>NC_069503.1:320148837-320475087 GCF_027579735.1 Bombina bombina | reverse complement strand
TAAATGTGGTCTATGCCAGTTTAGAGAGACGTAACCCATAATTAGAGGAAGGTGCATTCAATTTTGACTGTTTAGAGTTCCTTTAAATATCAAAGTGGTTTGACCTGGAGCCAAATAGGGCAACTTCCTGATTAAAAAAAAATAAAAAATCTATAAACACAGAAGTTAAACACAGCATATCCCAGAGAAGGAATCTACCAATTGAATAACCAATTATTGCTAACCTAAACATTGGTTTGGGATCTGGAGCATTTAGATCCAAATATTGTATGAAGATCAACACACTTTTATAAAGTTTTCGAAAGATATTCAAAAATTAAACACTTCTTGCTTTTGTGAAAGACATTGTACTTTTCCCCTATTCCCTATAGCAGTCAGAAAGCAGGCTGTAAGCTAGGTTTTCAAAAAGGTGCACATTTCCTAAACAAGTCAGGGGTAGAACTACTATTTGTGCAGTATGTGCCCATAGTAGCTAGTCTATACCTAGACATGTGAAGAATGTGTACAGCCCTAATGCAGGGAAGTTTTTTTTTATCAGTGCAGTGATCTATCTATCTGTCTGTCTGTCTTCTGAATCATTATACAGAGCAGAATGTATATTATTACTATTTTCTTACTACTGAGTTAGCTTTTGGGGGTCCAAAAAATGTTTGTACCAGGGATTGAGTAGGTTCGCTACTGAAACAAGCTATTTAATTTGTAGCATTTTATGAGAAAATGAGGCAACAAAAATGACTTCTTGGCCTCTCTAGCAAATAAGCACATTTATTACAGAAAAGCAAGAGGTGTTCAACTTCAAAGTCCCTTTAAAGGGACATAATACTCATATTCTAAATCACTTGAAACTGATGCAGTATAACTGAAAAAAGCTGACAGGAAAATATCACCTGAGCATCTCTATGTAAAAAAGGAAGATCTTTTACCTCACAATCTCCGTTCTGTGTAAAAAGTTATAATTCAGCTGCTGCCCAGCTGCAGGTAAAGAAAAAAAAATGAAGAAATTAACTGCAGCCAATCAGCATCAACAGTGCTGAGGTCATGAACTCTTTTACTGTGATCTCATGAGATTTCATTGTAAACGTCCTTACACTAAATAGGGAAATAACATGAGAGTGCACAGGGCTCAATCCCTTAGCTGTCCCGGGACAGACATACTGATTTGCTGCTTAGAAGTCCTTTCCAATGGGATATGGCTACTGATGAACTTTTGAAGTAAAATATCTTTCTTTCTTTTTTACATAGAGATGTTTAGGTGATATTTTCTAGTCAGATTTTTACAGCTATACTGCATCACTTTCAGGTGTTTCAACATTTGGGTATCATGGCCCTTTAAGTAAAAGAAAAAACCTTGAATCTTAGTTGAAGCAAACACCAATTAAAGGGATAGAAACGTCAAAAATAAAATGTGCATGGATGCATTTAAATTTGAATTCTAAAAATTACTACTGTTTCTACAGCATACACCCATATCCTGTGTATGACACTAATTACACAGCAATACACACCACCGCCAGATGTCTGAGAATGTGTGGTGTTCGAACACTGGTGCATGAGCCCTCACATGATATGATCATATGCTGCAGGAAAACAGTAATAACTTCTCCTAGAAGCATTTTTGCTTATGGAAGTGTATAGCAAAAATGCTTTTTTTTTCAATTTGAAGTGCACCCATGCACATTTCATTTTTGACTTTTTTATCCCTTTAATTATTATCCAGACGGTTAAAGGGGCAGTAAACCTACAAAATAATGTTATATAATTCTGCACATAGTGCAGAATTATATAACATTATCTTAGCGCTAACTTTATTCAACATAATATTGCAGCTGAAATTTTATTATAAAGGAGGATTTCTCAGACCGTCGCTCCTTGCTCTACTGAGCGGTCTGGTTTTCTCACTGATCGCATCTGGCCATTACACTCAATGTAGCTCGCTCCTGCTCTGGTCTGATAGCGGGAGCGAGCTATATTGAGTGTAATGGCGCGATCGGGCCGGGCTGTGACTAGACAGCTGCCCAGATGCGCTCAGTGAGAAAACCAGACCCGCTCAGAAGAGCAAGGAGCGACGGTCTGAGAAATCCTCCTTTATAATAAAATATCAGCTGCAATATTATGTTGAATAAAGTTGGCGCTAAGATGTTATATAATTCTACACTATGTTCAGAATTATATAACATTATTTTGTAGGTTTACTGCCCCTTTAAGTTAGATCAAGAAGTTATTTATAACGCTAAAGATATCATTACAAAATACTAGAATTAATTTCTGAGTATTCATTTTATTTAAAGAATTATTACCTTTCTCATTTTGCATTTTCCCTATGCCCTTTTTCAGAACACATATTTTGAGCTTTTCCTACTTAATGCAAACATTTTCTTCTATCAGCCAGAAAAATTAGACAATGTAACAGATTTCCTGTGTTGTGTGTTTTTTCTGAAACATTTTATTTTTCCTAATTTTTTTTTAATACAAATTATATATATATATATATATATATATATACACACACAGTATATATATATATATATATATATATATATATATATATATATATATATATATATATATATATATATATATATATATATATATATATAAAAGGAGCGTAAACGTGATTGTGAGATTGCAGTGTTTTTTTTACGCTCAAATCCATGTTGTTTAAAGGGATACTAAACCCAAGTTTTGTCTTTAATGATTCAGATAGAGCATGTAATTTTAATCAACTTTCTAATTTACTCCATCAATTTTTCTTCATTCTCTTCCTATCTTTATTTAAAAAGCAGGAATTAAAAGCTTAGAAGCCAGCCCATTTTAGGTTCAGCACCCTGGATAGTGCTTGCTTATTGGTGGCTACACTTTGCAAACCAATAGGCAAACATAACCCAGGTTCTCAACCAAAAATGAGCCTCTTAAAGGGCCATGATACCCACATTTTTTCTTTCATGATTTAGAAAGAGTATGCATTTTTAAACCTCTTTCTAATTTACTTCTATTATCTAATTTGTTTTATTCTCTTGATATTCATTGCTGAAAAGCATATCTAGATATGCTCAGTAGCTGCTGATTGGTTGCTTCACATAGAAGCCTCATGTGATTGGCTCACCCATGTGCATTGCTTTTTCTTCAAATAAGGATATCTAAAAAATTAAGCAAAATAAATAATAGAAGTAAATTGTAATGTTGTTTAAATTTGTATGTTCTATCTGAATCATGAAAGAAAGATTTTGGGTTTAGTGGCCCTTTAAGCTTTACATTCCTGCTATTTAAATAAAAATAGCAAAAGAATGAAGAAAAATTGATAATAGGAGTAAATTAGAAAGTGGCTTACAATGGCATGCTCTGACTCATTAAAGAAAAGAATTGGGTTTAGTGTCCCTTTAACCCCTTAAGGACCAAGGCCATTTTTCAATTTCTTTCCCTTAAGGACCAGGGCTATTTTTACATTTCTGCTGTGTTTGTGTTTAGCTGTAATTTTCCTCTTACTCATTTACTGTACCCACACATATTATATACTTTTTTTCTCGCCACTAAATGGACTTTCTAAAGATACCATTATTTTCATCATATCTTATAATTTATTAATAAAAATATTATAAAATATGAGAAAAAAAATGGAAAAAAAACACACTTTTTCTAACTTTGACCCCCAAAATCTGTTACACATCTACAACCACCAAAAAACAACCATGCTAAATAGTTTTTAAATTTTGTCCTGAGTTTAGAAATACCCAATGTTAACATGTTCTTTGCTTTTTTTGCAAGTTATAGGGAAATAAATACAAGAAGCACTTTGCTATTTCAAAACCACTTTTTTTCAAAATGAGCGCTAGTTACATTGGAACCCTGATATCTGTCAGGAATACCTGAATATCCCTTGACATGTATATATTTTTTTAGAAGACATCCCAAAGTATTGATCTAGGCCCATTTTGGTATATTTCATGCCACCATTTCACCGCCAAATGCGATCAAATAAAAAAAAATTGTTCACTTTTTCACAAACTTTAGGTTTCTCACAGAAATTATTTACAAACAACTTATGCAATTATGGCATAAATGGTTGTAAATGCTTCTCTGGGATCCCCTTTGTTCAGAAATAGCAGACATATATGACTTTGGCGTTGCTTTCTGGTAATTAGAAGGCTGCTAAATGCTGCTGCGCATCACACGTGTATTATGGCTAGCAGTGAAGGGGTTAATTAGGTAGTTTGTAGGGAGCTTGCAGGGTTAATTTTAGCTTTAGTGTAGAGATCAGCCTCCCACCTGACACATCAGACCCCCTGATCCCTCCCAAACAGCTCCCTTCCCTCCCCCACCCCACAATTGCCCACGCCATCTTAAGTACTGGCAGAAAGTCTGCCAGTACTAAAATAAAAGGTTTTTAAAAAAAGTTTTACTTTTTTTTTTAGCATATTTACATATGCTGTAGTGTAGCATCCCCCTTTGCCCCCAACCTCCCTGATCCCCCCCAAAACAGCTCTCTAACCCTCCCCATCTGCCTTATTGGGGGCCATCTTGGGTACTGGCAGACAGCTTGCAAAAAAAAAAGTAGTTTTTTTTTTCTGTAGTGTAGCTTCCCCCCGCCACAGACCAACCCCACCACCTGCCTGATCTTTTTTTTTTTTTTTTACTTTTTTATGCTTTTTTTTTAAATTTGTACTCCAACTTTTTCTGTAGTGTAGCAGTTCCCACCCACTCCCTCCCCGTGCCCGCCCTCCCATGCACGCCCACACATCCGTGTGCTCCCCCAGACATCCCCGCCCAAGATCCCGCCCCCCTCCATATCACCGATCAACATCGATGGCCGCCACCCGCCTCCCACACAGGCTCCCACCCACCAACGATACCGGCCATCGATGTCCAGTGCAGAGAGGGCCACAGAGTGGCTCTCTCTGCATCGGATGGCCAAGGGGTGTTATTGAAGGATGCCTCAATATCGAGGCATCACTGCAATAACCGGAAAGCTGCTGGAAGCGAGCAGGATCACTTCCAGCCGCTTTAAACCCTAATGTCATACAGGGTACGTCGCTGGTCTTTTAAGACCAGGTTGTGTGCGACGTACCCTGTACGACTTGCGTCGTTAAGGGGTTAAATTACTGCAAATTCATTTATGCAAACTTGCAGGTTATTTACACTCCCCATATTTTCTATGGGCGGTGTTGAGGGGCAATGTTCTCTCGTATTACAAGTTCAAAGTAAATGTGATCGCTCAAATGCATTTAACGCTCAAACTTTTTACGCAACTTGAAAGATAGCGTAAAGAGTTTGGTTGGAGGAAACAGTTGCACTAAACTACACTATATTAACTACTAAAATGCCACCTCCCCATAGAAAAGTACCCCACAACACTTTTAACCCCTAAACCGTCACACCCCCATTGCAAAGAACCCCACTACACTATTAACTCATAAGCCACCACACCCCTATTGCAAAGTACCCCACTACATCATTAACCCCTAAACTTCCATACACCCATCGTAAAGTACCCCACTACACTATTAACCCCTAAACCGCCACCCCCATCATATTTTGAGAAAAAGAGATAAATCACTTTAGGGAAATGCCCTACAAAAAGCCCTTCATAGGGCTTTTGTTATAGTTTATTTTAGTGTTGTTATAGGATTTTTTAGTTTGGGCTGTTTTTTTTTTTAAGTTGGGCTTTAGTTTCAGAATAGGCATAACTGTTTTTTATGTGTTTGTTTTCTCTATAATGGTAGTTTTTTTTTTATTTTCTTTAATGGTAGCTTTTTTTTTTAATAGTAATGCGTGCGAGTATAGGTGTTAGATTTTTTTCCTTTTAACACCTTAGTGACCAGACCATTTTTCAATTTTCTCACCCTTAAGGACCAGGGCTATTTTTACATTTCTGCTGTGTTTGTGTTTAGCTGTATTTTTCCTCTTACTCATCTAATATACTCACACATATTATATACTGTTTTTCTTGCCATTAAATTGACTTTCTAAAGATACCATTATTTTCATCATATTATATAATTTACTATAAAAAAATTATAAAATATGATGAAAAAATGAAGAAACCCCCCCCCCACAATTTTTCTAACTTTGACCCCAAAATCTGTTACACATCTACAACCACCAAAAACACCCATGCTAAATAGTTTCTAAATTTTGCCCTGAGTTTAAAAATACCCAATGTTTACATGTTCTTTGCTTTTTTTGCAAGTTATAGGGCAATAAGTACAAGTAGCACTTTGCTATTTCTAAACCATTTCTTTTTCAAAATTAGCGATAGTTACATTGGAACACTGATATCTGTCAGGAATCCCTGAATCACCCTTTACATGTATATATATTTTTAGTAGACAACCCAAAGTATTGATCTAGGCCCATTTTGGTATATTTCATGCCACCATTTCACCGCCAAATGGAATCAAATAAAAAAAATTGTTAACTTTTTCACAAACTTTAGGTTCCTCACTGAAATTATTTACAAATAGCTTGTGCACTTATGGCACAAATGGTTGTAAATGCTTCTCTTGGATCCCCTTTGTTCAGAAATAGCAGACATTTATGGCTTTGGCATTACTTTTTGGTAATTAGAAGGCAGCTAAGTTTGCACCACACTTGTATTATGCCCAGCAGTGAAGGGATTAATTAGATAGCTTGTAGGGTTAATTTTAGCTTTAGTGTAGAGATTAGCCTCCCACCTGACACATTCCACCCAATTATCACTGCCATCTTAAGTACTGGCAGAAAGTATGCCAGTACTAAAATAAAAGGTATATATACCACTGCCAGAACTTATCCAGCGATAGGCCGCCCATCCGCCTCCCTGCTATGGCTTCCACCCACCAATGATCGGCACCATTGCTGGCCAATGCAGAGAGGGCCACAGAGTGGCCCTCTCTGCATCGGTTTGCTTAAAAAGGGTATTGCAGTGATGCCCTAATATTGAGGCATCACTGCAATACCCTGAAAGCGTCTGGAAGCAATCACGATCCCTTCCAGCCCTTGAAAACACTGAGGACGTGCAGGGTACGTCCTTGGTCACTAACTAGCAATTTTTGTAGGTCGTACCCTGCACATCCTGGTCGTTAAGGGGTTAAAGGAATAGTCTATTCAAAATATAAGTTCCATGATTCAGATAGAGCATGCAATTTTAATCAACGTTCTAATTTTCTCCTATTATCAATTTTTCTTAATACTCTTGGTATCTTTATTTAAATGTAAGCATAGAAGTGGGCCCATTTTTGGTTCAGAAACTGGGTAGCTTTTGCTGATTGGTGGCTACATTTAGACACCAATCAGAAAGTGCTACGCAGGTGCTTAACCAAAAATGGGCCGGCTCCTATGCTTACATTCTTGTTTTTTCAAATAAAGATTCCAAGAGAACAAAGGAAATTTTATAATAAATTAGAAAGTTGCTTAAAATTGCATGCTTTATCCGAATCATAAAAGTTAAATTTTGCCTAGACTAATTATTTTAACTTGTAATACATGTGCTATCCGATGTGCGCAGGAGCGCTAAACATTGCTCCACTTGTAACCTAGCCCATAGTAGGAAAATAGTTATTTCAGGCAAATAGTATTTTGCCTAGGCAAAAAGTCATTTTAAGATTTTTTCAGCTTTAAAAACCATTTGCCTAGGCAAAAGCCTTATGCCCAATTATTAGTCAGGCAAATAGCTTTCAGAAAATCAAATTATTGGTACATGTTTTTTTCAGCTTTCAAAGCCAAGGCATACCTTTAAAAGTGGCCCTTGCCCGCTAGTAAGCTCCCAGGCAAATTGGGAAAGTGGCCCCTGCTCACCAGTAGGCGTCTTTTGTACCCAAGGAAAGTGGCCCCTGTTTGTATAACACAAACATAAATCCTGTGAAAGTGGCCCCTGCTCACCATTAGGAACCCAGACAACCTAGGAATGTGGCCCTTGTTTTACAAAACACAGGTTAAGGGGCCCCTGTTTTACAAAAGGTGGCAATACACCCAGGGAAAAGTGCTCCTACTCACCGTTAGATGCACAGATCCTCCCCCCCCCCCCCGGAAAGTGGCCACGGTTCGTCAATAGGCTTACAGGCAACCCAGGAAAAGTGTCCCCTGCTAGCCAAAAGGTGGACCCTGCTTGCCAATAAATGCACAAGCATCCTGGTAAAGTGGCCCCCTGCTTTCCAACAGGCACTGAAGTACCCCAGAAAAGGGGCCACTGCAAAAGGTTCCCAAGCATGCCAGGAAAGTAGCACCTGCTCACCAATAGGCTTTCAGACACCCCAGAATAGTGGCCCCTGCTCACCAATTGGCACCCAGGCAACACGGAAGAGTGGCCTCTGGCAGCCTATAGGGGCCCAGGCACCCAGAGAAAGTGGGAACTGCTTACCAATAGGCTCTCAGGCACCACAGAAAAGTGTCCCCTTCTAAAAAGAAAAAAACCCAAGCACCCTGGAAAAGTGGCCCATGCTCACCAATAGGCACCCAGGAAAATGGCCCCTGCTCAGCAATAGGTGTGCAGGCACCCTGGGAAAGTGTCTCCTCCTCACCAATTAGCACATCAGTACCATGGGAAAGTGGCCACTGCTCACCAATAGGCTTCCAGGTACCCCATAAAAGTGGCCCCTGATCATCAAAACATTCCCAGGCATGCCAAGGCACTTATTGATGATCAGGGACCACTTTCTCAGGGTTCCTGGGCACTTATTAGAGAGAAGGGGCAACTTTCCTTGAGGGCTCCTAGGTAGTTGTTGGTGAGCATGGACCACTTTTCTGGAGTGCCTTGGCACCCATTGATGAGCAGGGACCACTTTTCTGGGGTGCTTGAGTGCCTATTGGTGAGAATGGGCCACTTATTCAGGGTGCTTGGGAGTGTATTAGCAAGCAGGGGCCACTTTACTTAAGGGTTCCTAGGTTGCTATTAACAATCAAGGGCCACTTTCTTGGGGTGTCTGAATGTGCATTGGAGAGCCGGAGTCAGTTTCCTGGGGTACCTGGGTGTCAACTGATGAACTGGGGCCACTTTCCCAGGGTGCTTGGGTGCCTATTAACAGTCAAGGGTCACTTTCTTGGGGTGCTTTGTTGTGCAGGTGCCACCTTTCTTGAGTGTTCTTATGTGGCTATTAGTGAGCAGGGGCCACTTTCCTGGGATGCATGGGAGCATATTGATGAGCAGGGGTCACTTTCCTTGAGGGTTTCTAGCAGGGTATTGGTGAACAGGGGCCACTTTCCCAGGTGGCATTGGCCCCTATTTCCTAGGCAAATGGCTTTGAAAGCTTAAACTATTTGCCTGAATACTAGTTAGGCAAAAGGCTTTAGCCTTAGCAAATAGTTTTTAATGCTAAAATAACTATGCCTGAAATTACAATTATTGTTACAAACTAAAGAAACTGTGAATAAGTAATATATTTATGTGCAATTGTTTTTCTACATTTAGACAATTCTGTTGTAATTAATGGGATCTAAATTATGACTTTTCTATTGTTCTTTCAACTCCTTAGAAATAGCCCTAACACAAGTAACCAACAACATTCATAGAGCAAACGAAAGTGGACAATACTCTATACTCATACAATTGTATTTGTCTGCTGCCTTTGTTAGACCATTGTACCAAATGACTACTTCTTTAGCATTAATAACAAGGTTACCATTATTTCACAATTTCTGGTTTTCTTTATTCCTCTTTCGTGATCTGTAGATTTATCACAAAGTTCAGCCCTCTGATCACTGCTTTTCATACTGTATATCTACCCGTTCTCTAGGGGAACTCATAATATAATATGAGATAGCTGTGGTTAGGTATCATAACATGTGCCTCCTTCCTTTCACAAAACCTCACACTTTCTCATTAGAAACACTACAGATACAAATCTCTTCCCTTGGCCTTCATCTTGGATGACAACTTATATTACCCCCTTGACTATTACAAATGTTTACTCTGTGTTCCTACCTGCCATCTTCCTCTATGCAAACTATACTGAAGGCAGCTGTTTTAGTCGTTTCAATTTCTTCGAATCAAAAATCCTTCAACTGTTTTAAAAGGACATGAAAACAATGAATACATTTTATAAGGATAGCATGGAAGTTATTATGCCACCATAATGAAATCTGTCCTTCCATACATTCCAGTGCTGACCTGTTTGCACATGTGCAGCAACTCTCTATTAGATACCTGCAGTATAACCTAGGTTCCATAATGGCAGCACCAATGATTTGTGGGAAGTGCATGCGTGTTTAGTGTCCCTTTAATGAACTCAGATAAACTACAAAAATCTTCTGTCTTTCATGGTTATTAATTCTTCTGAATTTGTTTAGAGCTCTATCTTATCTTCGTTTACTCCTCATGCACCCCCATAGTCACAGGGCTTCCTCACTTCTGAAATCTTATCCAGCTTATTGTCACCTGGAACATCTAGCCTGTGGGTAACATCTTCGATAGCATATGGAAAATCACATCCTTGAGAGATGTGCATACATTTTTCATTCCATGCCACAAAGTATATTCACTTACTCAATAATTATCTTGTGTCTTTAAGCCAACATCAGTGCTAATTAGATTGTAAGTTTTTAGGGGAAGTGATTCCATATCCACTTTGTCCTGCCTGTTTCACGTTCAAATGCACTTATACTCTTCCTATTTCTACTGTCGCTACTCTCAGGGTTCCTTCCTAGACAAAACTATATTAATAATACATTTTATAAAAACCAGCTGCTGAGTATAAAATATGCTAAAAACCTCACTTTTGTTAATTTAAAAAGAAAGTTATAAGAAAAAAGAGAATACAAGCTCTCTGTGAAAAACTACATGGGGTCAATTAATTTATCTGAAACATATGAGACACCAAGAACACTGAAGAGCCATTCTTTTCAAGAATTGAATACAGAATTTCATGGGTTTATGTAGAATTCAAAATGTTGTCTTGGCTACTTGGAACCCAGGATGCCAAGCACTAATTAATTATTATTATTACTACTAGTCCTAAAGCCCGTGTACACGGGACATTTTTTGCAGTGCAGCGGTCCCACCCCTTGCTCTCTCTCTATTCCCCCTCTCTTTTGCTCTCTCTCTCCCCCCTCTCTTTTGCTCTCTCTCTCTCCCCCTCTCTTTTGCTCTCTCTCTCTCGACCCTCCCTCTCTTTTGCTCTCTCTCTCCCCCCTCTCTTTTGCTCTCTCCCCCCCCTCTCTTTTGCTCTCCCCCTCTCCTTTTTCTCTCTCTCTCCTCTCATTTGCTGTCTCTCTCCATCTCTTTTGCGCTCTCTCCATCTCTCATTTGCGCTCTCTCTCCCCTCTCTTTTGCGCTCTCTCCCCCCTCTCTTTTGCGCTCTCTCCCCCCTCTCTTTTGCGCTCTCTCCCCCTCTCATTTGCGCTCTCTCTCCCCATCTCTTTTGCGCTCTCTCTCCCCATCTCTTTTGCGCTCTCTCCCTCTCTTTATCCCCCTATTCTGCTCTCTCTATCCCCCCTCTTTAGAGCTCTCTGTATCGGCAGTCGGCCCTGCCCATGCCCGCCCATGTTGTGCCAAGCCCCGCCCACGCCTCACCCACTGGCCACGCCCACTCAACCACACGCCAGATCAGTTGGAAGGCCAGGTGTGTTTGTCCTTGCACGCAGTCTCTATTGCGCATGACAGCTTCGGACAAACCCACTTGGCCTTTTATTATATAGGATGATGATAATAAAAAGTGGTGTTACCCTCTCCACAGTGTTTTTGACAGTGTAAATAAGAGGGGAGGTGCAAAAATTCTCCTTGATCACAAATAAATTTTCAAATTCAGACACTAAATACATTTTATAAACATAATATTAAAGTTATTCCCTGCCTCCCGCTAGTCATGGGTGCTGCCATGTTGAAATCTGTCTTTCAATGCATTGAAGTACTGATGTGTTTGCACATGTGCAGCAACTCTACTACTTCAGACACCTGCAGTAAAACCTAAGTTCCAAAACGGAGTCACCCATAATTAGAGGAAGGTGCATGAAGTATTTACTGTCCCTATTTGAAGTGAGGTGAATCAATTTTCTCTAAAATTCCTATTTCATAAAAAATTATACATATGCTTGTACAGCAATCATACTGCTATAGGGGTAATTACAAATATTATGCCACACAACATCCCATACCACTCTAGGTAGGGATATGGGCAGTGATTGGAGGTATCAAACTTGATTGGCTAACAAGTACTTAAACTAGTGTAGCTGAATAAGCAGAACGGCGTTGGAGGCTTTCGTGAGGAGGTAACGGTTGTCCTTAACAGGTAACTCCCCTACCACCAATGTTGCGAGAGGGGGGACCTGGCTCTTCCTAGTTGAGAGCATAGAAAGATTGCAGACGGGGCAAATTGGTCGAGACTGGAACTTGATAGTAGGTACTGTGTTCTGTGAGCTGTGAACACGAACCGGCTACTACATTTTCTTTTTTGAGCGAAAAAGAACTGGCTACGCTACAACTGAGCTTTTCTGTCAATGGAACTCAGAGTCTAGTAGCTAACAGGCACGCAAAAACTGGAAAAATTGTATAAAGCCACATGAGACATGGATAAACAGTGGCTAAGCATAGAAATTGGTTTAATATCCTTCTGGTCGTATGCATGTTTCTAGGTTAATTATTTATTTTTTATCTATCAGCTTATTCCAGGTTGCATCTTGGTTTTTCTATATATATTTATATCAGATATGTTATAGGCAAAGATTCTATATTTAAAGTTACTTTTTAATTTGAAAAACAGATTCTGATTGTGCAGACTGCTGAATTGAATCACTTTTCCTGTCCTGTAAGTAGGAAGCTGGTAACCTCTCTAAAGTTATGATAAAAATTGAAATGTATAATTCTAAAAACTGGAAACATGGTAAAAATCACAAGAAAAATGGCTAACCAGTAGCTAAGCACAGAATAAGGTTTAAAGTCCCTTTGGTTGTATGCCTGTCTTTAGGATAACTAAAACAGAATTTGGTTGTGCAGGCTGCTGAACTGAATTACTTTTACTGTCCTGCAAGTAGGAAGCTTGTAGCCTCCCCTTCTAAAGTTTTTGACAAAAATTGAAATCTATAAGATTAGGAAAAGTGGGCACAAGGAAAGTTTTTTTTTTTCTTTTACTAGTCCCCCTTAAATTGAAGGTAAAGTTAGCTCCATCACATTATTACATTATCATACACACCCTAAATGAATGGTACTTTCATTCATCAATTTTTCATTATTTAAAAATTAACTCTGTTATCTCCTTTTTTCATTACTATTTAGCAGGCTGTAAAATCAAACCGTTTTTTTTTCTCCTACTTGCCGGTCACGTGTAGAAGAAAGTCAATTGAAATTTTGGCCGTTAGGCGGCCGTCATATGACGTAGTTGCACTATTTGACCATCTGCGCATGCACCGCCATTATTTTCTCTCCCTTGGAAAAAAAAAGAAAAGCGCGCTCCCGTTTCGCACATGCCCAGATGCGATTCTTCCTCTAAGATAAGAGTAACGCGTACGCATTGGTGACCGCCAATGAGAGTATGCGCATTATGATAGACGCGAACGTGCTTTTGAGAGACGTATAGAGCGGGTGAGACCGCTCTATATGTAATAGTGTCATAAATCAGGAAATGGCTAATGGGAGGAGTCACTGCCGGCAAAGTAAGCAAATATAAATCATTTTAAATAAAATAATGTAAAATGCTATATAGTAAAAAAAGTTAGCGATTAAATTATTTATGATATTAATAATTTAATTATGTTTGTAGAACGTTAAAACTTTACCTTCACTTTAAGGTTTTGGTAAGGAGGAAGGTATTTTGAGCAAATATCCCCTGGGTTTCCCTAAGATTCAGATAAGCTCCTTATAAGAATATAATTAAAAGGGGAAAAAAATTAAAAAAAATAATTATGTAAACTGATTTAGGACTAGGCTGAGCGATATGTAAAGAAATTGTTAGGATCAATAAATTCTGATATTTACTGGTTGTGAGACTTAGGGAACAACAGGAGGTAGGGACAATTAAGGAACGGGTTAAACTAATTCTGCCTCAGGTTCTATGTTGGGTAGTGTACCCATAATTGAAGTCATTCTTTAATACAAATAAACTGGATGTATTAATATTATCTTGTTTGTCAGCCTCCATAACTGACTTAATAAATTGACACGCACTTCACTTTTTCTTCTTTGATTCTTGACTTTTGTGTTTTTTCTTTTTTTTTTTTTTTTATTCTCGTCACCCCTTTACCTTAATTAATTGCACAATCCCTCACGACTCACATTTAGGTGGTCAATAACCACTGTTAAAGGAAGAAAGGGGGGAAAAAAAAAGGGAATCTCTTCTTTTCAACCCTTGGTTTCCCCTGTATGGGGTCTATTTTTCTCACTTAGCACCGGTATTGTTCACTTTCACAAAGCACATATTATTCACTCTATCCGAATCACCAGCGCATAACCCCAAAACCCCACCTTCAGCTATGGCGGCACAACAAAGAGACAGGAAAAATAAGACCTCCTCGGAGATCCCTATCGAGACACATCCAGCTGTCACTAATCCTACAAATTTAAGTGAGCCGCTTGACACTCAATCATTGGTAGCAAGCATTTTGGAAGCCCTGGCTCCTAAATTTGACAGCCTTAGGAATGAAATAAAACCAGATATATCACTTTTAACGAACAAAGTCAGACAATTCTCAAACAGATTATCTGAGGCAGAGCAAAGGATATCGGATCTGGAGGATCTTACTATAGCCCAAAACATTAAAATTAGAATCCTCCTTATCTAATCAGATAAAAATCCAAGAAAAATTAGAAGACTTAGAAAATAGGTCCAGGAGGAACAATATCAGAGTGATTGGGGTGCCAGAGGAGAAACAATTTGAGGATCTTGATAAGTTTCTAACTACTACCCTACCAAAGCTATTACAAATTCCGCAGACACAGCCACAGATTGTGTTGGAGAGGGTGCACAGATTAGGATGGTCTACAGCTGGTAAAGAAACATCTAGACCTAGACCAATTATTGCCAAACTACTTAACTTTCAAGACAAAGTTATGCTATTACAATTTTTCGGAAAAAATCAACCCATTTATTGGGAACACAAATTATGGTGTTCCAAGATTTCTCAGCTGAAACAGCGGCAAAGAGGAGGAATCTAGCCCCACTATGTACGAAATTAATTAACCAGGGAATTCGCGCCACTCTTATCTATCCTGCTAGGTTAAAGATTTGGATAGATAATAAGGTATATTTTTTTGACACTGTGGCAGAAGAAGATAAAATTCTGGCCCAGTTAGGCTTAACAGCCCCTTAGTAAGGCTAGCTTGCAAGACAAATTATATCTAATAGTTACTTTGCCACTTATGTTGTTCATTGATGTACTTTGGGTATCATGTTTTTTTCATTTCTTATCCTTGTTTCTCAATTGTTAAGGAAATCAAAATAGCCCATGTGGAACCTGAGGCTATGCTTCTGAGGTTTAAGTGGGTCATGTTGGGGGAAGTTCGCAGCACTGTGGGCTGGGAGAGGGGGTAGGTTTTAATAATTTTCTTTTTTTTTTTTTTTCCCCCTTCCGTACCTGCTATGTAGCAAAGTATGAATAACATGGCAGGTAGATACAAGCTCGTATCATGGAACATAGGAGGCATTACATCTCCGATTAAGCGGAAGCTAATAATATCCCATCTGAGGAAAATAGATACAAGTATTGCCTTCTTACAAAAAACTCATCTAAAACCAGAGGAAGTGTTAAAACTTAAGTCTTCATGGGTTAAGGAAGTGGCTGCCTCCCCTAGTAAAGATAGAAAAGGCGGAGTAGCAATATTGTTAGGGAAAAAAATAAATTATGAAATAGTACACATTAATATGGACTCAGAGGGGAGATTCCTAATGGTCAAAATTAAACTGGCAAAAAAGCTTTACACACTCTGTAACCTATATGGCCCAAATAGACTTAATTATGAGTTTTGGGAAGCGATGCAAGTAAAAATACTTTCATATGCTGAGAGTTACATAATACTAGGAGGGGACTTCAATATGGTCCTGCAATATCCATTGGATAGATGTTGACAAGACCCTTCCGCTCCTAAATCTTAAAGAGATAGTCTAGAAACTAAAATGTTTAAAAGGATTTATCAGAATCTCAGGGTTAGGGATATATGGAGAATACAAAACCCGGATAGTAGCGAATTCACTTGCCTATCCATGGCACACAAGACCCTTTCCAGGATTGATCTCTTTCTTGTAGATGAAAGAATTGTTAAACAAAGAGTCGCATCAGGCATATTGCCTATATGTATATCCGATCACGCCCTCATATTCCTGGATACTCAGACTGAGGAATTATCCCCTGATAAGCAATGTTTTCATTTTCCCACCTACTTAACATCAGATTAAAAATTCTAAAATTGGCTTAATCTTAGATATGAGGATTATTCCTACCTCAATCGTGAACATTTAAACCAATCTGCCCTCTTCTGGGAAACCGCCAAGGCGGTTCTTAGGGGGGAAATTTTAGCTTATAGTATTTATAGAACTAAGAACTACAAAAAGCGTGAAAATGAGGTACTAAAGGCTGTTTCTATCGCATATAATCAATACTTATTACATAGATCATCAGAAAATTGGGCAAGATATACACAAGCCAAGAAAGAAAGGGACACTTTCCTAATTTACAGGACCACACAGAAAGAGTTAAAATTCCAGGCCAAGATGTACAGATATGGCAATAAAACAGGGAAACTTCTCGCAAACCTTATCAAAGGGGACAAAGGGTCATCTAGGATTGACTCCATTCAAAGAGGAGGAAAGCTAGTTTCATCAGCGGAGGGGATCCTAAAAGTCTTTGCAGAATATTACCAAGAGCTATATTCTCTTAAAAAAATCAAACGCTGGGCAACGTGAAGACTTCTGGGGTAAAATTCGGCATCCGGTTTTAACACATGAGCTATCTGAGACTTTGAACTCCCCCATCTCCGATATAGAAGTTACCAGAGCTATCCAGCACCCCCCCTTAAATAAAGCCACGGGCCCTGACGCCCTCCCTAATGAATTTTATAAAATCTTGACCCCACGACTTGTTCCACTCTTAACTAGGCTTTTCAATGATATTTATGTCCAGGGCAAAACTATCTCCCCTAATTTTACTGCTTCATATACCTCTCTTATATTAAAGCAAGGGAAGGACCCCGAACAAAAAGAGTCTTATAGAACGATAGCTTTATTGAACACAGACTATAAAATTATCATGTCTATTTTGGCACAGAGACTACAAAGGCTTCTTCCTGATATTATACATAAGGATCAAGCGGGATTTCTGACTAAGAGAAATTCTTCAGCAAAAATAAGAGAAGTCTATGTTACTATAGATTACTTCAAAACATTAGAGAAAAGGGGGCATGAGGAAAAGGGGAGTACTTCTGACCAAGCAATAGTGGCGATGGATGCCGAAAAGTCATTTGACTCAGTTCATTTTGATCATCTGTTATTTTCCTTGTCTCAATTTGGCTTTAGAGATAATTTTCTCAAAGTTATTGATAACTTATACAGTAAAGCCTTTACAAAATTAATAGTAAATGGTATGAGTTCAGCAGATATTGGGTTAAAGAGGGGAACAAGACAGGGGTGCCCTCTCTCACCTTTGCTGTTTGATGTAGCTATCGAACCCTTGGCCATTTTAATAAGACAGCAGCTGGAAGGCATTAAGATTGGAAAAAAAGAACTTAAAATAGCTCTGTATGCTGACGATGTTCTGGTCTATATAAGAAATACCAGAGCAAATATACCTAAGCTTTTGGTAATTATTCATCAATTTGGATCCTTCTCGGGATATAAGATAAATACATCAAAATCTGAGCTCATGTGGATTAAACAAACCAAAGAATCGCTCAAGAAGTTACCCTTTAAGGAAGTATCTCAGTCACTTACATATTTGGGAATGTTTATTTCTCCCAATCCTGATGCTTGCTATGGTCCAAATATCCTTCCAGTTTTAAACAAGATTTAAGATAGTCTGCTAAACTGGAGAAATCTTCCGTTATCTCTTTCGGGTCGTATAGCTCTTTACAAAATGATCCTTCTCCCCAAGATTCTCTATGTCCTTCAAAATATTCCATTAATTCTGAAGGGAAAATATATCAAACTACTTAATATGGCATTAAGAGGGTTCATTTGGCAGCATAAAACACCCAGCATTGCGTTATCTAAACTTTCACTACCTAGGAAATACAGGGGCATGGCGTTGCCCGACCTCCGAATATATAATTATGTCTTTCTAGCCCGCATAGTCACTGACTGGATATATTCCAGGGACTATGTCACAAATAATGATTTAGACCGAAATGTTACTTACCCTTTCTATCCCACTGCACTAATTCACTGTAATTATAGCTCTTTACCGCAAGATGTGAAAAAAATTAGGTCCATTGCTAACCCGATTCAGTGGTGGCGAGTTTGTAAATTTATGGCGGTTGAAGGTAGCGTTTCAAAATGTATGCCATTCTTGGGGAACCCCCAATTTATAGTGGGGCTACAGTCGGTACACTTTCTGAGGTGGCATAACTTGGGTATGGACAACATCTCCATTTTCATGAGAGAAAGTGTGTTAAAACCTTTGAATCACTCAGGGGTGAATTCAAGCTTCCCCAAAAAGACTTTTTTGCGTATTTGCAAGCGAGACACTTCGTATTAGAACTAACGAGGGATCATGGATGGAATTGGAACCTGGGGAGTTTAGAAAATTGGTTAGCCTTAGTGAAGAATGGTTCTATGTCAATCTCTACAGTATATCAAAGTCTTTGTTCACTAAAGGGCCCCCTTAATTTGGATAAAATATCCTCTAAATGGCTCGCAGCAACCTCACATTGTAATGCTAATCCTTAACAGATTCAACAATCCATTTTTAAGGTTACGCGAACCACACTCTCTTCTACTTAGAGAGAATCACACATTAAATTATTGACGTATTATACCCCAGGCAAAGGATCCAGAGGCTGGGAAATCCCAACTTTAATAAATGTCCCAAGTGATCATCCCCTGCAGCAAATTTGGTTCATATGATATGGGACTGCCCAAAAATAAGATATCTGTGGCAAAGGGTAGAATACTGAATTAATAATACTTTGGGAATCTCCCCTGTGGTCCTATCACTAAGGCATATAGTGTTTCTTCAGCCTGAAATAAAACAAGTACAGATTAATAATAAAATAATGAATCTCTCTATCCTCGCAACTAGATACTTACTCTTCAAAAAATGGAAAGGGAAAGTGATACCTAGCATACCAGAGATCAAGAACTGTTTAAAGAAACAATGTATCCTATAACAGACAGATACAGATCTACAGGAGGAGGAGGAGGTAAGGAAGTTTTTTCAGAAATGGTCATTATTTATCAAATCCTTTACTCCCACAGAAATAGAACACTTAATACACCCATTTAGAAATACGGATCTGGTAGTCTAGACTCCAGGTAAGTTTTTACACATAGATCAAGGTAGGGGGAAGAAGGGGAAAAGGAGGAAGGAAGGGGGGAACCTACCCCCCTTTTTTTCCTTTTTTCTCCCTCCCCCCTCCTCTCATTTATTTTTTGTTTAAGTAATAAATCAATTTAACATAACTTTTGGAATTAAATTAAAAATGGTGGATCAAAGCCTATACAGGTAGAATTGTAAATAAGCCAGAATCCTATTAGGCCATAGATGCTTAATTTGCTTAAAAGTTTTAGGCCTAACTTCTTTACTAAATTGAAATTGTTTTTTGCGGTTTGTATGGAGATTTTGTTTTTCTTTGTATGGCATCAATATTATTTTTGGATTATTCCACCAGATATAAATAAAACAATTTAAAAAAAAGTGAAAAAAAAAAAAAATTTTAAAAAAAATTGCATGCTCTATCCGAATCACGAAGGAAAAAAAAATTGGGTTCAGAGTCCCTTTAAACCGGGGTTAAATATATTGTAAAGAGGGAAATGTGACAAAAAATTAAGTCCTCTTACCAAAAAGTAGTCTCTTATAATTATCCCTTTAACTGAACATGTCCCTTTAACTGAAAATTGCATTGTTGATTCAAATATATGGCAAAGTAGAGGCAACTACATAACAACAAAGCACAATATAAAATGTGCTGTAGTAAGCCTAGCCTTTTAAATACAATACCATGTTTTTCACACCTCTGTGACTTCAATATGTCATTGATTATAAATAATAAAGAAATTAATTTTAGTATAACTTTATAAACAATTTATAGGTAATTCTTTCATAAACAAATTCAATAAAGGATGTATATTTCCTATTTGTAAACTGAAACTTCTACCATAAGTTTACATTTTAACATTTATAATACTGTATATACACGCTTGTCACGAAGTATACATTACAAATTGCGATAACAAACCAGTATTTGATACCCTTCAAGTAATATGAGATAACAACCTTATTATTCATGGGAATTATGTCACAATTATAAATATTTTAACAATAGTTAAAGGCATGACCTTTGTGTGTGTGTGTGTATACAGATATATATATATATATATATATATATATAGATATACATAAATATACACATACATACATATACATACACACATATACACACACACAAATATGCGCACACATACAAATATATGAATCCACGTGTGTAGACCATGTATTGTCAAAAGTATTCTTCTCTAACTGAATCCGGTTTGGCAATGTATGTTTAGAATAATAAATAAATAAAAACTCAATAAACTACATTAAAACATTGAACCCCGAGGGGAACCGAGAGCGGGATGCGCTAAGTGGACCAAACTATCGAAATTGTACACAAACCATATGGCTCCCGTGAAGTCGGGCGGAAATTTAAAGGCAGTGTGAAGCAAAAAGGTGTAAGCGGCAAAGCTCCTCTGGTCCTCGGAGTGAAGATTTCTGAAAATTAAAAGTGAAAAAGAGGGCGCCACATAGCGTGATACTGTTGTTACAGGCTCAGAAGGCAAAGTATTCAAAAAGGCTTACCGAAAAGCTCTGCACAGTTCTGTGACCGGTGCTATCAGGCAGACTAACACTCTCAGTGGTTAGCACACTGGGTGGCCTCAGGTGTAATGCAGACAGGTGGATCTCAGCGTTGCTTGATTGGAGTAACTCAACGTCTGTGCAGCACGTATACTACAGACTCCAGTGGGTTTTGGAATAAAACACCTCTCCAGGTTAGATTAATAAGAATATGAGACAACTTCCGTATGATAAAGTTAAAAACTTTAATCCATACAAGATTAAAACATTAGGGAAACAAAACATGATCTACATTGCTGTTAAAATTTGGCATCCTGTCAATATAAATAAATGTGTTATTTTTATGAGCACATTCTGAGTCAGCTGATATAGCTCTATGCTAAGGAAATATTAGGGCTAGAACTAACAAACTAATCATTTGTGCATACTTAAAAGGACATAATAGCCAAAACTGAAATGCACACGAGTGTTTCAGTTTTCTATAGAAGATTTTTTTGCAATATACTTGCATTAGCAAAACTTCTCTTTGTAAAAGCTTTTACTGTTTATGGGACATATGTACATATGCTTTACAATGTGCCTGTTCAGAGAGCCAGTGTTTGAATGCTGGTACATGACGCACATGCAGCAACATGCCCCTGAAACACTATATATTTTTATTAGAAGCACGTTTGCTAATACCAGCATATTGAAAAAATGCTTTTAATAAAAGCTGAACCATTTTCATATTGACTTTTACACCTAGATGCAGGCATTACTCACAAGCAACAACAATGCAAAATGGTTTTAAACATTGACATTTTTTAGCATCTATGTTTATTTGCCTGTCAAGCCCTCAAGACATCTACATACGTATGCTACATAAAAATTATTTCCAAGCAGTACATTGCACATCTCCAGCAAAGCAACATATCTATTGGCTGTCCATAGCTTGCACTGCTCTACTTCAAAGTGCGTAGAGCAGGGGTATCAATGTAGCTAGGGGCCACTGGGCAAGTGTTTATCTCCCATGGGGGCGGCTGGAACTGAAAGTGACCAAAGTAGTAGTTCATGATGGGGGGGTGTAGCCCACAATACAGAGTTGTCTATATTTACCTTGTGAGCGCCAAGTGAAGTGATCATTCTGGAACTATATAACAACTTAAAAAGTGACATTTATCCAAGCAGTGGATGGTGGGAGTCTACACTGGATGCTTGTCTTTGTATTTATCTTGTGATTGCCTATATACAAAAACTAGTTACACCTCTTAGAACCCCCAAGAAAATTGACAGCCCATATTAATAGTTTACCTATTAAACAAGGGAGGACCAGATAAAACTATCTTTAGGGCCACATATGGCCTCAGGGCCATTACTTTGAGACAACTGGCGTAGAGGTTCTGGGTCTCTTCCATTTCAATGCATATGTTTTTAAAAAAAAAAATGTTGTGACAACTTTGCAATCAGACAAAACCAATAATATATTGATATCTGAAGAATAAAAAAAAATACATTCAACCATAAAACATTACGTAAAGTATGCATGCAAATGAATTGTGTATTTCACATTCCAACGTTCTGCACATAGGGGAATATGTTCTAAGTATTTCTAAATAGATATCTCTCTATATATATCTATATAGATGCAGGAGAAGGTGCACTCTCACTGGACACGGGGGATGTGGCCACACATGACCACAGTAACAAAAACTACGGTATGTAGAGCAAACCCCTTTCCATGAGTGGTTTCTAGCAGCATACACACTTCTAGCTAATGATTGTTTTGGGTCTTTTATTTTTTGAGCTTTTGATCTGTCCTGCCGATAGTGCTCTGCCTGACGATTTATTTTTGCTGTACAACACATATTAGCATTTGTTGTCTGGATATCACTATGCTGTGTATGTTTGACCAGGTATACAGCATAGGCTATTACATGACTGATTATTATGGGATAATATCCACACTGCCCGATTTTACCACTGTATCGTATTCATCTGATTATGTTCAAGGCAGGTTGGTGAGATGTGTTCTGTATACCGCATTTGTCATATTTCTGTTTTCACTATGTAAATAGGCTACGTTTGTAATGAATACTTGTAAATGGTTATATTAACTAGGGAGAGGAGATAGTGATGCAGCTACGAATTAGCACTAACCGTAGTGAAGTGGCATTAGCATGCATGATGTGTTCAGGGCAGGTTGGTGAGCCATGTTCTGTATACTGCATTTGTCACATTTCTGTTTTCATTATGTAAATAGGCTAAGTTTGTAATGTATACTTTGTATAATTGTAAATGGTTATATTAACAGTTTTTTTGTACACAGGGGGAGGGTCTAGTATGGTATAAAAGTTTGCTGTTCATTTTGTATTTGTTGTTCTGATGAAGGGGTGTATTCCCCGAAACGTCACTTAAATAAAAGGCACTTGTTGCATTATATTTTAAGTCCAGAGAAAGCTGTCTATTTACTATATATATATATATTATTTTTTTTAATTATGGATGCACCAGAATTTCGGCCGCAGAAACTTTTCGGACGTAAATGTCATTTTTCGGTTATTTCGTTTTTCAGGGTTTTTTTGCCTGTTATTTTCTATAAAATTATTGTGTAGCATATTTCTAATTTGATGCTAGCCTAAAGCAGCTGTTTTTTTCTTTTTTCCCCCTCAAAAGAAAGGGGAAATGTCTGCGCGTCTTATGGAGCGAATGTGTGTGTGTACCCTGTAGCCAAATCACCAAGTGCAGGGGCAATGTTCCCTCACCAAGGGGCAGTTGAGATAGCACCTCACATGTGGAGGCTGCTGTGGCCTGGAGAAATGGAGGTGATGTGGAGCATCTAATTGTAAGTTTTTAAATTTTAATTTATTTGGAGCATGTTTGGGGTCTGCCTGGCACCATATTGCATTACAGAAAGTACTAAATCTGATTACTTATCAGCGGGCTCAGTATTTTATAAGTGCTCTGCTCTGGCGAGCAGAGCACTTATAAAATATTGAGCTTGCTAATAAGTAATCAGATTCAGTATTGTCTGTAATGCAATTACATTACTGAATCCGCACAATTTTCCCCCTACTTTTAGCCCTACTGTGGGCTAGCACTGCACCAGAACCGGTCAAATTGCCAATACATGAGATTTTAACAAATCCAGAATATTTACACATATATGCTGTTTCTCCAAGAGCAATACAATTATCCTAATCATATGGGTGACCCATACGATTAGGATAATTGAATTGCTATTGAAGGAACAGCATACATGTGTAAATATTCCCGATTCGTTAAAATCTCACGTATTGGCAATTTGACCGGTCCGATGCAGTGCTTGCCCGCAGTAGGGCTAAAAGGGGGAAATTGCGCGGATTCAGTAATGTAATTGCATTACAGACAATACTGAATCTGATTGGTATTTGTTGTTTTTTTATGGTACAGAGTTTACTCAGCCTTTTGATTACCGGTATATGTTCTATGGCCAAGTGAGGATAGTTTTCAGAGCTCTAAGTTAAATTTAAAAGGGCAAGATGGCTATTACTTTTAGCCTTGAACTGATTTAATATACTGTATGTACTTATTACAGCTTCTAAATATAAGTGCTAAGGAGCACAACCCTCACATATCCTGCTCACATGCCAAATTCCAAATGTAAATACTGGGGGTAGTTTTTAAAACAGCAATGTGTGTGTGTGGCTGTGTGTGCATGTTTAAGAGTTTGCTTGATAATGTGAGGGTGTGAGTGTGCTTGAGAATGTGAGGGAGAGGGTGTGAGTTAAAACAGAATATTTTTTTTCCTCCTCTAAAAACTAGGTGCGTGTTATGGAGCAAAAAATACGGTACTTGACTTAATGTTTTGAAAATAATAATTTTCTAGGACTATATTTTATTTTGGTAATAGGTAAAAAAAAAAAAAAAAAAAACCTGTTAAATCTGATTGTTACATAAAACTAAAAGAATAATACAGTATACTGATATTTAATATTATGAAGGGATGCACCGAAATTTTGGTCGCAGAAACATTTTGGACGAAAATGACAGTTTCTTTTTTTTGTTGCCTTGTTTTTTTCTTGGTAAAATTATTGTGCAGCATATTATTGTTTTAAGATATTTTTTTGTCCAATGTTAGTATGTTACTTTTAATAAAAGTATGGTTATTTTATTGGATTGCAGTTGTGGTGTAGAGATTATAAATAAAAATTTAAGTCTGTATTGTAGATAACCTCTTCACCAGCTTACCTCCCTGATCTACCCCCCCCCCCCCCCAAACAGCTCTCCAAACCTCCCTCTCCCTACATGCCGCCATCTTAGGTACTGGCAGCTGTCTGCCAGTAACTAGTTTGTATGTGTTTTTTTTTTAACCCCTTCTTGGTGGTACTAAAGTGTTCACATCAAAATTAAGCTCCAATAAAAACACTTATTAAAAATGAAATCACGCAATCGTTTGTGCAATTGCAGGATTTTGAGGTCGGGATTGGATCATGGGGGACTGCCTATGTTGCTAGGCACGCTCAACAGGCCAATCCTGGCCTACGTCAAAGGAGGAAGCTGCAGGACACCATATATGGTAGGACGTTCCATACCTTCTTAAGGATGCATAGGGCTTTTTTTTTTTTTTTTAATATGCACTATTTTTCTTTTTTCTGTAGTGTTGAGGTCCTCCGTCCCTCACCCCTTTTCTATAGTTAAGCATCCTATCCCTATTTCTTTTCTGTAGCGTAGGGCCCCTCCCACTCCATACCCTTCCGCCTCTGGGCCGCCCACCCAATCAAAGGCTGCAACTGAGATTGTTACAGACATTGGACAGACTGTTTCACTGTCTAACAATTTGGCAGTCTATCTTCATATGGTATTGGAAGCACAATCAACACTCTCTTACCATATAAAGGTAGATGCTTTCTGGCTGCGTTCTTAGCTGATAGATCCGATAGCTGGAGCTGCAGCATGAAGCAGAAGGTTGGACATAGCTATTACCTCAACACTGGGCAAAGTACCCGGTGACGTAGTAGCTACAGCCAAATGGTGAAAGGGATGTTAAACAGTGTTTCATTGTTGTAATAAAAAAAGCACTAAGTAGTTGCTAATACTTCAAGGGCCATTATATATATATTTTTTAATCAAAAGCTTAATCATTTGAGGCATAAAAATGAATCAATATACATCTATTAAATAAAAGGTTAAGGTTAAAAAATACTGTTCTTACAATTCTTTATCGATACGAGTGCCCACTTAAATTGCTGTTTCCACATCTAATTATTGGTCTGTGTCACACGACCGACATGGAGGTTTGACCTTGTACACTCCAGCGATCAAGCAGCTCCTCTCACTGAATATTCTGACGCGCAGGCTGCAGCGATGTCCCTCAAAAGCGCAAATGGTCCCTCTGTGCTCGTTCACGAGTGAGCCAATCGGCAATGGTTGCTATAGCAACATTTGAAGCATCCTCTGAGCCGATAATGCTCGGCATATAAGGAGCTTCAAAGAGCTAAAAATAAATAAATTTGGAACTTGCAAATCATTTGATTGTTGGTATTACATGGATATTTTAACTTTGTATTGTATTATAGTATCCCTCACAGACATTCTCATTGCTACTTCAAACAAATCAAATATAGCAAGGTTCTAACTAAAGTGAATATGATATACATGTTATATAAGTGCTTACATGGCTTGTATAAATCATTGACACTTTAAATGTTTAATTAAACCCTGTAAAAAGGCGATAATATAGCAGTCACAGTGTCACATTTCACACACTGCAGTGTGGAGCTCGCCGTTTGTGGCCAAACCCAGCCAGTTAATCAAATCAGTAGCACCAGCTGCACTGTCTCAGTGCCATCCAAATAGTGACACACCAAAAAAACACGACCGTAACTATGTCACTAGATGCGGAAGTTTTCACTGTCAGGTGCTGACTTATTTAGAACTGGGAGTGAGGTTGCGGGATAAGTGATGGGTTGTGTGAGTTTTTGGATTGCTAAAGGGCGATATATATGCAGGTCTGTGAAAACTGCAGTGTACAGATCAGGGGATAGACAAGGGGTATTTTATTTGGATTATAGTTTCATGCATCTTTCCATTGCCTAAACAGACACACTATGAGAGATATTGTAAATGTTGCTAGGGGCAACGAGTTCCTCTGCTAGCGTGTCAGTAGGTGTGTCACTTTGATCCACTGCCAGTGCGCGGTTGTGTGCGTGCTACCATGTCTGATCAGCAAGGCAATGCTGATTGGACAGAGGAAAAGAGGGGAAAAAAAAAAAAACGCCTATTTCCGGGGCGTTATGGTAAAGCTTGTCATGAAACTAATTTTATGTACTTTGAGGTACAATTTAAGATATTAGAAATACTCTTTTTAGATAGGTACATGCATTAAAAAACAATTTTATTGTATACACATTAGGGTAGTTTATTATGGACCTTTAATATAAATCATTGCAATATGTATTAATCTATTTATATGGATTTCCCTTTTATTTTCACACTACATTTGTGCTTCCTGTTACAGCCCCACGTGGGGGAGGAGGCTTTTGCAGGAAGTTTTGTCTTAGCCTGATATCATAAAACTTCTAGGCTAGGTAACAGGGAGTCAGATTTGCTCATGCCCCTCTGCTCTTAAAACACTGGTGGCAGGGATACACTGAGAATTTTTAAGTGCTAATTTTGCAAGAAAACAAGGTATTTGCTGTTTTGTTTAACACAATTTTTTTTTTTTCCCTATATTTACATTCTTTCAAATGTCAAAACAAAGTTGACAACTTAGCATGAGCAATTGTAATTAAATCTACTGTAACTAATCTGTTATGGTCGTCTCCTGTCTCATTTGCAGGATTCCATATGAGTCCTAACATGCACTGCTGTTGTGACTAGCTATACATTTCATACATACTGTACTGACGTTTTTTCATGAACCATGTCTTAGGGTCATCAGCTTACTTTTTATTTCCAGAAAGGGCCCCTCCAAGCATTACTTTTCACCTGTTCAGATAAACGAAGCAGCTAGCGGATAATATAGATTTGTTAAGTGGATCAATTGGCTAAATGTATTAAGCGCATTTGCAGCTTTTTTGTCTATGTGGAGCAGGTTTGTATAAGTGAGCCTGCTGCCACATATTTAAGAAGCATAAACTGCTTCTTTTTTCCCTCTCCGCCACCTCAGACGGCGAGATCAATCACCCCTACAATCTCTTCTTCAGGAGTGATTGACAGTTGCACCAGAGCAAGGGGCGCAATGTTAAATTTTGACCTGCAATGCAACATCGCAAGTGGTGATTGCAGACAGACAGGTTCACTAGTTATCCGCATGCAGGGATAGTAAATCTAGCCCAATGTCTTCAACGTACTAGTAGCATTTTAACTAATGGAAGTATATTGCAAAAATGCACATTTCAATGTTGACCTGTCCATTCCTTTAAGAAGAAAATTGTGGATTTTCCAGTCTTTAGAACTCAAAGTGTACATGGCAGACTTCACATTCCTAATACTGGTACATGTCTGTCACTAATAGGCTGCAGCAGATATAAGATTACAGACTAAAAACCAATGGAGAGTCTGCCAACAAAATGATGTCTAGTGTCTTATCTACTCCAATATCAAGTCCGGATTGGATCCTCCAAATACTGCGAAACGGCAGGTGGAGTGTGGCTATTGAAAAACATTTGCAGCAAACAACGTTACATTTAAAAAAATATTTACTAAAATATGATAACATTGCATAACTACAGAAAAATATTGTTTTTGTCACTTTAGGAAATGGCAAAGCGTAACCGTACTAAATTCTTTTTTTATATATGCCATAGCATATGTTATCTGTCAAACATATCTGTCATATTTCTATTCTTATATGTTATGTTTGTTTAATGTGACAATTAGTATGAGTAATCCAACAATTAGGGATTTGTTAGAAAAATTAGCATTGTTTAGCAGTCCAAGGATAAACCCATTGGAAAGCCTCTGGAAAGTTATCTTCCCCTTCCTGAGATTACCACATTATGGACAGATACAAATTAGCTTCTGCACATATCAAGCCATCAATGTGCAGCATATAGATTGGCCAGTCTTCTGTATTCCACATAATGGACTCTAGTCCCTCTCTTGGGAATTGTAACCCCCCCCCCCCCCAATATTTGCAGATTTAAACCGGAAAAGCAGGCAACATAAACAAGTGCCTTGCTTTCTTACCTCCCCTGTGTAATGTTCCTTTATCTAACTCTAAAAATATGAAAAAAACAAAACATTTTTTATGTATGGCAGCACCCATTACTTTATTAAAATAAGGGTGCTTTAAAGGACCACTCAATGCAGTAGCATTGTATAATTAACAAGCCCATAATAGAATGACAATGATTTAACACCAACTCTGAATTTCAAATAAGCAGTAAATGTATTTTTACTCCCATTGTTTTGCCCCCTGTATCATGTGACAGACATTAGCCAATCACAGACTAGCATACATATATCCTGTGAGCTTGTGCACATGCTCCGTAGGGCCTTGTTCCTCAGAAAGTGTGTATATAACAAGATTGTGCAAAATTTAATAATGGAAGTAACTTGGAAAGTGTCTAAATCTGCATGCTCTGTCTGAATCATAAAAGTTTATTTTGACTTGAGTGTCCCTTTAAGGAAACATTTATATTTTTAAAATTTAAGCCAATATAAATTATATTAAACAAAACCTTTATATTTTATACACTATTCTAAAGCTAATCTTTGCTTTGGATGCAGCACTGTGTCTAGCATGTATCTACTCTTTAATATCCCTTTAACAATAAAATATACCCAAAAAAAGTCAAGGACAATATTGCCATATATGTTTAGACTTGTTTATTGAAAACAAAGACAATATCCACATTTCTATAAATATAGACATTACAAAATCAGTGAGTCATGTCACCATATCAGGTACATAGAGCTCCACCAGAACCAATATCAATCCAGAAATGCACAGTGTTTACCAGCTGACAAATCATTCATCTAGAGAAATACTAAAGTGCAATTTGATATATTTAAAAAAAACAAAAAAAAAAAACATGGACAGCTGGGACACACAACATGGATGTGTAAACAAGAAAAGTAGATTGTAGAACTACCCTGTTATGATAGTAGTCAAGACAATTATTTTTGGACGTTTGTATTTCCAGTTTTATCTCTACAGACTGCAACCACATGAGCCGACTTAAAATTATCATAAAAAAAAAATAATCTCTTGCATGCTACAAAAAGTTGTCTCATTTAGTAAGACATCCAAGTCAGATGCACATAAAACATGGGTTCATACAGTGATCTAGTGTTTACAGTGTACCAAAATACTGTTGGAGGTAGGAATATTTCACTTATACTGGACATACTAACATATATCCTTAGAATATATGTTAGTATGTCCAGTATAAGTGAAATATTGAGCGAAGTTGCTTAACAGTTCTAATTCATTGGACTCACACTAGGCCCAATCTAAGGAATGTTTCACTATACAGTGAAGGTGTAAAATAAAGTGACAAAGCATACGCCTCATTAAAAGTATACCTTGACCTCCTTACATGTGTTTAGAATGTGGTATGGAATGTGCATGTTTACTTTACATAGTACGTGGACACAAAATTAGAAAAGGTAAAACTGCAAATTGTACTTTCACAAAAGGCTTCTTGAAACAAATATTACTCAAAGACTGATGCTAATGTGAATGTTGAGTATTTTGGAAACCAAACTGAATACTGTTGCTCAAATTCAAAGCATTTAAATGGGGCATGGAAGTAATACATTAACTTTAATACATCACCTAAAAGTGCAGCATATGTAGACGTTTAATTTTTGCAGGACATAAATGTACCTGAATTGATGCAGGTATGGGGAAAGGGAAAAAAAATAAAACTAAGATTTTTTTTTTTTTTTTATATAAATGAAAGGGACAGTCAACTCAAACATTTTTATTGAAAAAAAAAAAAAATAATATAGATAATCCCTTTATTACCCATTCCCCAGTTTGGCACAGCCAGTATGGTTATATTAATATACTTTTAACCTCTGTGATTACCTTGTATCTAAGCCTCTTGACAGCCCCCTGATCACATGACTATTATCTATTGACTTGCATTTTAGCTGTGTTGTGCAGAACCCACGAGCGTGAGCACAATGTTATCTATATGACCCACACGAACTAGCAGTCGTCTGTTGTGAAAAGCAAAAAAAAAAAAAAAAAAAACCACAACACACGTGATTGAGAGGCTTAGAAACCGGAAGAAATTTAGAGGTTTGAATGTTATAAAGTTTATTATAATAACAATATTGGTTGTACAAAGTTGGGAATGGGTAGTAAAGTACTGTCCCTTGAAGTCTGAAACAGTACAGCCTCTGATTGGCTATATAATTCTGGCAACTATGAACTGCCTAATTTACCCTTGAGGTTGCCCATAGGAATGAGGGTGAATGATTAGCAACAGTACAATCACAAAGAAAACACAATCAACAAGTGGCTAGTAAATCAGTTAACTTTATAAAAAAATACAGATATGCAAATGTATATAATCATTATCCAAACCCAACTATATATACTGGCCCTAAGTGACAAATCAAAGTTATTTTATCGCTTCAATGTCCTTTTACGAACTAAATTCAAGATAATACTTTATAAAATGCATAGCATTTTATTTGAAGTGATCAAATTATCCACATAAAAAACAAATATGACTGAACCCCCATGCATTGCATGTATAAACAAGTTTTGCAAAGACTAATGTTGTAAAATTAGTCTTAGTCTAAAGGATTAGTCCCATACAAGCTTAATTTTATATTTACGTTATTAGATGGTTTTCTTTGCAAGTATGCATTAGATTTTCATTAAATGGGATTTTATCCATACATCCTCTCTCATAAAATTTGTATCACTTCGTATACTAAACTTATTCTTTAAAAGTCTCACTATGATAATTCAACACCCTGCAAACATTCCAAGTGTGTTCATCATTGTAAATGACTAGATTATTTCAGCCACCGACATACAAAATTTAGTTATTCCTGATGTTTATGAAAACTTGAAACACTGATGGTGTTAAGACTGGCAGAACGTTCAAGAGAAAGCCTGCGTGCTGAAAATGAAGATGTCATAACTTAAAACAGCATTACACCAGGCTGCCAGGGCATCTGATACAGACCTGTTTACGGCAAATTGACGCCAGAACTACATTTTATTTTAATGCTATAACATGAAAATTAAGTTCATCTTTTCTTTTTCTGTTGTTTGAGCATTTTTCTGCGTTTAATGATCATTTCATATAGTTTCTCTATTCCCTCCCTCAGTCCATCACCTATAATTGCACAAGTAGGCTGTAAATGCCATGGCGTTGAGGAACTCAGTTCCTTCAGTGCCAAAAGCTTCTCAATTTCAGGTAGCGATAAAGAGTTCCTGAGATCCTGCTTATTAGCAACTATAAGAACAGGGACACCTTGGTTCTCAGAGGTTTTGGTAATTTTATATAATTCCGTTTTTGCTTCCTCCATTCTTTCAGTATCTACTGAGTCCACGACAAATACAATCCCATCTGTGCACCTTGTGTAGGATTTCCAAAGAGGCCTTAGCTTTTCCTGACCACCAACATCCCAAAAGTGGAAAGTCACTGTTTTAGCATTACCAAGAGGCACTTTTATTTTCTCAGCATTAAATCCTTTTGTAGGAACAGTGTTAACAAATTCATTAAATTGTAATCTGTATAGCACTGTTGTCTTTCCAGCACAGTCCAAACCAAGGATAACTATATGGAAAGATTGAAAGGTAGGTAAGCCAGACAGGATAGGAGTCTGTTCGGAAAGACCATTGCCCATTTTTCACTTTGATGAAAACAAAAGAAAATTAGATCCAGTAAGAAGTCTTGGACGATTTATTTAACTGGATGTTACCTAAAACAACAAAAACAAATAAAAGTTACTTTAAAAGACTACCAGAGTAATTAATGCATATAAACTACACAAAGTTTCATTAGTCAGGTTAGAAGTGTTGGAAAGTGAAAACCCCTTTTCTGACACATCAAAATGTAACAATAGGATAGAAAAGGGTTCATTCATTCTCAACATACACAAAAAATAAATAAAACAATACAAGTAGGTGTTATTTCTTTACTTGCCAGTTACACCCGATATCTCCACCACAGATATACAAAAGTTTGATAAAGAATATGAAACATTGACATTAATTTAAAAGGAGGTATAAACAAATAACTACAGAGAAAAAATAAATTAATTAAAAAAAATGTTTTAGTGTGGGAAAAAAAGCAAAACCAACAGGGGAACAGATGATGGGTGTTGGCTTCATACCACAAAATAATCTTCATTTTTAACAAAAACGATAACCCTAGAATTAAATATACTATACATTATGCGCTAATAATAAAAATCACCCTGTTGTTATTATGACATCTGATAGCAAAATCACAGTGTTGTATGAAATGCCAAAAACGGAACAGGAAATTCTGGAAACATTACAGCTCTTAAGCGTAATTCAATACTGCTAGTACTACAGCTCATTTTGGGACTGCAGCAGTCAAATAGAAAGAGCCAAAGGATTAGCCACAATCAACACGTCCATCTCTCAGCACTGGGATAACCCTCCCCCATGATAGCCAGCCAGGCACTTTGTGCAGATCTTACATTATGCGGTACCAGTGAGTACTTTAGCAAAAGGAAGCAACAGCATCTTACATATAGCAAAGCACATAAGATGGTGCCAGCTGTCAACAAGGGGCAACTGCGCCCCTCATGCCTCTGGCTAATACCATAATAGAAGGAATCCCTAACATGGATACGTACGGGAATGCCCACGCACAGTCATTATATTCCAGTAAATAGTGTAAACACAACTCCAATGTAGCCAATCACAGCAACACCAAAAACGTCCAAACCAGCGGGACCTCACTAACTTGCAAGCAGGCAATACTGGGAAAAACACCACCACCTCCTCTGTGGAGAATCCCTACACTTTATATTAAGCACACGCAGTCCTTGGCTCACAAGCTCTAAGGAAAAACATGCAATTCCGCTGCGGCAATCTTTCAATGCAGCAGTACATAAGCCAGAGAATAACAGTCAGTGCACATATCCATACGCACCTGAAAAGCCACAAGCTTTCATTCAATATATTCGCAGCTCTGAAGCAGGCCAGCACCTCTATGAAGCGCTCCGGTGAAGGCTATCTGCAGGGCGTGAGTGACACTTCGCATCCCCCAACACCAGCTCCACACGAATTCTGAGGCACACACATTACCAGCCGAGTGACTGGGCGTTAAACCACGCCTCTCACACAGTGCCACATTCCTGATTGGCTAGATACGAGCATTCCCACGCAGCCATTTCTTTTAATTCTGATTGGTCCGACACTTGCATTTCTTCCATTAGTGCGATGCCGCACCTGTTGGCGCCAATAGGCTTATTAGCAGCAATTGCCTGACATTATATATTGTGAAATGTTTGTGCGTGGCGCTTGTTTTAATTATGTGCTTGAGGGTGCCAAAAAGATAGACGAAGATGATTCACATTTATAGTCAGACCGTGCAAAAATGAAATATGCCTTACTGCATGTTTTTACACATTCCTCACTGGAACAGGAACAAAATATGTTTTAGAGCTCGACTCCACTATTTTGTTTTCAATATTTTATTATTGCAGACATGCCAAGTCTCCCTGATTGTAATAGCGGCTCACTGATGCCAGCAAATGGTGTGCGAATTCCCTGAAACTTAAAAGGCCACTAAACCCAAAATCTTTCTTTAATTATTCAGATAGAGAATAGAAATTTAAACAACATTACAATTTACTTCCATAATTTATTTTGCTTCATTTTTTAAATATCCTTATTTGAAGAAAAAGCAATGCACATGGTGAGCCAATCACATGATGCTTATATGTGCAGCAACCAATCAGCAGCTAGTGAGCATATCTAGATATGCTTTTCATCAAAGAATATCAAGAGAATAAAACAAATTAGATAATATAAGTAAATTAAAAAGATGTTTAAAATTGCATTCTCTTTCTAAATCATAAAAGAAAAAATGTGGGTGGCATGTCCCTTTAAGTACTATGAATATCTTATTTAGGGTTTCAAGGTGTCCAATATATAACTGGGGCGGGGTGGCGCAGTAGCGGGTGAAGCCATCTCCCTGAAATGAGTTTTTGCAGGTTGGGATGTCTGATTATTGTATTCGCGACATTTACGGGGTAGCTTTTCATTTAAAGTTTGCTATTTTTAAAAATCAGTCCATTCTCACAAAATCACTTAAATACATTCACTGTTTTATTTGGTGGTTATTATAACCATTATTATTATTACTACCTGTGCTATAACTATTTATTTAACTCCTAAAAGAAATTATACCATTTTATTGTAGTTATATTAATACAATTCGGAAGGTTGCTTTTCTCTTCATAGTGAAACTGGGAACTACCTAAGCCCTTCAAAAGCACTGTTATACCCAGGACAATTCAGCTACATTTGAGGACCACCCTGTCTCCTTTATGTCACTTGTTTGTAGCAGTCTGATGCTGCCTAGATTTTACCACAACCTCCTGGACCTGAGCAAAAAAAAAAAAAAACTTGGAGAAGTTTATTTATTGTAAACACAGTAAAATAACAACAATGTTATCATAACTTTTATTATTATTTGATTGTAACTCAGTCCCACAGATTCACTAATATTACTAAGAAATATGATTGTTTTCATAGTTGGCATGTGTGAAAAATTTGGATCTATATAGGAGTTGTATATCTTTTTTCGGCTTAGAATTGGGAATTTCAATATCCCGGAAAGTGGTAAAACGTTGCTTTGATACATTTAAAGGGCCACTGTAAGTAAATATTTTCTATGCCTGTTACTAACTACCCCAAATACGCTTTTTATCAATAGCATTTCATTAACATATCTCTACCGTATATCAGAAATCTTGTCTGCAAATTTAATTGTTTTCCAAACCCACTCCGTGGGTATCCTTTGCTCTGTACCAATCCGTTTACAATACCTAGGTTTCAAAATGGCGCATTAAACACAAAGTTATTGGTTTAAGTATTTTGAACACTCAGTGCTGAAAATAGTGGGCAGGATAACGTGACATCATCAGCGAATAAAAAATATAACTTTTAGAACGTTATGAAACTTCGTTTTGGAGAAAATATAGGTCAGTAGGTTTTAATTAATGTTTATTAACTTTAATATGTTAGTTGTTTAGCTTAAAAATTATAACAGAAAGTAATCCTTTAAGGTGAAAGTAAATCCTAGCGTTTTACAATCGCTAGGATTTACTATTGAAACAAATAAACGGCACTTTCATTCATGAAGTATAAGATACTTCATGTAGAAAGCTCCTTTATTTGATTCAATCGATCGCAGCTCTTAGCTCCTACAGCAGCCCACGGCTAAAAAATGTTTTGGCTAAGAGGTGACGTTTTCACCTCTTAGCCAATAGCCGTGTGCTAAATCCGACTTGGCACCCATGGGAGCCGGATTTACTGCACGGCTATTGGCTAAAAGGTGAAATCGTCACCTCTTAGCCAAAAAAATGTAGCCATGCGCTGCTTTAGGAGCTAAGAGCGGCGACTTGGTGACTTGTGCTCACAGAATATTTTTATTGGTTGTTTAGGTTTTCAATATTTTCATCAGATATATATTACAGGGCTCAAAATGTCAATCCCTAAGCTACTAGCCAGTCCAAAATGTTACTCACCCCCCTTGATCCCACTCATATAACACCCACTAACACAACCCCTCTTTTCATATGTTTAGCCAATGTGAAACACCTTATTGTGCAGTCATTTTTTAGTATTGTTTTTGTTTTATACCATTAATTAAATAATGCTACAAACAGTAATTAATTAACAAACGTAAGTGCATAGCATTTAGCAACATCAACAAGGGTTCTGAGGAAGACAACAGCTGGGCAGAAAAAGGAAGTTCTTGAACTAAGAGAAAGCAGAAAGAGTCAACATTAATGTGAGGTCATAGCAAACCTGGAAAAATTGTTTTATAATTATCATCTCTCATCTATCTTTCTCCACTCCCTCCTCTCTTCAATCTCTCTATTTACACCCTCCTCTTTCTCTCAGGCCATATCTTCTCTTTACACATTCACTCTCTTCTCTCTTTCTTAACGCTATCTATTTCTCCACTTTAAATTTTCCTCACCAATCTCTCTTTGCCCCATTTTACCCTCTCAGAAGTAACAGTCTAAGCACTATTTGGGTTCCTACAACCCTAGAGGAATAACATATCCTTGCCCTTTCATGGATATATAATATCCCTTTAGATATTATTTGTAGGCAATCACTCACTAACTTTCACTCGCCACTGTAAAATTTCCACTCGCTAGTGGCAAGTGGAAATTTTGAGCCATATATTTATATATACAGTATATATATATATATATATATATATATATATATATATATATACCAAAAAGCATAATTAAATCTGTAGCAATAGTGGTATAATTTGGAAACAAATTATTACTATAGATATATATAAAATCACAATGGGATAGGTGATAATCAAGCTACATATGCTATAGAAACATGGTTCACTAGAAACAACCCTATTGCTTGCAATGTGCGCCTTGCTTATGATTAAAAAACAGCCATGACAAATGTGTAATTTCCCAAGTTATAGTGACAACTATTACTATTTAAAGGGACAGTATACACCAATTTTCATATAACTGCATGTAATAGACACTACTATAAATAATAAGATGCACATATACTGATATAGCTGTTGTATGTTGACAATTTAAAATGTACAAGGGTGATTGGAACTTATATCACTTACATTAATATGACTTGGACAGTAAAAAACTATGAGATTGTCCGTCCCTCTAGTAGAAAATGGGTAGTACTATGTTAGCCAGTGTATTCAAAGAAAACGTAACATAACTTAAAGGGACACTGAACCCACATTTTTTCTTTTGTGATTCAGATAGAGCATGCAATTTTAAACAACTTTTTAATTTACTCCTATTATCAAATTTTCTTCATTCTCTTGATATCTTTAATTGAAAAGCAACAATGTAAGTTTAGATGCCGTCCCATTTTTGGTGAACAACCTGGGTTGTTCCTGCTGATTGGTAGATTAATTTATCCGCCCAATAAACAAGTGCTTACCAGGGTTCTGAACCAAAAAATATCCTTGATGCCTTCTTTTTCAAAAAAATATAGCAAGAGAATGAAGACAATTTGATAATAGGAGTAAATTAGAAAGTTGCTTAAAATTGCATGCTCTATCTGAACCACAAAAGAAAATATTTGGGTTCAGTGTCCCTTTAAGTGAAATACAGGTAATACATTTAAAGGGACATTAAATGCTTTGAGATTGTAATATATATACTGTATATATATATATATATATATATATATATATATATATATATATATATATATATATATATATATATATAAAACAATCTGCAATATACTTTCATTATTTACTTGTCCCTTTTCCTGTAATTCCATTTGGAAGAATTTCCTCTTATAAGTGGAAGTGCATAACACTGTTGTATTCCACACAGCCATTGGCTGTACACTCTAGTGACCTATTTATAACTGTCCCTAATTGGCCACAGCAGAGAAGGTAACCTAAGTTGCAACATGGCAGCTCCTGTTGTTATATAGACACTAAAACGTTACAATTAGTTTGTCAATATTTAAACAGCTAATTAAACTTTATCACAGACTAATCTTTTCTTTGAAAGCATTATTCTATCTAGCATTTGTTTAATGTCCCTTTAAAGGCTAACTAATAGTGTCAAGTTGAAACCTAAGTTTCCCTAGGTTACAGCTTGACAGCTCCCATTACTTTATGGAGCAAACAAATTAAAGTTATTTCTTCAATATTTAAACTACTATAATTGAAAAACGTACATCTACATATTAGTCTCAAGGTTTGAAAATATCATCTTATCTGACGTATTTACAGTTGAATATCTCTTTAATTAAAGTGAATGCAAAGTTTAAGGAATAAGTTCCCAGTTTTTGAAAATACTCTTAAAAACAGGGGCACTTTCATTCATTAAACTTTACATTGAAGCGTCTTTTTTAAAAATTCTTACCTTTTTCTTAATGAAAGCAGACCAGCGATCTTTCGCCCGCAGCTCCTGCTGTAGTTAGCACAGCAATTACAAAAACCGGACACATTCATTAAACTTTACATTCACTTTAATTGCTAAATTATTTTAGCTTGAAAACAAAAACACAGCATATGTTGCTGAGTCACAACTGATACAAATTGTTAACAGACAAACTAAAACAAACATGCTTTCTCAAATACTTGTAGCACGATATGTTGAACATACAAGAGGGAACTCAATATGCTTGAATAGGATTACTTCATCTCTGCATAGTTCAATATTTAATTGCACCCAATGACAACCTTCACTACATTTTTACTAGTATATATGTTAAGCCTTTTAAATATTCAATATGCATTATAGAAATTCATTGTATGTAGACATTGAATGAGCATTATAGATATTCAATCAAAAATATGTATGAAAATTGAAGGCAGACACATTCTCAAGTAGAGAACCTGTCCGTCTGCAAGCGGCACTTGCTATGCAGCATCGACATATGCTATGCCGCCAATTGCCCTAAACAAGTGAGTGTCATGGTGATTTATATCACCACATCTGAGGTGGCAAAGAGGCTAATGAAGCAGTTTCTGCCTCTTAAATTTGTGGATGCAGTCTTGTTTATGTAAGTCTGCCCTGCAAAAGCTGATACATTTCCCCCAATATAGTCATTTTCATAATTTAACATAGAAGGCTTAAAAAACAAACACACAAACAAACAAACAAAAAAATTACAGTTTTCTGGCTATCAGTAACTGACAAAGTACTATTTCACTTAGATATCAGCACTGAACATATACATACACTCCCTGCCACACACTCACTATTTAATCTATGAAAAGATGCCTAAAAGACTAATAAAACTTAGAAGGACATGTAACTGCCAAAAAAGGGTTTGTTTCCATTAAACCGTAATTAGGTTTGCGTGAGGTCCCAAACTGATAAATATGGTGTTGAAAGCAATTTCGTTTATCGACTGATTCCGATGGCGGCCGGGGTCCAGCTATTGAAAAAATATTTTTGCGTCCCATAGAAAGTATTATATGTAGTTAAAGGATTCCAAAACTTTTGTTTTTGTTGCATCAACTGACCATCAATATCATATCCTACACGTTTTTATATCATCACATACCTATTTATACTGTCTAACAAAGTTTCTGAACATTATAAAAGCTCATTTTTATTTTCTGCAATGACGTCATATTATCCAACCCTCAGAAATGGGCTGTGCACTATACAGATAACTTTCCAATACTATTCTGAATTTGTGCATCTCATTAAATGGCCATGTCACCACAATGCGCATGCACATTTCTATCCGCCGTTCTGCGCATGCTCATATCCGATACGGGAATAACGCTAGCTCTTTGAACAGGACAATCGATTACATAGTTTGTCCTGTTCTCGCTGAATACGGCTTGTTAGCAATAGAAACTGTATACTGTTTCACTGCTTTTTATCTCCTTATCACTGCGGGTTTAGTTGCAGTGACGTATATGACATGACGAGTAGGGGGTTTCCCGCATGCGCATATCGGCAAGGATCCGCCATCTTTATAACCTGGTTTATCGGTTATCGCTCTCGATTGGAGGATGATAAGTTATTGGCTTTCGGTGGGTTTGGAATTCAATACATTTTCGGAATCTGATTTCTCATAATTGGTAAACATAAGCAACGCAATGTAAATTACAAAACAATAGCAAAAATATTGATATATCAATTAGAGATTACTTTTTTTCTGGGTTTAGTGTCCCTTTAAGTGATAACTTATACCAGGTTTCCAATGAAAGGCAAACCATTAAATCACTGTTGGAGGCCCCCTATACATTGAAATAAATTACGCCCAGCTCAACTAGGTGTAAAAGATGAAAGATGAGCCTTTTGAGATGTATTTCCTATTTTAAGTTTAAAACGTGCAAATAATGCAAGTGTTTAAATGTAAAAATAAATTGTAATATGTAACATTTATTGTTGTCCCATGTATAGGAATAGTTGCACTTATGTTCTTATGTAAATATCAAAATGTATGTACATTAAAATATATGCAAGCATATGTCTACAAAATTCTAACTAGACCTATGCCTAGGGCAGAAATACATTTCGTTGGTGGGTGGGAGCCAAAGCAGGGAGGTGGGAAGGCAGCCCATCGTTGGTTAAGTTTTGTATCCTGTTTAGGTAGAGTGTGCGGGGGGCACACGTGTATGTGTGATCGTCTCATCATTTGCCTAGTTTGCCTAATGTTAAATTGTATGAGGAGGGAGTGTGAGAGGGGAATTAATATTTTGCAAGTGATCTGGGAGGGGGTAAGAGTATTGAGGGGAGACAGCTACACTACAGAAAATTTGGGTATTGTTTAATTATTAACAAAAAGGGGATTTTTTTTAACAAACTGTTTTCCTGGCAGACAGCTGCCAGTACCCAAGATGGCGGCAACTAGGTAGAGGGGGAGGGTTAGTGAGCTCTTTGGGGGGATCAGGGAGATTGGGGGCTAAGGGGGGATCCAACACTGCAGAATAACAAAAAAAAAACATGCCTTGTATTTTAGTACTGGCAGACTTTCTGTTAGCACTTAAGATGGCAATGACAATTGTGAGGTGGGGGAGGGAAGAGAGCTGTTTGAGGGGGGTCAGGGAGGGATCAGGGGGTGGGATGTGTCAGGTGGGAGGCTGAGCTCTACACTAAAGCTAAAATTAACCCTGCAAGCTACCTAATTAACCCCTTCACTGCTGGGCATAATACAAGTGTGGTGCACAGCGGCATTTAACCGACTTCTAATTACCAAAAAGCAATGCCAAAGCCATAAATGTCTGCTATTTCTGAACAAAGGGGATCCCAGAGAAGCATTTACAACCATTTGTGCCATAATTGCACATGCTGTTTGTAAAACATTTAAGTGAGATATATATACATATATATATATATATATATATATATATATATATATATATATATATATATATATATATATATACATGTGAAGGGATATTTAGGGATTCCTGACATATATCAGTGTTACAATGTAACTATAGCTAATTTTGGGGGGGGGAAATGCTTTGGAAATAGCAAAGTTCTACTTGTACTTATTGCCCTATAACTTGCAAAAAAAAAGCAAAGAACATGTAAACATTGAGTATTTCTAAACTCAGGACAAAATTTAGAAACTATTTAGCATGGGTGTTGATTTTGGAGGTCAAAGTTAGAAAAAGTGTGTTTTTTTCCATGTTTTCATCATATTTTATAAAAAAAAATTATAGTAAATTATAAGATATGATGAAAATAATGGTATCTTTAGGAAGTCCATTAAATGGCGAGAAGAAAGGTATATAATATGTGTGGGTACAGTAAAAGAGTAAGAGGAAAATTATAGATAAACACAAACACAGCAGAAATGTAAAAATAGCCCTCGTCCCAAATGGTAAGAAAACTGAAAAGTGCTGTGGTCACTAAGGGGTTAAGTTACACCTACATGAAAAGAGCGACTGCATACAATACGCAAAATATTTAAATTGAAACCTGGTACTAAAATGGAACCGTAAACTACTTTTAGTTGTTGGCCACTTCGGTAGCTTATAGCTTAAAGGGACATAATACTCATATGCTAAATCACTTGAAACTGATGCAGTATAACTATAAAAAGCTGACAGGAAAATATCACCTGAGCATCTCTATGTAAAAAAGTAAGATATTTTACCTCACAATCTCCTCAGCTCAGCAGAGTAAGTTCTGTGTAAAAAGTTATACTCAGCTGCTCCCAGCTGCAGGTAAAAAAATAAAAAAAAATGAACAGCAGCCAATCAGCATCAGCAGTGCTGAGGTCATGAACTCTTACTGTGATCTCATGAGATTTGACTTAACTCTCATGAGATTTCATAGTAAGCTTCCTTTACCTGATTGGTGAAATAAGATGAGAGTGCACGATGCTCATCCCTTCAGATGTCCCAGGACAGACACACTAAAATGCTGCTTAGAAATCCTTTACAATGGGAGGTAGCTACTGAGGAACTTTTGAGGTAAAATATCTTTCTTTTTTACATAGAGATGTTCAGGTGATATTTTCTAGTCAGCTTTTTACAGCTATGCTGCAGCACTTTTAAGTGTTTAAACATTTGGTTATTATGGCCCTTTAATGGAAACTAGCCTTATTTGTCTGTGATTATGAATTTAGTCATTAAATGAATATTGATGTGTACTCATACCCTTTTTTACTATTCTACTGAGTATTGCAGACATTTTGTAAAAGAGACTGCAAGGTATACTATTTGTATTTTGCCTCTGTCAATTTAATTCAGTTGAACAATTATTGTTACCTTTAGAATCACAGCACCAAACTGGGCTGTTCAAAACAATAAAGCTGAAAAATTGCTACATTTAAGATGTCTTTGCCACATTGATGTAAAAAAATACATATCAATAATAAGCACGAGTTGCCAGAATTTAGTGAGTTGAAACTTTGTGAAGGTATTTGATTGTGTGTGTAGGGTTGTCTTTTGTGCTTTCTTAAATTGACCAGATGACCAGAAAGTTATTACATGGTCGGTAGCTCTGTCATGCCCCACATCAGATTTTACATTAGAATGTATTAGCTCCTATCAGTTATATGTCTACTTCAGACCTCATATCTCCAAAAAGTTGTGTCCATTTTTTTACATACATTTTGCTAGTAAGCTAGTGGAAATACTGATCTGGACACCTGTAAACTCTTTGGGGCCGATTTATCAAGGGCCAAACGGCCCCTGATGCCCCTGTTTCTGCGCAAGCCTTAAGACCGCTGCTCCTTAACTGAGGCTGCGGACATCAATCCGCCCGATCCTATACGACCGGGCTGATTTACACCCCCTGCTAGCGGCTGTGAATCTGCAGGGAGCATTATTGCACAAGCAGTTCACTAGAACTGCTTGTGCAATGTTAAATGTCGGCATTCAGTGATGTCTGGCAGACAGCGTATCATGTCCGCCAGACAATGATAATTCGGCCCCTATGAGTGTGTAAAACAAATCAAGTATTTTAATGTCATAATAAAAGTAGGACAAAGCATATGCTTTACCTCACATCATATCTGTGGTGCAGAATATATACATAACAGAGAAAAAAACATTGCTACTTCATATTACGATTAATTAGGATACAGGGAAATCACACAACCTTACTGGTAGATATCAATTTTATTTTTTATCACATTTGATTTAGGACAAACCATTATTTTTAAAAGCACATAAAAGTAAAACTACCGATTAGAAGTACTGAAAGTATGTTTCCTGGACGCAAGTTTGTAAAAAATATTTATTTATCAGACATTTAGCCCTATAGCCAGGGATTTCAAAGTCTTAGGCAGTGTGTCTCCCCTCTGATGAAATGTACAAAACATCAAACTCCCCCTATAATAGATGTTACTTTATTTATTTATTTTTTTCTCTCTTTAAAGACAATTTTATTGTTTATTTTTAGTTTTAATTTGGGGATTTAGATCTGATCCAGGGTTCACACACAGCTCTCACAAGCTGATTCTGCTCAACTAAAAAGATGATTCACTTACGGTTCAATTTGCAGTGTTAAAGGGACAGTCTACTCCAAAATTGTTATTGTTTAAAAAGATAATCACTTTATTACCCATTCCCCCGTTTTGCATAACCAACACTGTTATATTAATATACTTTTCACCTTGTATCTAAGCCTCTGCAGACTGCCCCCTTATCTCAGTGCTCTTAACTGACTTGCATTTTAGACAACAAACACAATGCCATCACTGAGCACGCAGTTTCATCATCAGTTCCTTTCTTGCACCTACGTTCCACTCTTTGCCTTCACACTTTAAAAACTACTGCCCTATAGTGATACAAAAGTGGGCCTCATGCATGTTCATTTATCAGCCTTACTTACTTCAAGTGGTACCAAGGACATCACAAGCAGGTAAGTGGATGCTCCTAGTGGCACCAGGGACGTCACCAGCAATCAGCTCAAGTGGAGAGAAAAAAATCACAAAGCAATGATTACCATTAAAAGAAACACACACACATTTACGCCTTTATGTTAATAATCATAACACATTTGCTTTGGGATGCTTCACAGTCCTCTCTGGCTGTTAATAATATTAACCCTAACTGTAACCTAAACTGCAAACTCTTTTTACGCCACTTGGTTGTTAGAGATAGCAGCAATGAATTGTTTCAATATACAATGTAACCTGCTGTTGCATCCAGTGGGTAACCTCAAACTATGAGGCCTATCTATCAAGCCGTCAACTTTCTTGCATTCGATGGCACCAATACGCTCGCCTAACATCGCCTAACATTGCGGCCGCAGACCTGAATACGATCTCCATATTTATATAAAAAGCCGGCAAAAAGCTGCGCACCAAGTACAGGGCTTTGAGCAGCGGATTGTTGTTAACTAGCAGTAATTGATCTCGCTGCTATTCGGCTTTTTACCAACTTTATTTATACCCTGTCACTAAACACCGCCACTATACTAAAATGTTTAACCCCTATCCCACTGCTCCCGGACCCCACCACAACTAAATAAATTTATTAACCCCTAAACCTCTGGCCTCCCACATCACTATCACTAACTAAACCTATTAACCCCTAAACTGCCAGCCCCCCACATCACCATAAACTAAATTAAGCTATTAACCCCTTAATCTAACAGCCCGCTAACTTTACATTAAAATTACAAAATCCCTATCTTATAATACATTTAAACTTACCTTTAGAATTAAAATAAACTATATTAAACTATTAATTAACCTACCCTAACTATTATCCTACAATTAAATTAAACTATATTAAACTATTAATTAACCTACCCTAACTATTATACTAAAAACACATTAAACTACCAATTAAATTAACTATATTACATATTTAAAAACCTAACCCTACTCAAATTATTTAAATCTACAATTAAAAATGTCTAAATTACAAAAAATAAACACTGTTACAAAAAATAAAAAACTACAGTATCAAAAATAAAAAAGAATTACACCTAATCTAATAGCCCTATCAAAATAAAAAAGTCTCCCCCCCCCCAATAAAGAAAACCCCAGCCTACAATAAACTACCAATGGCCCTTAAAAGGGCCTTTTGCTGGACATTGCCCCAAAGAAATCAGCTCTTTTACCTGTAAAAAAAAATACAAAAACCCCCCAACAGTAAAACCCACCACCCACACAACCAACCCCCCCAAATAAAAACCCTATCTAAAAAACCTAAGCTCCCCATTGCCCTGAAAAGGGCATTTGTATGGGCATTTAGCTCTTTTACTGCCCAGACCCTATTCTAAAAATAAAACCCACCAAAAAAACCCTTAAAAAAAACCTAACACTAACCCCCGACGATCCACTTACAGTTTTTGAAGTTCCGCTTGAAGGATCCATCCAGCCAGCAAGAAGTCTTCATCCGGGTGGCCTCTTCATCTTCATCCAGCTGGCGAAGTCTTCATCCGAGGAGCGGATCCATCCTGAAGACATCCGGCGCGGAGAGGGTCCATCCTGAAGACATCCGACGAGGAGCTCCTCGTTAATAGTCATCCAAGATGGCGTCCCTGCATTCCTATTGGCAATCAGCCAATAGGATTAGAGCCGCTAAAATCCTATTGGCTGTTCCAATCAGCCAATAGGATTTGAGCAGCTCTCATCCTATTGGCTGTTCCAATCAGCCAATAGGATGAGAGCTCAAATCAAGCTCGCCACAATTACTCTGCAGAATTCCAGCGTATTTGAGGTTGACGGCTTGATAAATATCCCCCTATGTCACTACTGAACTATTTTTAGCACTGAATTTAAAATGTAACACTATTTTTAAAAATAAAAAGTGTACAAAATAATAAAACCCAATAGCAAACAAAATAAATGTTATAATTATTTAGTAAAGTCATAAAAATGATACATTATGTCACATATACAGTATATAGCTAGATAGAATAATCGATTGATAGATAGATAGACAGACAGATAGATATAAGAAATTATAATATAAGGAATTATACTTTATATTGGTCTAACTAAGCATTTAAAAATGACAACATTGCTCTGTTTTCCCTTTTCTGTTAGAGGTCATAAACATAATTGATGCTTTTCGTAAATATATAACACTCTTTTTGCTGTGCTATTTTCAACAGTGTTGTTTTAACCCAGATATGTATAAAGAATACCCATTCATTATACATGCTAGTTTAGTATGGCTAAAATAGTTTTTTAAGAAAAGGATTTATGTGTTGAAATAAAGTATGCTGAAGCAGTTACCAGTATTTCTGGGCTTGTTATAATGTACCAGCAAGATTTTTATTTCTAGAGCCTTATATATTATTATTATTATTATTATTATGTTCCCAAGCTTCTAATTCATATTTTTCCTTCATAATATTCTTTTGGTAAATCTGAGTTTAAAATAAACTATTCACCCCCCAGTATGCAATAGGGATTTCTTTTCGGTTAGGAAATATGTTTGATAAAGGTACAAAGACATATAAACTGTGCAAAAGAATAAACTACTTTTTGGGGGAGGGTTGATTAGTCTATAGTCCCCTTTTTCTCCCAGGCTTTTTGTTTGTGATATGACAATAGCTAGGGAGCAGCAGGCATTCATCAAGCTGTGCTTCGTAGCTCAACAAAGGACACATTCCCCCAGCTGCAGGTGACAAGCAGTTAGAAAAGCTGCGGCCTCTCGCATATAGCCACTTAGTAAAGGCATAGCAATATATGGAAAAGATTCTATTTTGGTAATGTCGAAACAGAAACTGTCTGAAATTGGAGGCAGATGGCTGACATTTTAGTACATTAATTATTGTTGCATATAGTGCAGAAGTAGAAGCAGCACAGTAGATACTTATCTAGACACTTTATTGGAAATAGAAAAAAGGTATTGAAAGTGTTTGTTACATAAAATACACAGCAATCTTTTAGAGCATTGCATTGCTTGCATGTAACTATGTTAACCCCTGCAAAGTTATGGTCAGATATGATCTGCTGGGTCCTGGCTAAAAATATCTAGGGCCAGATTACAAGTGATGCGCTAACAGTTACACGCAAGCGAAAAGGGGTTTATCGTAGGTGTTTGCACACGTCAGCTTTAAAGGGACATGAAACCCCAAAATTTTCTTTCATTATTTAGGTAGTTTACTTCTATTATCAAATTTGCTTCATTCTCTTGGTATAATTTGTTGAAGGAGCAGCAATGCACTACTGGTTTCTAACTGAGCACATGGGTGTGCCAATGACAATCGGTATATACATATGCAGCCACCAATCAGCAGATAGAACCTAGGTTCTTTGTTGCTCCTGAGCTTTCCTAGATAAACCTTTCAGCAAAGGATAACAAGAGAAATAAGGAAATTAAATAAAAGAAGTAAATTGGAAAGTCGTTTAAAATTGTATGCTCTGTCTAAATCATGAATGTCTAATTATGACTTTACTGTCCCTTTAATGCTCACATTGCAAGTTGAAAGTAAACAGGAATGTGTGAGCACAATCGAGATTTACGCTAGAATGATTACCGTGTTCTCAGAGCTCTGGTTAACTGCTTCGCAAAACAAAAAAGTGAAAACACATCAAAAATACATCATAAAGTACAGTTACACTCATAAGAACACTATCTAATAAATAATTATTTTTAAAAAAAATTTCACAAAAAAGTTATTAGATATGAGGTCTCAGGTGTTAGAGAAAAAAAAAGACAGACAAAGGACTTTAACATTGAGATACATACAAATACATGTCTAAATATATGTATGTATATATGTAATACATATGTTTATATGTGTACGTATTTATGTATTTATATGTGTATATATGTATGTATTTACAGACATATATACACATAAAAACAAATTCATACATATATATGTGTATTGGGGCCTTTTGCAATCAAGTTGATGAAAACATGTAAAAGCATATTTATGCAGTATTCATATTTAATAAAGTGTTATACTGTGTATTTACTGTATTTCTGTAACAGTACTTTATGATGTATTTTTGGTGTGTTTTGTGATACTTTTTTGTTTTGCGAAGCAGTTAACCAGAACTCTGAGAACACGGTAATCATTCTAGTGTAAATCTCGATTGTGCTCACACATTCCTGTTTACTTTCAACTTGCAATGTGAGCATTAAAGGGACAGTAAAGTCCAGCGCTACAGAATTTGGCGGCGCTATACAAATAAAGGATAATAATAATAATAATTCCAGTGTTCTGCACATAGCAGAATATGTTCTATATATTTTTAAATAGATATTCCTATATATACAGGGTACTGGTGAGGAATCAGGGAGCTCCTGTGTTTGTTAGGGCTAAGCTATATGTAGGGGAACCGTACATTTAAATTCTAACCTTCCAATTTAACGCATGTACGCTGGTCAGCAGTTGTTAACATAGTGCAAACAGCCATTTATAACTCTAGTTAACTGTCAAGTACATGGTATTTATTGGGTTAATAGCTATAGGGGAATCTATCGGATGCCGAGTCGCATATGCGGTACTGCATAAAATTTCTGTGGCTGAGCAATCGCAAGCATAATAGAGCTACTACTTACTCTTATGTTGTATCACTATTGACCAAGCAATGAACTTGAAATTAATCCGTAGTATACTAACAACAGAGTAAAGAAGCCTACTTATCTATATGAACACACGCAAATCTTTTATTCCTAATATTGGGAATCACAATTGCCAAAACTCTATATTACACGGAATTGTGCGGATTTATCCCATCTGACTTATACGATACTCTATATCCCAAACAACTATTATTTAATTTAATTTTATTCCAGTAAATTGTGAATCATCTTTAAGAAATAGCTACTCATGTTCTATAACTGAATAGGCAAATAATCGCCATACCTATTGGGTGTAAGATATCCAATTAGAACTTGTAGTTTTGAATACTTCGGTATTCTACAGTCACAATGAGTATACTCATACACTGATACTTATATCCACAAATGTGGTATAATTCTTGTATTTAATTACCCTATTAAGAGCTTTTGTTTTTAATGTGCACATCCCTTAATTTTATCTCCATTTTTATGTGTATATATTAAAAGTTACGTTTTATTTATCTCAGTGAGATCTCTCTAAACCGTTTGTTGTTCACTTCCAATGTACAATTACTATATGTCATACATGCCTACTATGAGTGCTATAAGTGTATTCTAGAACGGATACTTAATCCATTCCATTTTTTGTTTTGAAATTTATATAATACACAGCACCACCTACCCCCAACATAAATATACAGCAAATAAGCTGATCAACATATGGAGGGTGTAGGCATTTCAAATCAATTTGGGTAGTGCCATTGAACTTCTCTCTTGTTTATATACAGTATATCTGTATATATCTATACCTATATATTATCATGTATATATTTAGGTATAGTTATATATTTTACCAAAACACCAAGAATATTTGAATGGCAAATATTAATATTTTCATGCCAGGTTAGAGCACTTGAGAATATGCGATCATGTTTGCAAGTAGGGTAATCATTTTTTTTCCACATTTTTTGCTCCATTAACATTTATGGGGGGAATACATTAAAATGCGCAATATTCTAACTTTGGCTTTTTACATGCGTCAGGTTAGCGCAAGAGCGAAAACGTTTTACTTTCATCTTGTAATACGAGCGCTACCCGAAGCGCACAAAAACCAATTACTTCTAGCAGAGTTAGCACTCAAGCTGGAGTGTTAAATAGAGCTCTACTTGTAATCTGACCCATAGTGAGCGAATGGCAAGATAATTATGTGTGTAGCTACCAATCTCCAGGTAGTTCCCTGTAGTGCAGTGCTGCTCCTCGGTCTAGTCTTAAAATTGATTGTGCCATCTATTTTTACTTTTACTTCCCCTTAAAAGATAATTTATTAGGCAATTTGAAGCATGTGCTATTAAAAAACAATGCATGTTTTTTGAAAAATAATATAATCAACTTATTCAGTTTATGGCCTGGCCCCTGGAATCAGGGTATTTCTAGTGGGTCCTGGGAAATTCAGCCAACCAGAAACCATATTGCCTGAACCAGTGTTTTTCATCTCCGGCCCTCAAGGACACCTAACAGGCCAGATCTTTTTGCTTTCTTATGCTGTTCAGCAGCTCAGTCACTGTGACTGTTTCCCCTGTGCTTATCCGGTCTGCTATGGCTTCTTGAGGAATGGAATTGAGAAACACTATCTGAGCCTATTTCTTCTTTGCAAGCAGCACTGAACAGGGTACTATACATGCATAATTAGTACTACTAAATGCTTCAGTAACTCCACCATCTAAGTGTGGAAGTTCAGGATATATATCCTAAAAAAACAAGCAAGATTTGAGCCTCTGAATTGTGCTTACATAGAAGACTACAGCTCTGATTATGCAGCCTCTGATTCCAACTAAATGGAAAAATAATGTGATTGGAGGGGAAAAGACATTTAAAAATACATGCTTAAAAATCTTTTCAGGCAAAGCAATATACATACACTGTTTATTTGAATTGTACATGTCCTTTTACAGGGACAGTTAAGTCAAAATTAAACGTTCATGATTAAGATAGAGCAACAACTTTAAACAGCTCTATACTTCTATTATCAACTAAGCTTAGTTCTCATGGGGGCAGATTTAACAATGTGCGAGCGGGCATGATCCGCACATCGATAAATGCATTTATCATTGCACAAGCATTTCTCGTGAAATGCTTGTGCAATGCCGCCCCCTGAACATTTGTGGACAATCGGCCGCTTGCAGAGGGTGTCAATCAACCCAATCGTATCCAATCAAACTGATTACTGTCCACCGCTTCAGAGGTGGCGGACTAGTTAAGGAGTAGCGGTCTTAAGACCGCTGCTTCTTAACTCCTTTTTCCGAAGAGCGTTGAAACAGCAGCATTCAGACCTTGTTAAATCGGCCCCATTGTATCTTTTGTTAAAGAGTAAAAGAGTTCAGAAGCATGCACGTTGTCCTTTGCCATCTGGCAACAGTGCTTGCAAGAATGCTTTAAAGGGACAGTCTACAATAAAAAAATGTATTGTTTTAAAAGATAGATAATCCCTTTTTTACCCATTCCCCAGTTTTGCATAACCAACACAGTAATATTAATATACTTTTAACCTCTGTGATTATCTTGTATTTAAGCATCTTCTGACAGCCCCCTGATCACATGACATTTTATTTATTATCTATTGACTTGCATTTTAACCAATAAGTGCTGTGTTGTGCTAACTCTTAAATAACTCCACGGGTGTGAACACAATGTTATCTATATGGCCCACATGAACTAGCAGTCTCCTGTTGTGAAAAGCAAATAAAAAGTATGTGATAAGAGGCTGTCTGTAGTGGCTTAATAACAGGCAGACATTTAGAGGTTTAAATGTTATAAGGTATATTAATATAACAATGTTGGTTGTGCAAAGCTGGGCAATGGGTAGTAAAGACATTATCTAACTTTTTAAACAATAACAATTTTAGTGTTGACTGTCCCTTTAATCAGTGTTATAGTTACAAACTGTGCTGCCATAGAGTTTTTGCAGCATTCTATGGCAGCTGTGTTTGCAACTATATATAACATTGCTGTAAACATTGTTCCAAACACTGCTGCCAGATGGTCAAAGACATGTGCATTCTCCTGAGCTCACCTAGAATTACTAATAAACAAAGAATACCAAGAAAACTAAGCAAATATGATAATAGAAGTAAACTGGAAAGTTGTTTAAAATGTCATGCTCTATCCAATCCATTTTTAGTTTAATTTTGACTTTCCTGTCCCTTAAAGTATCAAATTGCAATGCTCTTAAGATGACATTATACATTAAGCACAATTTTACTATTATTGCTAAAAACTCTATTACTGATCTTCATCAATTTATTTAAATTTAGCACAATGGAGGTTTTGCATGGATTTAAAGGGACACTGAACCCAATTTTTTTCTTTTGTGATTCAGATAGAGCATGCAATTTTAAACAACTTACTAATTTACTCCTTTTATCAATTTTTCTTCGTTCTCTTGCTTTCTTTATTTTAAAAAGAAGGCATCTAAGCTATTTTTTTTTGGTTCAGAACCATGGAAAGCACTTGTTTATTGGTAGGTGAATTTACCCACCAATCAGCAAGAACAACACAGTGTGCTCACCATTATGGGCCGGCATCTAAACTTACATTCTTGCATTTCAAATAAAGATACCAAGAGAATGAAAAGAATTTGATAATAGGAGTAAATTAGAAAGTTGCTTAAAATTGCATGCTCTATTTGAATCACGATAGAAAAAATTTGGGTTCAGTGTCCCTTTAATATTTACAATGATGCAATTGAAAAGTGTATCATTACTGACTCACCTTTAGCAGCAGGACTTCTTTAACATGATTACATTGTAATATTGTGTTTACATTAGCTGTACTGATGACATACTGCTGCATGCAAAATGCTTCTGTTGACTGTATTGCCACATATTAAAATGTCACCAGTGTGACATAATGATGAATGGGCAGAAATGTTGCACATGTTAACAGCTATTTAACTTTTTGGCTGCCATGAAAAACAAGGAGGTAAAGTATGGAAAGTTATAACATGTGCTGCCTCATCATACTTATGAAAAGACAGGTTTTTATTCTTGCATTTCAGCCAAAAGCTGTTCTGTCACTTTAAACTTCTTGCTCCCTGCGGGACATAAAAAAATATATGTCTTCAATTGCCTGCTCCATGCACATGTATTGACACCACTCAAGCATAGGGGCCTAAACACAGATGTCAGTGCACTAGTGGTGCAGTTGACTATTAACATCATGTCTTCATATCTATGAGAATTAAGCAAGGAGAATACTCACTAATATTTCCTACTGTTCAAAAATAAACTTTTTTAAAACATTTTACTTTTAAAATGTTTGCTAATGTTGGGTCTAATTAGTTAAAAACAATATTATTAGAAAAAAACATAAATTATGCTTACCTGATAATTTTCTTTTCTTCTGACGGGAAGAGTCCACAGCTGCATTCATTACTTTTGGGAAATTCAGAACCTGGCCACCAGGAGGAGGCAAAGACACCCCAGCCAAAGGCTTCAAATACCTCCCCCACTTCCCTCATCCCCCAGTCATTCTGCCAAGGGAACAAGGAACAGTAGGAGGCATATCAGGGTGAAAAAAAGTGCCAGAAGAACAAAAATGTACTTCCGCCCCATAGATAAAGCGCGGACGGGAGCTGTGGACTCTTCCCGTCAGAAGAAAAGAAAATTATCAGGTAAGCATAATTTATGTTTTTCTTCTTAAATGGAAAGAGTACACAGCTGCATTCAGTACTTTTAGGAAAACAATACCCAAGCTAGAGGACACTGAATGCAAACAATGGGTGGGTACAAAAAAGGTAGCACCTTTGAAAGGCACCACAGCCTGAAATTATTCGACACCCCACAAAAAAAACTACATACGACAAGGGAAAAACCTGAAGCCCGGGTAACCACTCATTAGTTACACAACCTGCAGATCCAGGCTAGAGACCACTCAGACCCACAGTCTGTTGAGCACAAAGGCTTCCGAGGAGTTAGCCTTGCGGCACTCAACTCCCACAGAAAACATTTCTGACCTAAGCCAAAAAAATGTCTATCAACCCCCGAGAGGGAAAGTAGAGTAACCCATAAGAGATCTGAAGGACCATCCAACACGGGCTCAAGCCAAACTGGTCAAAAATCCCTATCTACCCCCGAGAGGGAGAATGAAAGACCCCATGTGATATCCAAAGGGCCCAATCCAACTTAGAGCAACCTGAGGTTGCAACAGGACAACTGTCCAAGGAAACAAATTCCTTAAGAGGACAAGGACCAGAAGATAAGTCCATAGTCAGGAGAAAACTTCACTAGGACGACCGGAAAGTCACCCTCATATCCCTGATACCGCACAATATCAACTATGGTGTTCCAGAAAACCGCAAGTTCCCCCTTGCAACCTAGACAAGTCAAAAGCCGACAGACTAGACAAGCAGAGACAGAAAAACTTTCATAGCAGCTAAAAAGGAACTCTCCAAGAGGGCACAGAGCCACCTGTGAGCAAAACTCGCGATGACCAATCACCAGGTAGCAAAGCTTTCCTGAACCATCGTGGGACACATCCCACCAAGAATTGCCAAAAAATCTCGACAACAGCTCACGTCCAAAGAGCGTTCCATTCCCACAGCAGACGCCGCCAGTAGAGAGATGGGCATGAAGAATCCCCCCCCATTAAAGGGGAGGGCAGATTCAATACCAGCAAACGGTCCATACTGCAAAAAAACAGAATGATCCCCGGCCTTCCTTCCAGGATAAAAGTCCCAGGCCAAAGGCTAGTGAAAGACAGAAAACAAGAGTCTCAGACCCTTGGAAGAAAAAGGATAGACCTACAAGGAATCAAACCCCCAGAGTAGAACCCTGACCAAACTGGTAGGCTAACCTAAACCATGACAGGAACCTCATGCTTTGGTCCAAGGACCTTTACACAGCAGCCTTCTAAAAAGAAGGAACACTCCTCAAGGGAAGAAAGTACTCTGACCCACAGCATTCCGATACCAGAAATCAATTCCGTGATTCCGAGAATGCAAGAGAAGGAAAAAATCTATGAGGCAAGAAAACAAGGACCCACGGGTCCTTCCCAGATACTGAGGCACCTCCAAATCAAGGAGAACACTTAAGAACCCCTTCCTCATCCTAGGTGAGAAGAAGAGGATTTGGTAACGGTAATCACCCTACCAATAGAGGCTAAACCCCAATATTGTCAGTTCAGTTGGTACAGCAACTGTAGCCTACCAGCAGCATCAGATGTCCCAGCAGACAAGTAGGGATCCATCAGAAAAACCTCAAACTGAAGCCTCAGGCTGATATAAATCTCACATGAGAGTCGAAAACCCTTGCCTGCTCCAAAGGGACACGCAGGAGAACCAAACCCTGGGGTTAAGCAGGACTGTCCATATCCATTCCAGGCAAGAGACATGGTTCTAAGCTGGAGTCCTCCTATGGTTCGGAGTGCACCCAGACAGTGCCTTCCGCCATCTAAATCCTTAGATGTAAATAACCTAGCAACATCCACAAACCCAGGAGTCTGAAAAAAACTCCCCACCAGTTTAGAAAAAAAAAGGGCAACCAGTACCCCTGGATTGCAAGGTAATCCATGTAGACAGGACTAACGACCTGACCCACACACTGGAGAATATAAATGGTCAATTTCCTGACCCAGACAGGCAAAAAGACTGCAACTGACCCCAGACCTCCTACCCTTAAGCCCAAAGGGCTAGATCTGCAATAAGATCAATGGATAGCATCCGAGAGTCTAAAGACCATGGTATTAAATATAAGGAAAAAGGAGGGCGCTTAAGCGGAGTAAAAAAATTATGTATTAAAATCAAATTATTGACTTCAGATCCAAATCATTAAAATAGAATAAATTTAATAAACATACATAAAACTTTAGTATAAAATATATATATATATATATATATATATATATATATATATATATATATATATATATATATATATATATATATATATATAAACATAAACACATGTGTTATATTGTACAAAAACAAACTATCAATGCATAGACTCTCTCTATATATTTGTTGGCGAGTACATTTAAAACCCATGTGGCACAGTCTTGAGGAATAAAGTCTTTTTTTTAAAAGGAAATTGCAGAATGGATTCCTGAAAAAATCTCTTAAATGCTATAGGGACGTCTCCCCAGATATACCACTTTCAAAGTCCTAGGGATTCCAAAGGGTTGCACAGTGTAAATACAGTGAAGCGGTGCACAGTAAGGATACAATGAAGTAGTGAGTGTAAATAGCAATATTGATGCCAAAAAAGGGGGCGTATGTGCAATCTATAATGTACAGACTGTAAAATTCAGTACCTTAATACCGCTCCTCTGCGGTCAGGTTGTAATGTAAGACTCCTATGGATATCTCTGTGCGGCACTCACCCTCACGATTCACGGGCACAGTGGAAAGGTATTTTATCTACAGCAAGAGGTATCGTCTCGTGGTCTCGGCGTTGAGATCCTGGATAACGGTTACACACAAAGTCACGTATCCTCTCACTGATGACCTCCACAGACTAACTCCTCCTCACCTGCACTTTAGTACAATGTACACAGGGGATCAATACAGATAGTCTTCTAAACAGCACAATGCCATTTGTAATAGTAGCAAAGTCTTTAACAAGTTTGGCTAAACTCGATATAGGTAGATAAAACAGTGAATATGCCGTTTCAACTGATTAACTTGAAGTTAAGGAGGAGTTAGTTTGTGGAGGTCATCAGAGGCTTGCTCTGTAAACAGCAGTGAGAGGATACGTGAGGTTATTGTGTGTGACCGTTATCCAGGAACTGAATGCCGAGACCACGAGACGATACCTCTTGCAGTAGGTAAAATACCTTTCCACTGTGCCTGTGAATTGTGAGGGGAAGTGCCGCACAGAGATATCCATAGGAGTCTTACATTACAACCTGACTACAGAGTGGTATTAAGGTACTGAACTTTACAGTCTGTGCATTACAGATTGCACATACGCCCCCTTTTTTTGCATCAATATTGCATCAATATTTGCACTCACCACTTTATTGTATCCTTACTATGCACCGCTTCACTGTATTTATACTGTGCAACCCTTTGGAATCCCTAGGACTTTGAAAGTGGTATATCTGGGGAGAAGTCCCTATAGCATTTAAGAGATTTTTTTTCATAAATCCATTCTGCCATTTCCTCTTAGAAAAAGGACTTTATTCCTCAAGACTGCGGACTGCGGTTTTAAATGGAGAGAGAGAGAACAAGACTATGCATTGATAGTTTGTTTTCTACAATATAACACGTGCATATATATATATATATATATATATATATATATATATATATATATATATATATATATATATATATATATACACTTTTACACTAAAGTGTTTATTACATTTATTTATTTTATTTTAATGATTTGGGTCTGAAGTCAATAATTTGATTTTAATACACAATATGGTTCTTCAGCTTAAGCGCCCTTCTTTGTTCTTATATTTAATCTGAATTGTGTTATATCGTGTGGAAGGAGATACCCCGGAGTGGCAGGGATTGAGGTATCAAGCGCAACACCTTTTCTTGATTATAAAGACCATGGTATGACAAGGGGCAGTTCTTATCTTGAGAAGACAACAGTCTTCAGAGATCCTTGCAGGATCGGTCTCCCGACATCCTTGGAATGGAATAACAATGGGAGCCTCGCAGCTCCTGGTAGAAAGGCAGGGCGGCCTCTGCATTCTACGTACTAGAACAAACGAAACACTGAGAAAAAGAAGGACATGCCTGCACTTCCAGAACAATTACCCAACCCAAAATGGGAGGGAAAGAAACATTGACACCGCAAAAGTAATGCGACTAGGCCACAGAGTCGTCATCTGGAGATACCGCAAGTGAAGATGCAAATCGTCCACCAGATACTAGACCTCCAGAAGTCAATCACCAGAATCCAAAGGAATGGAAACCTACGGTTCTGAGTCTCCAGGGACCCTAGGAAACCGATGACGTCTGAAAAAGTCGGTCACAGATCTCAAGCAAAATTCCAGAAAAACACAACTTATATCGGAGCTCCCAACCTCCCTACCGGAAGCGTTGGATCTATGCCCCAGGCCCCATACTCCATAGCAGGACCCGAGCCCAGAGCCCATAACACTAGGCCATTAAAAGACATCTTTTAGAATCCAACAAGATAATCAGCACCATGAGGGTGACATGAACCCAAGAAACAGTAGACAGCACCCGACCAGTACCTGGCTGGTACAAGAACACTCCAAAACTGTCTAAGGTCCAAGAAAAATCGACCCGAAGGTTCGATAATATGACTAGAAAAAATAACCTCTGTCTTAACCAAAGTGTGCAACTACTGAGAAAGTGCCCATGCGACCACAAAATCACAAGTATCAGTTCCAGAGAAAGAACGTTCCCAAAACGGAAGTTATATCAGACGTGCACTTATACAAAAACAAATCAAATACATCCTATCCAGATCAAAAATAAAAGTAAGGCAAAGCCCGTGGGTGAACACTTAAGGAAAAATGGTACGCCAACCGGACCAGCCGATCAGAGGCCCCCTTTACCCAACTTCAGAACTGGTACTGATACATAAAATAAATAAAGAAAAACAGGGATGTCAAAGGAGATTAGCTTCATCCCCAAGCATCTAATCCAGTTTGCCATCCGGCATCTAAGGCCTCGGATCCCTTGGCCCACTAGAACTGGGATCCTCTAGCAATGCCAAAACATGCCATAGAAGGACACGAAGATGTGCTGATCTATAACGGAAGGCAAAATTATCCCTTGCCAGATCGACAAAGGACTCCGGCCCCAAGGTTGAGGCCCCTGAAGCCTCAGAGTCCCACGCTTCCCCATGAGGCCTAACTGATTTGGGCGATCCCACGCCCGATGGGCCCTGATTGACATAACATGGACAGTATCTTAAAAATATTTCACTTGGGAAATACAAATGAGCCAACGCCATGGATATGACCATGCGGAACCATGCCGTAACCTCTGGAGGAAACAAGCCACCTTCCAGGGAAGGAGTAAAGGCCATAGGGACACCTGCTTGCGTAGCATGGAAAAGTTCTGAGACACACGCCTCACAGGACCTAGAATCCTTGGGGGCAGATGGCTCAACACATTCTGATTACCCTGAATCGGGAGAAGAGAGTACTCTGGAACGGCAATCGGAACATAACTGATGGGAATAGATAACCCGGGCCATTTCATATTCATCACAAAACGCATTCTCTGCATCGGAGACATCTGTGTCTAAAAAATCAGAATCCTCCGTCTTGGGATTACAAAAATGACAAACACTAACTGGTACCCATTTTACACCCCCAATGACAGGGACACTCACCACCTCCCGTGAACCAAACAACCAACGAGCAGATTCTCTCTGTCGCCACACAGTCAGCATACGGAAGTGAAAAACATATGTAATCGCACCCAGTCATGAGGTGCACTGTGCAAGTCATAAAAAGAGCGCATAAATTTAAATATATGGGCCAATTGATAAGGCCGTAATCTTCTGAAAAGCCATGAGCCTAAAGTATTACTACACATACGCAGATAGAACCACATAACAAACATGATTAAAGTCCCCCCCCCCCGTTCAATAACCCCTCCTCAGAGGATATTAACCCATGATTCCTATTTTAAGATAAAAGGAGTCCCACTGGGACCCTACCATCTCGTTAACATCACATTCACAAATTAATTAAAATGAAACAATCTTACCGGAATATACGCCGTGGAACAGCAACACGGCCCTTCAAGTGTGAGAGATAGAATCCTCGCCTCTGACATGGACTTGAGTGAATAAAGGCAGGCAGCAAAACTCATCAACGCTGATTGTCAAGGAGCTGTTAATGAGTCGGGATGGTTTCACAGAAAGACTCTCCTTGCATCTCCGGCCTCTAACCTTCATCTATGCTCTCACTGAGAGGCTGACAGAACTAATTAAAACTCCAGTCCCATTTCGAAGAGTACTACCCTCCATAAGAGACTATCTCAAACTTCTGACACTTCTCTGCCAACCTCCTGTGACGAAAGGCAAAGAATGACTGGGGGATGAGGGAAGTGGGGGAGGTATTTGAAGCCTTTGGCTGGGGTGTCTTTGCCTCCTCCTGGTGGCCAGGTTCTGAATTTCCTCAAAGTAATGAATGCAGCTGTGGACTCTTCCCGTTTAAGAAGAAAATGGCCAATGCCCCAATTGAAGTGTGCTAGCTAATTATTAAAGGAGCAGTGTACTGTAAAATCAGTTTCTCCTTAAAGGGATAAGAAAGTCAAAATTAAACTTGCATGATTCAGATAGAGCATGTCATTTTAAGACACAGAAATTCACTTCTATTTTCAAATGTGCTCCGTTCTATTGGTATCCCATATTAAAGAAAATGCACATACTGGTTGGTGCCTCCACACATTTGTCTCTTGTGATTGGCTAAGTAGATGTGTTCAGCTTGCTGCAAGTAGTGCAATACTGTTCCTTCAGTAAAAGCTAACAAGAGAATAAAGCAAATTTGATAATAGAAGTAAATTGGAAAGTTGTTTAAAATTGTATGTTCTATCCAAATCATGACAGAAAATTTGGGGGTTTTCTGTCCCTTTAATATGTGTCAAATGACTTGTTATACAAGCCACAGCGTAAAAAAAATATCCTGTATAATAAAAGGCCAAGCGTGCTTGTCTGAAGCTGTCATGCGCAGTAGAGACTGCGCGCGAGGACAAACACACCTGGCCTTCCAACTAACCTGGCGTCGTGTGGTGGAGTAGGCGTGGCCGGGCGGGTGCGGAGTGGGCGTGACCGGACTGGTGTGACGTGGGCGTGGTCGGGTGGGTGCGACGTGGGTGTAGCAAAAGAGAGGGGGGAGAGAGACAGCAAAAGAGAGGGGGGAAAGAGACAGCAAAAGAGAGGGGGAGAGAGACAGCAAAAGAGAGGGGGGAGAGAGACAGCAAAAGAGAGGGGGGAGAGAGACAGCAAAAGAGAGAAGGGAGAGAGACAGCAAAAGAGAGGAGGGAGAGAGACAGTAAAAGAGAGGGGGAGAGAGACAGCAAAAGAGAGGGGGGAGAGAGACAGCAAAAGAGAGGGGGAGAGAGACAGCAAAAGAGAGGGGGGAGCGAGACAGCAAAAGAGAGGGGGGAGAGAGACAGCAAAAGAGAGGGGGGGGGAGAGAGACAGCAAAAGAGAGGGGGGAGAGAGACAGCAAAAGAGAGGGGGGAGAGTGCACAAAAGAGAGGGGGAGAGTGCACAAAAGAGAGTGGGGGAGAGCGCAAAAAAGAGGGGGAGAGAGCGCAAAAGAGAGGGGGAGAAAGCACCAAAGAGAGGGGAGAGAGAGAGTAAAAGAGGGGGGGAGATAGAGCAAAAGAGAGGGGGGAGAGAGAGCAAAAGAGAGGGGGAAGAGAGAGCAAAAGAGAGGGGGGAGAGAGAGCAAAAGAGAGGGGGAGAGAGAGAGAGCAAAAGAGAGGGGGAGAGAGAGAGCAAAAGAGAGGGGGAGAGAGCAAAAGAGAGGGGGGAGAGAGACAGCAAAAGAGAGGGCGGAGAGAGACAGCAAAAGAGAGGGGGGGAGAGACAGCAAAAGAGAGGGGGGGAGAGACAGCAAAAGAGAGGGGGGAGAGAGCACAAAAGAGAGGGGGGAGAGTGCACAAAAGAGAGGGGGAGAGAGACAACAAAAGACAGGGGGGAGAGAGACAGCAAAAGAGACAGCAAAAGAGAGGGGGGAGAGAGACAGCAAAAGAGAGGGGGGAGAGAGACAGCAAAAGAGAGGGGGAGAGATACAGCAAAAGAGAGGAGAGAGAGACAGCAAAAGAGAGGGGGAGAGAGACAGCAAAAGAGAGGGGGAGAGAGACAGCAAAAGAGAGAGGGAGAGAGACAGCAAAAGAGAGGGGGGAGAGAAACAGCAAAAGAGAGGGGGGAGAGAGACAGCAAAAGAGAGGGTGGAGAGATAGCGCAAAAGAGAGGGTGGAGAGAGAGAGCAAATGAGAGGGGGGAGAGAGAGAGCAAAAGAGAGGGGGGAGAGAGAGAACAAAAGAGAGGGGGGAGAGAGAGAGCAAAAGAGAGGGGGGAGAGAGAGAGCAAATGAGAGGGGGAAGAGAGAGCAAAAGAGAGGGGGGAGAGAGAGCAAAAGAGAGGGGAAGAGAGAGAGCAAAAGAGAGGGGGGAGAGAGAGAGCAAAAGAGAGGGGGGAGAGAGAGAGCAAATGAGAGGGGGGAGAGAGAGAGCAAAAGAGAGGGGGGAGAGAGACAGCAAAGAGAGGGGGAGAGTGCACAAAAGAGAGGGGGATAGTGCACAAAAGAGAGTAGGGGGAGTGCACAAAAGAGAGGGGGGAGAGTGCACAAAAGAGAGGGGGGAGAGTGCACAAAAGAGATGGGGAGAGTGCACAAAAGAGAGGAGAGAGAGAGTGCATAAAAGAGAGGGGGAGAGTGCACAAAAGAGAAGGGGAGAGAGCGCAAAAGAGAGGGGAGAGAGCGCAAAAGAGAGGGGGAGAGAGCACAAAAGAGAGGGGGAGAGAGCGCAAAAGAGAGGGGGGGGAGAGAGAGTGCAAAAGATAGGGGGAGAGAGAGAGTGCAAAAGAGAGGGGGGAGAGAGTGCAAAAGAGAGGGGGGGAGAGAGCAAAAGAGAGGGGGGAGAGAGAGAGCAAAAGAGATGGGGGAGAGAGAGAGAGTAAAAGAGAGGGGGGAGAGAGAGAGTAAAAGAGAGGGGAGAGAGAGAGAGCAAAAGAGAGGGGAGAAAGAGAGAGCAAAAGAGAGGGGAGAAAGAGAGAGCAAAAGAGAGGGGGGATAGAGAGAGAGCAAGGGGTGGGACCGCTGTACTGCAAAAAATGGCCCGTGTACACGGGCTTTAGTACTAGTTCATAATAATAGCTCTTTTATGCTTATTTTTGTAGGCAATACTACAGTATTGAAATATTCAATATAAATGGGGATATTAAAGCTACTATTTCATATGACAAAATAAAGTTAAATTAGCTATTTCTAAATAATTTAATACACTCCACCGGATAAAATGGATCATTGGGAACACATTTTACAGTACAGTATCTCCTTTATGGAATCCAGACATCTCTATACATTGTAAAGCCTAAGAAAAGATTTTAAGCACCTAAAGCCTGATAAAACTGTTGGGGGCTTCTGTTGACAAAACATTGTGGTGCAAATGCACCCTGCAGGTAGACATTCTGTAGAACCCCTGTTGGGTGGGGGTAGTCAAAGGAACTTAGTGCCTCAAGGGATATAAAGCAATCCACACTCATGTAAATTAAAGTGTTCAATAAATAAGTATCTAACCCATAATGAACCAATATATATATATTGGTGACTTTAGGTTACTTTTACAACTGTAAGATTCTGCAAATTTAAAATTGTAGGAATGTTTTTGTTTCATTAACCTGATGCTATTTTTGACACCAGAGTTGCAGCTGTTTCATCTGTAATCTGTATTACTTTCGAAAACACACAACTCCACTTAAACTGACAGGTCTGCTAAAGCAGCTGCCAGCCCTCAGACTATTTATCATATAGTGTGTATAAGTAATGACATGATAAACACTTCTATATTTACTGGAAGAAATGCAAAGCCTGTAATATCCTATAAACTGTTGTTACTTCTTGTGCCAGACATGAGGAAATAAACTATTTGTTCCCTGAAACTATAGAAAGTATCTGTGCACATGCTGTTTCCTTACTTTGGCTGTTTCACACTCTAATTAGCACTCCGCTGCTCTCTGCAGGCTACCAGTGTCACTTCTAATTCTCCAAGCTATCCTAAATGCAGTGAATTTATTGAGAATTTTTTTTCTCTCACTATACATATAATATATAACAACTCTCCATGGTAACACTTCTTATTTATAAATTAAATGTAATAAACTTCAGCAGAACTTAACATTGATTCATTTACTTTTCTGCTAAAATGTCCATTTTCTATTTGTCCTTGTGTAAATAAATAAGAAGTTTTACAAAAGAGTCATAGGGGCCTAGTTATCAACGTCTCTACTTACCTGCCATCGCCGGCCCCAATACGCCCGCCTAAGCTCGCCTACCATCGCCGCCGCGGACCTGAATACGCTCGCCAAAGTTATCAATAAAGCTGTCAAAAAGCCGCGCACCAAGTACGGGGCGATGAGCAGCGGACTGTGATAGTTATCACTCATCCGATCTCGCTGCGCTTCGGCTTTTTCCCAGCTTTATTGATAAGCTGTCACTAAGCACCCACACTAAACTACACTGTTCTACCCCCTATACCGGCGCCCCCGGAGCCCCCCGCAACTAAATAAAGTTATTAACCCCTAAACCGCCGCTCCTAGACCCCGCCGCAACTATAATAAATGTATTAACCCCTAAACCGCCGCTCCCGGAGCCCACCGCCAGCTACATTATACCTAGTAACCCCTATCCTGCCCCCCCTATACCGCCGCCACCTATAATAAATTTATTAACCCCTATCCTGCCGATCCCGGACCCCGCCGCAACTAAATAAATTGTTTAACCTATATTAAACTTATTAACCCCTAATCTGCCCCCCCTACACCGTCGCCACCTATAATAAATGTATTAACCCCTATCCTGCCCCCCCCCTACACCGCCGCCACTATAATAAAATTATTAACCCCTAAACCTAAGTCTAACCCTAACCTTAACTCCCCCCTAACTTAAATATTAATTAAATACATCTAAATATTATAACTCTTATTAACTAAATTAATCCTATTTAAAACTAAATACTTACCTTTAAAATAAACCCTAATATAGCTACAATATAAATAATAATTATATTGTAGCTATCTTAGGATTTATTTTTATTTTACAGGCAAATTTCAATTTATTTTAACTAGGTACAATAGCTATTAAATAGTTATTAACTATTAATTAGCTACCTAGTTAAAATTAAGAGAAATTGGGGGAACTTCCGGGCGGCGGCCATGATAGGTCGCATGTTTGCTTACTGCTCCAACACTTGGATTCAAATCTCTTAAAAACCGAACTTTACAGCCTGTTTGAATGCAGATTTGCAACATTTATTTTACAATAGAGCATCCCCTTAGATTGAAACTACTTTCTTCAGCATCGGAGTAAGATTAAGCCTCCTGGACCTCTAAAGAGGTTGCAGCCTCTCACTAGACCCCCCGGCAGAGCACCTTCTCTGTCGTTACTTGCAGTGTCATCTTGCAAATCACTGCCACTATTACATAATCCTTATTCAATATGCCCACTTTACATCTCACAGGGAGGATTGATATGGAGGGCGCTATCGAAATTTTGGAGCAGTTGAGCTATTTGCTCATGGACTACCGCGCTGACTTTGAAAAGTCACTCCACAAGGCGTCCAATCCTGGAACTATCTACAGACCCTACCTAGCTTCTTGGCTGGATCATACTCCTACGGCAGATGAATGTAGTAGTGCTTTGGGGCCCCAGCACTTAACGCTTACTCTGGATGTAGATCAAACAGACCTGCAATCCGACGCTTTGATTTCTGTGGGGGGAGATGGATCAGTCGAGGACATGGAGCTTAAGAGAGCCGTTATGAATACCGCTACCGCTCAGACAATCGACAGACACAGCATTGCAGCGCCCTCCTCAAGCCTCACAACAGCGGAGGCGGCTAAGAATTATGAGCATAAGGGATTCATCACGCAACATCTGTCCCCAACGTTATGCCCAGGGGTCAATTGTTATAAAGACCTCTTACTGCTCTTAGGGAAACCTGGTGACAATTTTGATTCAATTGGGACTCTCTACATCCCACCAAAAACTGGAGTTGGGTAACGGAGCATTTCACTTTTCACCACTGTAATGTGCTCCCGGACTAGTTATGGATCAGTTCTATTGCCTGTACGAGGACACTATAAATGTTCATGTTTCAGCCTATGTGCATATCGGTATATTTTCTTGTGTGTGTTTTCCCCTCTCCCCTCGAATGCATATTTACATATCTACGACAAAGGTTGGTAAACGCATATGTCCCTTATGAAGGTTTTTAAGTATTACATGCCTGACTTTACTATTTACTTAGTAGTTATTACAACGCTTAAAGCAACACCACTATATCTATTTCTGATGCGTGTCATCTGGCATATCCTTGATCTTCATAGGGAGTTTTGGCTTTCTGCGGCCGGGGAGGTGAGCCCTTTATCCCTATTTATTTATTTTTATTCCATCTAGCTGGGGATTAATGCCATTTAAGTGACCAGGTCTTCCTGCCCCTTGATTATGCATGTTATCGTTGCTATAGCTGTTATTGCACTGTGTTGACTTTTATCATCTCAGGTTTACCATATTGTATTTATGCTACGGGGGATAAAATCTTGCTTACTTTTTTATTTCAATGCATAGAGGGGGGACTCTCATTTCAATTCACCTCAGTTGAGACCCTTGTTTTATTCGAGAGTAACTTTGTTCTTGTTCCTAGTTAATCTACTGTTTATAATTAGTCTGATCCATATGAATCACAGATTAGTATTTTTCCCCTAACACCATATAATGTTCCTACTATTTCATACACATCTCAAGTAATTCTTATCTCCTATGTGCCTCATTCCGTGTCTATTGTTTCCTTTTCTTATATAATATTTTTTTCCATAAATGTAAAGCGGACCCAAGAGTAAAAGTAGCACATACAGTTAATTTTCTTTTTTTTTCCCCCTTGATAACCATAAAAAAAACTTTAACGCTTATATATGACTTTATCAAATTGACGACAAAAAAACTGAAAATTGAGGTTCTCATGTAGAGATCCAAAAGTGGTCTCTCCAATAGAAACAGCCCCCTATCTATGGTTGTGCGTTTATTACTGAGGTCCATGAGTGACCTCTCGTGACATTTAGGGAGCACATAGAATATTAGGCACTCTTTTAAATACTATGCTTTTGACTTTTCTTGCTAGAAATGTATTATATTGTTATCTGGACTCATACTGTGTAATCCCTGCATTGCATATTATTATGTTTCGTTTTTTATATCTTTTGTATGCCTTCTTCAGAACCTCAATAAAGAGAAATTAAAATCTCAAAAAAAAAAAAAATTAAGAGAAATTTACCTGTAAAATAAAAACTAACCTAAGTTACAATTACACCTAACACTACACTATCATTAACTAAATTATTCCTATTTAAAACTAAATACTTACCTGTAAAATAAACCCTAAGATAGCTACAATGTAATTAATAATTACATTGTAGCTATTTTAGGATTTATATTTATTTTACAGGTAACTTTGTATTTATTTTAGCTAGTTAGAATAGTTATTAAATAGTTATTAACTATTTAATAACTACCTAGCTAAAAGAAATACAAAATTACCTGTAAAATAAATCCTAACCTAAGTTACAATTAAACCTAACACTACACTATCATTAAATTAATTAAATAAATTAGCTACAAATAACTACAATTAAATACAATTAAATAAACTAACTAAAGTACAAAAAATAAAAAAAACTAAGTTACAAAAAAAAAAGTTACAAACATTTAAAAAATATTACAACAATTTTAAGCTACTTACACCTAATCTAAGCCCCCTAATAAAATAACAAAGTCCCCCAAAATAAAAAAATGCCCTACTCTATTCTAAATTACGAAAGTTAACAGCTCTATTACCTTACCAGCCCTTAAAAGGGCCTTTTGCGGGGCATGCCCCAAAGTATTCAGCTCTTTTGCCTGTAAAAAAAAATACAACCCCCCCAACATTAAAACCCACCACCCACACACCCCTACTCTAACCCAAACCCCCCTTAAATAAACCTAACACTACCCCCCTGAAGATCATCCTACCTTTAGCCGTCTTCAGCCAGCCGACCACCGATGGAACAGAAGAGGATATCCGCAGCGGCCAAAGTCATCATTCAAGGGGTGCTGAAGAAGTCTTCCATCCGATTGAAGTCATCATCCAAGGGGCTCTGAAGAGGTCTTCCATCCGATTGAAGTCTTCATCCAGGCGGTGTCTTCAATCTTCATCCATCCGGAGCGGAGCCATCTTCAGACGAGCCGACGCGGAGCCATCTTCTTCCACCGACGACTTCCCGACGAATGACGGTTCCTTTAAGTGACTTCATCCAAGATGGTGTCCTCGAATTCCGATTGGCTGATAGGATTCTATCAGCCAATTGGAATTAAGGTAGGACAAATCTGATTGGCTGATTGAATCAGCCAATCAGATTGAAGTTCAATCCGATTCGCTGATCCAATCAGCCAATCAGTTTGAGCTCACATTCTATTGGCTGATCGGAACAGCCAATAGAATGCAAGCTCAATCTGATTGGCTGATTGGATCAGCCAATCGGATTGAACTTCAATCTGATTGGCTGATTCAATCAGCCAATCAGATTTTTCCCACCTTAATTCCGATTGGCTGATAGAATCCTATCAGCCAATCGGAATTCGAGGGACGCCATCTTGGATGACGTCACTTAAAGGAACCGTCATTCGTCGGGAAGTCGTCGGTGGAAGAAGATGGCTCAGTGTCGGCTCGTCTGAAGATGGCTCTGCTCCGCTCCGGATGGATGAAGATTGAAGACGCCGCCTGGATGAAGACTTCAATCGGATGGAAGACCTCTTCAGCGCCCCTTGGATGATGACTTCAATCAGATGGAAGACTTCTTCAGCGCCCCTTGGATGATGACTTCAGCCGCTGCGGATGTTCTCTTCTGTTCCATCAGTGGTCGGCTGGCTGAAGACGTTTTTTTTTAATGTTGGGGGGGGGTTGTATTTTTTTTTACAGGCAAAAGAGCTGAATACTTTGGGGCATGCCCTCAAAAAGGCCCTTTTAAGGGCTGGTAAGGTAATAGAGCTGTTAACTTTCGTAATTTAGAATAGGGTAGGGCATTTTTTTATTTTGGGGGGCATTGTTATTTTATTAGGGGGCTTAGATTAGGTGTAAGTAGCTTAAAATTGTTGTAATATTTTTTAAATGTTTGTAACTTTTTATTTTTTATTTTTTGTAACTTAGTTTTTTTTATTTTTTGTACTTTAGTTAGTTTATTTAATTGTATTTAATTGTAGTTATTTGTAGCTAATTTATTTAATTAATTTAATGATAGGGTAGTGTTAGGTTTAATTGTAACTTAGGTTAGGATTTATTTTACAGGTAATTTTGTATTTCTTTTAGCTAGGTAGTTATTAAATAGTTAATAACTAATTAATAACTATTCTAACTAGCTAAAATAAATACAAAGTTACATGTAAAATAAATATAAATCCTAAAATAGCTACAATGTAATTATTAATTACATTGTAGCTATCTTAGGGTTTATTTTACAGGTAAGTATTTAGTTTTAAATAGGAATAATTGAGTTAATGATAGTGTAGTGTTAGGTGTAATTGTAACTTAGGTTAGTTTTTATTTTACAGGTAAATTTCTCTTTATTTTAACTAGGTAGCTATTAAATAGTTAATAACTATTTAATAGCTATTGTACCTAGTTAAAATAAATTTAAATTTGCCTGTAAAATAAAAATAAATCCTAAGATAGCTACAATATAATTATTATTTATATTGTAGCTATATTAGGGTTTATTTTAAAGGTAAGTATTTCGTTTTAAATAGGATTAATTTAGTTAATAAGAGTTATAATATTTAGATGTATTTAATTAATATTTAAGTTAGGTGGGGGTTAGGGTTAGACTTAGGTTTAGGGGTTAATAATTTTGTTATAGTTGCGGCGGGGTCCGGGAGCAGCGGTTTAGGGGTTAACATATTTATTATAGTTGCGGCGGGGTCCATGAGCGGCGGTTTAGGGGTTAACATATTTATTATAGTGGCGGCGGGGTCCAGGAGCGGCGGTTTAGGGGTTAACATATTTATTATAGTGGCGGCGGGGTCCGGGAGCGGCGGTTTAGGGGTTAATCAGTTTATTAGAGTGGCGGTGGGCTGCGGGAGCGGCGGTTTAGGGGGTAATACTTTTATTTAGTTGCGGCGGTGTAGGGGGGCACAGATTAGGGGTGTTTAGACTCGGGGTACATGTTAGGGTGTTAGGTGCAGACATCTCCCATAGGAATCAATGGGATATCGGGCAGCAGCGAACATGAACTTTCGCTATGGTCAGACTCCCATTGATTCCTATGGGATCCGCTGCCTCCAGATTGAAAACCAGGTACGCTGGGCCGGAAAAGTGTCAAGCGTACCTGGTAGTCATTTGATAACTAGCAAAAGTAGTCAGATTGTGCCGAACTTGCGTTCGGAACATCTGGACTGACGTAAGAATCGATCTGTGTCGGACTGTGTCCGGCGGATCGAAGCTTACGTCACTATATTCTACTTTTGCCGGGCAGCAGGGCTTGATAACTAAGGCGAATCAGCCTTGTCACAAATACGTTGCGGAATTCCAGCGTATTTGAGGTTGACGGCTTGATAACTAGGGTCCATAGAGTGGGGGAGGTGTGAGGCAATGTGTGATAAAAAAAACTTTGGAAGAGGGATCAGCAAAGATGATGGAAAAGTGACAAACTGGAGATGTAGAATGTCAGATAGTGATACACAGAGCAGGATATATGGAGAATAACACCGCCTCTCTGCCCTCCAATCTATTATGAATGTTTCTGCTAGACTCATCCACCTAAGTCGCCGATCTACATTAGCTGCTCCGCTCTGCCAGTCTCTACACTGGCTCCCCATACACTCCAGAATACAATTCAAAGTATTTTCCCTAACTAAAGCACTCAACAATCTAACTCCCAACTATATTTCCTCTCTCATCGTGAAATATTCCCCATTCCGTCCTCTTCAATCAACCTCTGACCTACGTCTCTCCACTCCTGTTATCTCTACATCCCACTCCTGCCTCCAAGACTTCTCACGTGCTGCTCCTGTCCTCTAGAACTCTCTACCCCGCTTCATAAGACTCCAACCTTGTATAGCTTCAGAAGCTCCTTGAAACCCCACCTATTCAGAGAGGCTTACCATCTCTCCTCCATCTCTCATCTGAACCAAACTAATACATGAACTGCCTGACTCACTGCTGCAACTACAATCCATGTGACAAGCTACCCCAATCTTATGTCTCTGCACCCTAAACCTGTAGACTCTGAGCTTTCCAGAGCAGGGCCCTCTTCCTCCTGTACTAGATTTGTTTAGTTTTGTTATGTTTTGTATTTTATCACAAATCCTTTTCATTGTATACCCCTATCATTGTACCCAGCGCTACGTAATTTGGCAGAGCTATACAAATAAATGATGATAATAATACTAATATTTATTTATGTGTTTGTGAAGTGCCCCTGTTTCCTGTATCACTAAATAAAACTAGGGTTGTTAATATAAATATTCAGTGTGCATGTTGTAAGCAATCTATTTCATTGTTTTAATAAGAAAAACACAATTAAATGGATATGAAAGCTAGAATGTAAGCTTAGTAGCAGGCTTATTTTTGGTTCAGAACCCTGGGTAGAGCTTGCAGATTGGTTGCTACATTTAGCCACCAATCAACATGCACTACCAAGGTGCTGAACCAAAAATGGACCGGCTCCTAAGCTTTTATACCTGGTTTTCAAATAAAGCTATCAAGGGAACAAAGAAAAAATTATAATAGGATTAAATCAGAAAGTTGATTAAAATTGCATGCTCTATCCGAATCATGAAAGAAAACAAATTAGGTTTCGTATCCCTTTAATACAAATAATTTCAATATGTTTTATTTTTCCCTTTAAAATGATTTTACCCTTTATCTTTACTTGATTTGAGCATGGTCCATTATTTCTGTCACAAGATCCAGACAGAGGTCTGATCTACACATGTTTCATTATATCAGACTTGTCATATATACGAATGTGTGTATAAATGAAATAAACACAGTTAAACAGTTAAAAAATTTAGGAAAATTCCTGTCTTATGTTTCACTATTGGTGCCTATTATTATTTATGTATGCTCATACTTATGTTGGGAACTTTTCAGCATAGATTTGAACTATTAATGGCAGTTCCTTTGGAAGTAGTTCTGTTGGAATTGGGGCCTTTCCACAATTTTTTCTCTGGGGCCCAGTAAAGACTTGTTTGGGTTGGAAATAATTAGGGAATAATGACTTCCATTCTGCTATTTACTATGTACACCATAGAAATGGCGTTCGCTGTAAAGCAACCCCATTGATGTCTATGGGGAAAATAAAGTTATGTTAAAACCTAACACCCTAACATAAATGTCCACCAAAAAACTAGAGTGATCCAGGCAATATAAAAAGCACACTTTATTCAGATAAAATACAATAACATAGTAAGCACATACAGTGCAGAAAAAGGAGGTCTTACGTGTTTCGGGCTTACAATCGTGCTGTAATCATAGACCATGCTTCCAAATACCTCACCTGTGACTTAAATACCCAGGTAAAAGACTGCACCACTCCCACTTAACTATTACAGCTCTTTAGCCCAGGTGACTATATTGACCACATTAGTAAACTTTCTAATATCCCTATACAATTGTGTCTATATGTCTGAACATTCATTACATTTCTATTAGTAAGTACACTTTAAAATCAGATCAAAAATAGAGAAACAATAAAAAAACAAAACAACTTGGAATAATAGAGGAAATTTCACCTATTTTTTCTCTCTGATTGCTAACCGTAAAATATAAACTAATGCTAATGAAAGGCTTCTAGTAGTATTTGCTTGCCCTCCTGAAGAGGATAAACTCATGAATATTAAGAGTTTATATTTTAAATATTACATATTCAATGATCATACATCTAAGCTCTAAATATCCTGTTTCTCTAATATACCAATTAGATACCCTCTATTGTTTATACAGGCTTCCCGCAACCAAAAAGGGAGAGGTTAACATCTTAAAGGTATATATTCAGTATACTGGCTAGAAAAGCGAAACAGTTTTACTATGCATAGTACTTAATGTATAGCTTTTTTTGCTTGCATATATCCCTACAATTGCATAGGAAGTTAGTAACCCTCTTAAATAGAGCAGCTTAACATAATTGCTTTCTCACTTCATTTGTGCTCTGTAGAGGTGTCTCTGGAAAGCATATGTAATCTGATAGATTTTAAACTTAGAAGTTCATAGATAGACCCATGTCTTTCTAGGATGCAAATTGGCCAAATAACATGTATTGCATAGATACTAAAATCCAAGGCATATTTAGATAGAAAAAGCATAGGATATACATAGCTAATACTACTGTATAGAGATACGAAACCTCTTCAAAAGGGCTGAGTCTTAAGTTTTTAAGATTAAAATGCCCATCATATTGGACCAGTTAGTTACGATATCATTTTTATAAATTCCATATTAGATCCCTTAGGACAGGGGTGTAAGCAAAGGTTTATATAAACGATTTGAATATAAATATAGTATGCATAACTCATTACAGTATGACTTATATTTTATACTTCCTTATTTTACGCTGCATTATTAAAACCAGCAATTGATGATATCGTGCTCTGAATTGTATCTAAAGGGCACCTGAGTTTTAAGCCTAAAAATCCAATAGGCTTCTTGTCTCTTTAATTGGTTAAGCCTATCCCCTCCTCTCTGAGGTTTCCTTATAACCTCTATGGCATCTATAAAATGGTTAGCCAAAGCTGAGCAGGGTATATCGTTTTCAATATAAGTGAGATGTTCTCTTATGATGTCATCCCAATATACTGCTTTTTGTGTTCAGAGCATTCTATCAGATATATAACATAGTCTGTGGTACAGTTGATATAACCTTTTATATCGAACTCTTCACCAGTAGTATAAGATTTGAACTTTTTTGTCACTTTGATATGGCCACATGTACGGCACCTCCTACTACCGCATCTGTAGGTGCCATTTGTTTGGCGCCAGGCACTTCCTTTTTTTTTATATGATGTTTTTATTGAGAGTTATAGATTATACAGATAGAATGTAAGTAATATACAGTACATTCCATACATGATCCAAAAAAAAAAAAAAATTAACATCAGCTACAACTTCATGTCATTATTTAGTTCAATTCACTTTTATGCATCATGTTACGGCCTAGATATATATTCTCTTTTGATTCAAAAAAAATATGTACAGTTCTCCTGTTTCACTTTTTCTCCTCTTACTTTAATTCTAAATAATAAATCTTCTGGATATACATCAAAGCTGATTCACATAAATAAGTTAAACATACTATTACCATATATATATAAAATAAACAGAAAGAGAGGGCATCGCTCAGAGATATAAATAACATTTGACCACAATTTGTCTTTGTCTGTAATCTATTCCTCTCTTTGATATCCAACTATAATTAACTAGGACTCGTCTTCCTAATTCCTACAAAAAGTCCTCACACATTGCTGTAATTCATACAAAGCTGTAATTTATAATTTGGCGTGGTAGTAGTATCAGAAAAACAAAACAAAACAGGAGAAAAATTTTTTTTAAAAAAAGGGGAGAACATCTCTCCCTCTCCCCCTCGTTATATTGGGTATATTAAGGGTATTAAATCCTCTGGAGTAAATCCACATCCACATATTTGCAAGAACTGTGCTGGAGTAGTTTTATCGTATGTCTTTATAAAGTTGTACCATTTGTTACAGTATTTCTTTATGCGCTGTTCAGATCCGACAGAACAATCAAATTGTTCCATTACCGCTTGTTTCATCATTCAGTTTATTAAGTTATGTATTGAGTTTTTTTTTTTTTCCAGTTTTTAAAGATCAGATCACGTCCACCTAGGATCGTAAGTTAATAAAGCGTATATTCCATTGTCTGTGAATATCAAAATCGACCAATAATAAAATATGTTTTTTTCTCCAATTTAAATGAAATCTATAATATTTTACTTAAACCAATAGCTGATCCTAGCCTAAAATTGATGTATTTTGAGGCAAGTCCAAAGCATGTGAATTATATTGGCACTAATATTTGCACATCGAGAGCAAAGAGGACTCAGATTGGGAAACGATTTATTTAACGGGGCAGGTGATACATATTTCCTATTCAATAATTTGAAGTGACTTTCTCGCCAACTCGATGCTAATGTGGTTTTTTCCACTTTCTGAATACTTCTAATAATATCTTTTTTTATTTAAATCTGGTATCTCTGATAACCAGTGGAGCCAGGCACTTCCTTGACCTATATTTTTATTTTTATCTTTTAGCTGGCTAGGGGGATAACAAGTTACCTAACGTTTTACCTCTCGTGTACAGAAATTTACAGCCTTGTTCTATCGTTTCTTTTAGAGCTACATCTCCATACATCATAGGCAGATATTTTTTGATGCTATTACAGATGGCTGTATACTGATTTCACTATCCAACAACCCTTGAAAAAGTCCGGCCGGGATCCGGACGAAACGCGTAGGGATACAGTGCTCCTGTGCTCCGGTTCCAACATCAGTAATAGCGGTCGAGGAGGCTTAGGCCTGCAGGGGGACGCTCCGGTGCCGGAACCTATAGTGACGTCAGACGCCGACTCTGTTCGGCGGTCCTTTTCAAAATCTGTTTTGGACATATCTGCCTGAGGATCCGGTCCTGTACTGCGGCTGTGTTGCATACTTGGTGCACGAATTTACTTACTTGAATGTAAGTTGTTATGTTGAATATTTTTACTTGTTGTGACAAATAAATAATTCAAGGCTTCTTGCGCTTCTTGTACTCCTTTGCTCTAATACTGATTTGAGTACTGGGTAATAAACAATAGTTTTTGATCCTTAGGTTTACATTCTTTAGGGTCTAGAAGTTCACCTCTGTCCATAGCATCTACCTGTTTACCAATACTTTCAATCTGCTTCTTGGGGTACCCCCTATTAACAATCCTATCTGTCAGTCAGTTAAAAGACAAAAATAAAAATATAGGTCAAGAAAGTGCCTGGCTCCGAACAAATGGCACCTACAGATGTGGTAGTAGGAGGTGCCGTACATGTGGCTATATCAAAGTGACTAAAAAGTTCAAATCTTATACTACTGGTGAAGAGTTTGATATAAAAGGTTATATCAACTGTACCACAGACTATGTGATATATCTGATAGAATGCTCTGAACACAAAAAGTAGTATTGGGATGACATCATAAGAGAAACATCTCACTTATATTGAAAACGATATACCCTGCTCAGCTTTGGCTAAACATTTTATAGACGAACATAGTCAGGATTTAAAAATATTTAGGTGGAATGCCATAGAGGTTATAAGGAAACCTCAGAGAGGAGGGGATAGGCTTAACCAATTAAAGAGACAAGAAGCCTATTGGATTTTTAGGCTTAAAACTCAGATGCCCTTTAGATACAATTCAGAGCACGATATCATCAATTGCTGGTTTTAGTAATGCAGCGTAAAGTAAGGAAGTATAAAATATAAGTCATACTGTAATGAGTTATTCATACTATAATTATATTCAAATTGTTTATATAAACCTTTGCTTATACCCCTGTCCTAAGGGATCTGATATGGAAGGTGCATGTTATGTTATATTTATAGCCAAATCGTTTATATAAACTTTTGCTTACCCCCCTGTCCTAAGAGATCTGATATGGAATTTATAAATATGATATAACTGGTCCAATATATTGGGCCTTTTAATCTTAAAAACTCAAGACTCAGCCCTTTTGAAGAGGTTTCGTATCTCTATACAGTAGTATTAGCTATGTATATCCTATGTTTTTTCTATCTAAATATGCCTTGGATTTTAGTATCTATGCAATACATGTTATTTTGCCAATTTGCATGCTAGAAAGACATGGGTCTATCTATGAACTTCTAAGTTTAAAATCTATCAGATTACATATGCTTTCCAGAGACACCTCTACAGAGCACAAATGAAGTGAGAAAGCAATTATGTTAAGCTGCTCTATTTAAGAGGGTTACTAACTTCCTATGCAATATCTAGGGATATATGCAAGCAAAAAAGCTATAGTAAATACTTTTCGCTTTTCTAGCCAGTATACTGAATATATACCTTTACGATTTTAACTTCTCCCTTTTTGGTTGTGGGAAGCAAATAGAGGGTATCTAATTGGTATATTAGAGAAACAGGATAATTAGAGCTTAGATGTATGATCATTGAATATGGAACATTTAAAATATAAAATCTTAATATTCATGAGTTTATTCTCTTCAGGAGGGCAAGCAAATACTACTAGAAGCCTTTCATTGGCATTGGTTTATATTTTACGGTAAGCAATCGGAGAGAAAAAATATGTGAAATTTCCTCTTTTATTCCAAGTTGTTGTTTTTTTTATTTTTTATCGTTTCTCTATTTTTGATCTGATTTTAAAGTGTACTTACTAATAGAAATGTAATGAATGTTCAGACGTATAGACACAATTGTATAGGCATATTAGAGAGTTTACTAATGTGGATCAATAGTCACCTGGGCTAAGGAGCTGAAATAGTTAAAGGGACACTGTACCCAATTTTTTTCTTTTGTAATTCAGAAAGAGCATGCAATTTTAAGCAACTTTCTAATTTACTCCTATTATCAATTTTTCTTCGTTCTCTTGCTATCATTATTTGAAAAAGAAGGCATCTAAGCTTTTTTTTGGTTTCAGTACTATGGACAACACTTTTTTATTGGTGGATGTATTTATCCCCCAATCAGCAAGGACAACCCAGGTTGTTCACCAAAAATGGGCCGGCATCTAAACTTACATTCTTGCATTTCAAATAAAGATACCAAGAGAATGAATAAAATTTGTTAATAGGAGTAAATTAGAAAGTTGCTTAAAATTTCATGCTGAATCTGAATCACGAAAGAAAATTTTTGGGTACAGTGTTCCTTTAAGTGGGAGTGGTGCAATCTTATACCTAGGTATTTAAGTCACATGTGAGGTATTTGGAAGTATGGTCTATGATTACGGCACAATTGTAAGCTGAAACGTGTAAGACCTCCTTTTTCTGCACTGTATGTGCTTACTATCGGTTAGATTTAGAGTTTGGCGTTAGCCGTCAAAACCAGCGTTAGAGGCTCCTAACGCTGGTTTTGGGCTACCGCTGGTATTTAGAGTCAGTCAGGAAAGGGTCTAACGCTCACTTTGCAGCCGCAACTTTTCAATACCGCAGATCCCCCTACGCCATTTGCGTATCCTATCTTTTCAATGGGATCTTTCTAACGCTGGTATTTAGAGTCTTGGCTGAAGTGAGCGTTAGAAATCTAACGACAAAACTCCAGCCGCAGAAAAAAGTCAGTAGTTAAGAGCTTTCTGGGCTAACGCCGGTTCATAAAGCTCTTAACTACTGTGCTCTAAAGTACACTAACACCCATAAACTACCTATGTACCCCTAAACCGAGGCCCCCCACATCGCCGCCACTCTATTAAAATTTTTTAACCCCTAATCTGCCGACCGCACACCGCCGCCACCTACGTTATCCCTATGTACCCCTAATCTGCTGCCCCTAACACCGCCGACCCCTATATTATATTTATTAACCCCTAATCTGCCGCCCCCAACTACCTACAATTATTAACCCCTAATCTGCCAACCGGACCTCACCGCTACTATAATAAAGTTATTAACCCCTAATCCGCCTCACTCCCGCCTCAATAACCCTATAATAAATAGTATTAACCCCTAATCTGCCCTCCCTAACATCGCCGACACCTAACTTCAAGTATTAACCCCTAATCTGCTGACCGGAGCTCACTGCTACTCTAATAAATGTATTAACCCCTAAAGCTAAGTCTAACCCTAACCCTAACACCCCCCTAAGTTAAATATAATTTAAATCTAACGAAATAAATTAACTCTTATTAAATAAATTATTCCTATTTAAAGCTAAATACTTACTTGTAAAATAAACCCTAATATAGCTACAATATAAATAATTATTATATTGTAGCTATCTTAGGATTTATTTTTATTTTCCAGGCAACTTTCAATTTATTTTAACTAGGTACAATAGCTATTAAATAGTTATTAACTATTTAATCGCTACCTAGCTAAAATAAAGAGAAATTTACCTGTAAAATAAAAACTAACCTAAGTTACAATTACACCTAACACTACACTATACTTTAATAAATTATTCCTATTTAAAACTAAATACTTACCTGTAAAATAAACCCTAAGATAGCTACAATGTAATTAATAATTACATTGTAGCTATTTTAGGATTTATATTTATTTTACAGGTAACTTTGTATGTATTTTAGCTAGTTACAATAGTTATTAAATAGTTATTAATTATTTAATAACTACCTAGCTAAAAGAAATACAAAATTACCTGTAAAATAAATCCTAACCTAAGTTACAATTAAACCTAACACTACACTATCATTAAATTAATTAAATAAATTAACTACAAATAACTACAATTAAATACAATTACATAAACTAACTAAAGTACAAAAAATAAAAAAGCTAAGTTACAAAAAATAAAAAAAAATAAGTTACAAACATTTTAAAAATATTACAACAATTTTAAGCTAATTACACCTAATCTAAGCCCCCTAATAAAATAACAAAGCCCCCCAAAATAAAAAAATGCCCTACCCTATTCTAAATTAAAAAAGTTCAAAGCTCTTTTACCTTACCAGCCCTTAAAAGGGCCTTTCTCCTGTTAAGTGTAGTCAGTCCACGGGTCATCCATTACTTATGGGATTATATCTCCTCCCTAACAGGAAGTGCAAGAGGATCACCCAAGCAGAGCTGCTATATAGCTCCTCCCCTCTACGTCATACCCAGTCATTCTCTTGCACCTAACTAATAGATAGGACGTGTGAGAGGACTGTGGTTGTTAAACTTAGTTTTTATTTCTTCAATCAAAAGTTTGTTATTTTAAACAGCACCGGAGTGTGTTGTTTTTTCTCAGGCAGCATTAGAAGAAGAATCTACCTGAGTTTGTGTATGATCTTAGCGGTCGTAACTAAGATCCACTTGCTGTTCTCGGCCATTCTGAGGAGTGAGGTAACTTCAGAACAGGGGATAGCAGACAGGGTTCACCTGCAAGGAGGTATGTAGCAGTATATTATTTTCTAAGGAATGGAATTGACTGAGAAAATACTGCTAATACCGATGTAATGTAAGTGCAGCCTTAAATGCAGTAGTAGCGACTGGTATCAGGCTGATATGTATGTATGTTTACACTGAGGTATTTCTGGGGAATGGAACTTCACTAAGAAAATACTGTATATATTTAAGTAATATTTGAGCCTCCACTGCAGTGAAAGCGACTAGCAGCAGGCTTATTAATAACATTTCATAATTTTATTTTTAAAACGTTTACTGGCATGTTAATCGTTTTTTTCTGAGGTACTTGGTGATAAAACTTTATGGGCATGATTTTTACCACATGGCTGTCGTTTGTTTCTGAATAAAATCAGTTTACTGAGTTTCCCCACTGTTGTATTATGAGTGGGAGGGGCCTATTTTAGCGCTTTATTGCGCAGTAAAAATTCAGTCACAGTCTTCCTATTTCTTCCTCCATGATCCAGGATGTCTCTACAGAGCCCAGGGGTCTCCAAAACTAGTTTTGAGGGAGGTAATCACTCACAGCAGACCTGTGAGAGTGTGTTTTGACTGTGATAAAAACGTTAATATTAAATTGTTATCCGTTTTTGGGTACTAAGGGGTTAATCATCCATTTTGGTGGGTGCAATCCTTTGCTAACTTAATGCATTTACTGTGAAAATTGGTTGCTATAACTAATTTGGTTCATTATTATTTCAACTGTGACAGTTTTTTGTGCTTCTTAAAGACACAGTAACGTTTTTTATATTGCTTGTAAATTTATTTGAAAAGTATTTTCCAAGCTTGCTAGTCTCATTGCTAGTCTGTTTAAACATGTCTGACACAGATGAATCTCTTTGTTCAATATGTTTAAAGGCCAATGTGGAGCCCAATAGAAATTTGTGTACTAATTGCATTGATGCTACTTTAAATAAAAGCCAATCTGTACATGTAAAGAAAATTTCACCAGACAACGAGGGGGAAGTTATGCCGACTAACTCTCCTCACGTGTCAGTACCTTCGCCTCCCGCTCAGGAGGTGCGTGATATTGTGGCGCCAAGTACATCAGGGCGGCCCATACAAATCACTTTGCAAGACATGGCTAATGTTATGACTGAAGTACTATCTAAATTGCCAGAATTTAGGGGTAAACGCGATCACTCTGGAGTAAGAACAGAGTGTGCTGATAATAATAGATCCATGTCTGATACTGCGTCACAATTTGCAGAACATGAGGACGGAGAGCTTCATTCTGTGGGTGACGGATCTGATCCAAGTAAACTGGACTCAGACATTTCAAATTTTAAATTTAAGCTTGAGAACCTCCGTGTATTACTAGGGGAGGTATTAGCGGCTCTGAATGATTGTAACACGGTTGCAATTCCAGAGAAAATATGTAGGCTGGATAAATATTTTGCGGTACCGGCGTGTACTGACGTTTTCCCTATACCTAAAAGGCTTACAGAAATTGTTAACAAGGAGTGGGATAGACCCGGTGTGCCTTTTTCATCCCCTCCTATATTTAGAAAAATGTTTCCAATAGACGCCACCACACGGGACTTATGTCAGACGGTCCCTAAGGTGGAGGGAGCAGTTTCTACTCTGGCTAAGCGCACCACTATCCCGGTGGAGGATAGCTGTGCTTTTTCAGATCCAATGGATAAAAAGTTAGAGGGTTACCTTAAGAAAATGTTTGTTCAGCAAGGTTTTATATTACAACCCCTTGCATGCATTGCGCCTGTCACGGCTGCGGCGGCATTCTGGTTTGAGTCTCTGGAAGAGACCCTTAGCTCAGCTCCATTGGATGAGATTATAGACAAGCTTAAAGTCCTTAAGCTAGCTAATTCATTTATTTCTGATGCCGTAGTACACTTAACTAAGCTTACGGCTAAGAACTCCAGATTCGCCATTCAAGCGCGTAGAGCGCTGTGGCTTAAATCCTGGTCAGCCGATGTGACTTCTAAATCTAAATTGCTTAACATCCCTTTCAAAGGGCAGACATTATTCGGGCCCGGTTTGAAAGAAATTATCGCTGACATTACTGGAGGTAAGGGCCATGCCCTGCCTCAAGACAGGGCCAAACCAAGGGCTAAACAGTCTAATTTTCGTGCCTTTCGTAACTTCAAGGCAGGAGCAGCATCAACTTCCTCCGCTCCAAGACAGGAAGGAACTGTTGCTCGCTACAGACAGGGCTGGAAACCTAACCAGTCCTGGAACAAGGGCAAGCAGGCCAGAAAACCTGCTGCTGCCCCTAAGACAGCATGAAGTGAGGGCCCCCGATCCGGAAACGGATCTAGTGGGGGGCAGACTTTCTCTCTTCGCCCAGGCTTGGGCAAGAGATGTCCAGGATCCCTGGGCGTTAGAGATCATATCTCAGGGATATCTTCTGGACTTCAAAGCTTCTCCTCCAAAAGGGAGATTTCATCTTTCAAGGTTGTCAGCAAACCAGATAAAGAAAGAGGCGTTTCTACGCTGTGTACAAGACCTTTTACTAATGGGAGTGATCCACCCAGTTCCGCGGTCGGAACACGGACAAGGGTTTTACTCAAATCTGTTTGTGGTTCCCAAAAAAGAGGGAACCTTCAGACCAATCTTGGACTTAAAGATCCTAAACAAATTCCTAAGAGTTCCATCGTTCAAAATGGAAACTATTCGGACCATCTTGCCTATGATCCAAAAGGGTCAGTACATGACCACAGTGGATTTAAAGGATGCCTACCTTCACATACCAATTCACAAGGATAATTACCGGTATCTAAGGTTTGCCTTCCTAAACAGGCATTACCAGTTTGTAGCTCTTCCCTTCGGGTTAGCTACAGCTCCAAGAATCTTTACAAAGGTTCTGGGCTCTCTTCTAGCGGTACTAAGACCGCGAGGAATAGCGGTAGCTCCGTACCTAGACGACATTCTGATACAAGCGTCAAGTTTCCAAACTGCCAAGTCTCATACAGAGTTAGTTCTGGCATTTCTAAGGTCGCATGGGTGGAAGGTGAACGTAGAAAAGAGTTCTCTATTGCCACTCACAAGAGTTCCTTTCTTGGGGACTCTTATAGATTCGGTAGAAATGAAAATTTACCTGACAGAGGACAGGTTATCAAAACTTCTAAATGCTTGCCGTGTCCTTCATTCCATTCAACACCCGTCAGTGGCTCAATGCATGGAGGTAATCGGCTTAATGGTAGCGGCAATGGACATAGTACCTTTTGCACGCCTGCATCTCAGACCGCTGCAATTGTGCATGCTAAGTCAGTGGAATGGGGATTACTCAGATTTGTCCCCTATGCTAAATCTGGATCAAGAGACCAGAGATTCTCTTCTATGGTGGCTTTCTCGGCCACATCTGTCCAGGGGGATGCCCTTCAGCAGGCCAGATTGGACGATTGTAACAACAGACGCCAGCCTGCTAGGTTGGGGCGCTGTCTGGAATTCCCTGAAGGCTCAGGGATCATGGACTCAGGAGGAAAGACTCCTTCCAATAAACATCCTGGAATTAAGAGCAGTTTTCAATGCCCTTCTGGCTTGGCCTCAGTTAGCAACTCGGATTCATCAGGTTTCAGTCGGACAACATCACGACTGTGGCTTACATCAACCATCAGGGAGGGACAAGGAGTTCCCTAGCGATGATGGAAGTCTCAAAGATAATTCGCTGGGCAGAGTCTCACTCTTGCCACCTGTCAGCGATCCACATCCCAGGCGTGGAGAACTGGGAGGCGTATTTCCTAAGTCGCCAGACTTTTCATCCGGGGGAGTGGGAACTTCATCCGGAGGTGTTTGCCCAACTGCTTCAGCATTGGGGCAAACCAGATCTGGATCTCATGGCGTCTCGCCAGAACGCCAAGCTTCCTTGTTACGGATCCAGGTCCAGGGACCCGGGAGCGGTACTGATAGATGCTCTGACAGCACCTTGGGTTTTCAACATGGCTTATGTGTTTCCACCCTTCCCGATGCTTCCTCGATTGATTGCCAAGGATCAAACAGGAGAGAGCATCGATGATTCTAATAGCGCCTGCGTGGCCACGCAGGACCTGGTATGCAGATCTAGTGGACATGTCGTCCTGTCCACCTTGGTCTCTGCCTCTGAGACAGGACCTTCTGATTCAGGGTCCTTTCAAACATCCAAATCTAATTTCTCTGAGGCTGACTGCATGGAGATTGAACGCTTGATTCTATCAAAGCGGGGATTCTCGGAGTCAGTGATTGATACCTTAATACAGGCTAGGAAACCTGTTACCAGGAAAATTTACCATAAAATATGGCGTAAATACTTATATTGGTGCAAATCCAAGAGTTACTCATGGAGTAAGGTTAGGATTCCTAGGATATTGTATTTTCTACAAGAAGGTTTAGAAAAGGGTTTATCTGCTAGTTCGTTAAAGGGACAGATCTCAGCTCTGTCTATCCTTTTACACAAACGTCTGTCAGAAGTTCCAGACGTTCAGGCTTTTTGTCAGGCTTTGGCTAGGATTAAGCCTGTGTTTAAGACTGTTGCTCCGCCGTGGAGCTTAAACTTAGTTCTTAACGTTCTGCAAGGTGTTCCGTTTGAACCCCTTCATTCCATTGATATCAAGCTGTTATCTTGGAAAGTTCTGTTTTTAATGGCTATTTCCTCGGCTCGAAGAGTCTCTGAGTTATCGGCCTTACATTGTGATTTTTCATTCAGACAAGGTAGTTCTGCGTACTAAACCTGGGTTCTTACCTAAGGTAGTCACTAACAGGAATATCAATCAAGAGATTGTTGTTCCATCATTGTGCCCTAACCCTTCTTCAAAGAAGGAACGACTTCTGCACAATCTGTACGTCGTCCGTGCCCTGAAATTTTATTTGCAGGCAACTAAGGATTTTCGTCAAACTTCTTCCCTGTTTGTCGTTTATTCTGGACAAAGGAGAGGTCAAAAAGCTTCGGCTACCTCTCTCTCTTTTTGGCTTCGTAGCATAATACGTTTAGCATATGAGACTGCTGGACAGCAGCCTCCTGAAAGGATTACAGCTCATTCTACTAGAGCTGTGGCTTCCACTTGGGCCTTTAAGAATGAGGCCTCTGTTGAACAGATTTGCAAGGCTGCAACTTGGTCTTCACTTCATACTTTTTCAAAATTTTACAAATTTGACACTTTTGCTTCTTCGGAGGCTGTTTTTGGGAGAAAGGTTCTACAGGCAGTGGTTCCTTCCGTGTAAAGATCCTGCCTTTCCCTCCCGTCATCCGTGTACTTTTAGCTTTGGTATTGGTATCCCATAAGTAATGGATGACCCGTGGACTGACTACACTTAACAGGAGAAAACATAATTTATGCTTACCTGATAAATTCCTTTCTCCTGTAGTGTAGTCAGTCCACGGCCCGCCCTGTTGTTTACGGCAGGTCTAAATTTTTTTAACTTAAACTCCAGTCACCACTGCACCCTATAGTTTCTCCTTTCTCGTTTGGTTTCGGTCGAATGACTGGGTATGACGTAGAGGGGAGGAGCTATATAGCAGCTCTGCTTGGGTGATCCTCTTGCACTTCCTGTTAGGGAGGAGATATAATCCCATAAGTAATGGATGACCCGTGGACTGACTACACTACAGGAGAAAGGAATTTATCAGGTAAGCATAAATTATGTTTTTGCGGGGCATGCCCCAAAGAAAACTGCTCTTTTGCCTATAAAAGAAAAATACAACCCCCCCAACATTAAAACCCACCACCCACATACCCCTAATCTAACCCAAACCCCCCTTAAATAAACCTAACACTACCCCCCTGAAGATCATCCTACCTTGAGTTGTCTTCAGCCAGCCGACCCACCGATGGAACCGAAAAGGAGATCCGGAGCGGCAGAAGTGATCCTCCAAGGGGCGCTGAAGAAGTCTTCCATCTGATGAAGTGATCCTCCAGGCGGCGCAGAAGAAGTCTTCCATCTGGGTGATGTCATCTTCCAAGCGGCGCTGAAGAAATCTTCCATCCAGGCGATGACATCTTCCAAGCGGGGTCTTCAATCTTCTTCAGGATCCATCTTCATTTCGCCGACGCGGAACATCCTTCTTCCCCGACGGACTACAGACCAATGAAGGCTCCTTTAAGGGACGTCATCCAAGATGGCGTCCCTCGAATTCCGATTGGCTGATAGGATTCTATCAGCCAATTGGAATTAAGGTAGGAAAAATCTTATTGGCTGATTGAATCAGCCAATCAGATTCAAGTTCAATCCGATTGGCTGATCCAATCAGCCAATCAGATTGAGCTCGCATTCTATTGACTGATCGGAACAGCCAATAGAATGCAAGCTCAATCTGATTGGCTGATTGGATCAGCCAATCGGATTGAACTTGAATCTGATTGGCTGATTCCATCAGCCAATCAGAATTTTCCTACCTTAATTCCGATTGGCTGATAGAATCCTATCAGCCAATCGGAATTCGAGGGACGCCATCTTGGATGACGTCCCTTAAAGGAACCATCATTCGTCGGGAAGTCGTCGGTGAAGATGGATGTTCCGCATCGGCGGGATGTAGATGGATCCGGAAGAAAGAAGATTGAAGATGCCGCTTGATAGAAGACTTCAGCTGGATCATGGACCTCTTCAGCTCCCGCTTGGATCAAGACTTCAGTCGGATCATGGACCTCTTCAGCTCCCGCTTGGATCAAGACTTCAGCCGGATCATGGACATCTAAAGCCCCCGCTTGGGCTTGGATGAAGATGTTCGGAGCCAGGATGGATCGGTGAACCCGGTGTGGTGAAGACAAGGAAGGGAGATCTTCAGGGGCTTAGTGTTAGGTTTATTTAAGGGGGTTTGGGTTAGATTAGGGGTATGTGGGTGGTGGGTTGTAATGTTGGGGGGGTATTGTATGTTTTTTTTTACAGGCAAAAGAGCTGAATTCTTTGGGGCATGCCCCGCAAAAGGCCCTTTTAAGGGCTCGTAAGGTAAAAGAGCTTTTCTATTTTAATTTTAGAATAGGGTAGGGCATTTTTTTATTTTGGGGGGCTTTGTTATTTTATTAGGGGGCTTAGAGTAGGTGTAATTAGTTTAAAATTGTTGTAATATTTTTCTAATGTTTGTAAATATTTTTTTATTTTTTGTAACTTAGTTCTTTTTTCTTTTTTGTACTTTAGTTAGTTTATTTAATTGTATTTATTTGTAGGTATTGTATTTAATTAATTTATTGATAGTGTAGTGTTAGGTTTAATTGTAGGTAATTGTAGGTATTTTATTTAATTAATTTAATGATAGTGTAGTGTTAGGTTTGATTGTAACTTAGGTTAGGATTTATTTTACAGGTAATTTTGTAATTATTTTAACTAGGTAACTATTAAATAGTTAATAACTATTTAATAGCTATTGTACCTGGTTAAAATAAATACAAAGTTGCCTGTAAAATAAATATTAATCCTAAAATAGCTACAATATAATTATAATTTATATTGTAGCTATATTAGGGTTTATTTTACAGGTAAGTATTTAGCTTTAAATAGGAATAATTTATTTAATAAGGGTTAATTTATTTCGTTAGATTTAAATTATATTTAACTTAGGGGGGTGTTAGTGTTAAGGTTAGACTTAGCTTTAGGGGTTAATAAATTTATTAGAGTAGCGGTGAGGTCCGGTCGGCATATTAGGGGTTAATACTTGAAGTTAGGTGTCGGCGATGTTAGGGAGGGCAGATTAGGGGTTAATACTATTTATTATAGGGTTATTGAGGCAGGAGTGAGGAGGATTAGGGGTTAATAACTTTATTATAGTAGCGGTGAGGTCCGGTCGGCAGATTAGGGGTTAATAAGTGTAGGTAGGTGGAGGCGACGTTGGGGGCGGCAGATTAGGGGTTAATAAATATAATATAGGGGTCGGCGGTGTTAGGGGCAGCAGATTAGGGGTACATAGGGATAACGTAGGTGGCGGCGGTGTACGGAGCAGCAGATTAGGGGTTAATAATAATATGCAGGGGTCAGCGATAGCGGGGGCGGCAGATTAGGGGTTAATAAGTGTAAGGTTAGGGGTGTTTATACTCGGGGTACATGTTAGGGTGTTAGGTGCAGACTTAGGAAGTGTTTCCCCATAAGAAACAATGGGGCTGCATTAGGAGCTGAATGCTGCTTTTTTGCAGGTGTAAGGTTTTTTTTCAGCTCAAAATGCCCCATTGTTTTCTATGGGGGAATCGTGCACAAGCACGTTTTTGAAGTTGGCCGCGTCCGTAAGCACCGCTGGTATTGAGAGTTGCAGTGGCTGTAAATTATGCTATACGCTCCCTTTTTGGAGCCTAACGCAGCCCTTCTGTGAACTCTAAATACCAGCGGTATTTAAAAGGTGCGGGGGAAAAAAAGCCAGCGTTAGCTACGCGGGTCGTTACCGACAAAACTCTAAATCTAGCCGTATGTTATTGGATTTTATCTGAATAAAGTGTGATTTTTATATTGCCTGGATCACTCTAAATTTTTGGTGGACATTTCTGTTACAAGCAAAGGAGGAGCTTGTTTCTTAAATCCAAGGCATAGAGACCGTGACAACTAATGACGATATTGAGGCCGAGATATCTTGATGCTAAGTGGCCTCAATTGTTTTGCACCTGGAGCGGAAAGGGCTTTTTGTAGGGTATTGCCCTAAGTTAAACAGCTCTTTTACCTTTAAAAATGACTAAGTCCCCCCTAAAAGTAAAACCTCCCACACAACCAAACCTCCAAAATAAAAAAAAACCTAACTCTAAAAAATCCTAAGTTACCCATTGCCCCTAAAGGGGCATTTGTAAGGACATTGCCTTAAAAGTGCATTAACCCCAGGAAATCTACTTACAGTTCCTGAAGTCCGGACATCCATCTTGATCCAGGCAGTGGGGAGCTGTCCAGGACTGGCGGCGACATCCAGCGTGGAACGTCCTTTCCATGCGATCGACCGCCACACACTGAAACTTGAATTTATATTGGGGTACCGTTGCATTCCTATTGGCTGAAAAATTCAAATCAGCCAATAGGATGAGAGCTGCTTAAATCCTATTGGCTGTTCAAATATTTTTGGGATTTCATGCCCCTTTAAGGATTATCTAGATATAGTTTTCAACTGTGGGTAATCTAGTGGTATAAGACTATGCAAATGTTGTATCATAATATAAAGTTAAATAGGTTTTGTAGTGGTAGCTTCTAAAAGAGGTTTTAAAATGGTAAATATTAGTCTTGTGAGTAGCATGTCAGAGCAAGGACTGTCTGGTAATTATTAGCTTGGGGCTATCATATCATACTAGCCCATTATATAGTGGTCCTGGTCATCCTTTACTGCTGTTTTATATAGGCAAACAGACAACAATGATGTGAGATAGTTGAGAGAGACAACAAGGCACTGAACCAGTTTCTGCTCCAAGTCTTGAAACTGAGGTCAAGGCCAGCTGAAGCACAATATATGCTTACGATTACCCTTTGCAACCTAAATATCATTAATATGGATTTTTCCCCCCACAGGTACTGACAACTGATTGGTGATGATATTAGGAACTTGAAGAACTAATTAATGAAGGTCCTCACCACAGCAGTGGATGTCCCATTTATTGTATTTTTTTTTATTCAAATCATTAGTATTGTGTGTGTTGTCAGACATAGTGAAGTGTACAAAATTTAGAGGCAATGCTAAATTCCTCATTAGATAATAAAAATATAAAATGCTACAAAACAAAACATGTTGAACTGTTATTCATTTGTATGTATAATAAATAATTGCATGTGATATCTGTATATTATCTAAAAAATGTAACAGTTTAATTAGTAAACATTGAGAGTTTAACATACTGTACAAAAACAAATACACTGAATAATCGAATAAGAATTGGAAATAAATTGTTTAATAAATAATGAGCATTTTGTAATGAAAACTGATTTAGCTTTGATTATTTAACATTGCTTTGAGTTCAAGCAATAATGATGATATTATTATTTTTATTCTTCTTATTATTTTATTATTATCAACAAAACAAGTGCATGATATACATTTTAAGATTTGAGTACACTGTAAAATTATAATGAAATTTTGATGACGGAAACATCTAAGGATCTGGAGACGTTTAGTATTAAGCATTTTACAAATGTGTAGAAAAACAATTCATTTAAAAGATTATCTCCATTTGAGGTTTATCCTTTCTATTTAATTAAGCTTTGTTCTTCTAGTGGGAGGTAAACAAAAGGGTAAAGATCACATGATCAAGGTTTAGATTATAACATTGAGATTAGGATTTAGTTACTGTGGCATATGTGTTTTAAACTAAATAATTAATGGATAAATACATATTTACTTATTTACCTATTTTATATACCCAGTGAGTCACAATGCTAAAAACACAGCAATGTATGTTGGTATTTTGTTTAATGACAAAGAATCCAGAATTATTTATGTGCTAAATAACAAAGGCAGGAGCAATGCATGAATTGCAAAAAGATCAGCTGCTTGAGCTCATTGTCTCCTGTGTCTTCATTTTCACAGTAGTTATGTAGTTTTAGAATAATTTTTTCCACTTTAAATATTGAAGGAATATTGAATATGGAAGGAATTAGTCAGTGTAAAGTTTTAGTGTCTATAAAGTACTTTAGTTTCTTTAAAAAAAAAGGTAATGGGTGCTAAGGACAAAAACAGGTAAAGGGACAGATTTAGGAAAGTAAGTCAGACAAGAGCGTACATCTTTGCCCCTGTCAGCCTGATTTGCATCTAGCATGCAGCAATACGCTGCCACCTTTATCATTTTAATACCGCCCCCTTTTCGTGTGCAGACAATCGCACTTGAGCAAGGGCCATCAATCTCCTCGGACGGAAAAGTCCACGGAGATTGATGTACGCCATGTAACAGAGAGAAGTGGTATAAGAAGCAACTGTTTGATGACCTCTGTTTCTTAAATCTAAGGTACAGGTTCACTTATGCAGCAAAGAACCTAGGTTCTAACTGCTGATTGGTAGCTGCATATTTATACTGATTGTTATTGGCTCACCCCTGTGTTCCGTCAGCAAACAGTAGTGCATTGCTGCTCATTCAACAAAGAATACCAAGAGAACAAAGAACAATTGATAATAGAAGTAAATTAGAAAGTTGCTTAACATTGCATGCTCTATCTGAATCACAAAAGAAAAAAATTGGGTTCCATATCCCTTAAACTTTCGCTTCAGTCTATCTCCTGAAATGATGGGCCTCCGAAGAAGCTTGATAAATGATGCCCTATAGTTGTGTTGCTAAATAACCAAGCTTGGTTTGGGCTAATACGCTGCCACCTTTATTATTTTAATACTGCCCCCTTTTCGTGTGCAGACAATCGCACTTGAGCAAGGGCCATCAATCTCCTCGGACGGAAAAGTCCACGGAGATTGATGTATGCCATGTAACAGAGAGAAGTGGTATAAGAAGCAACTGTTTGATGACCTCTGTTTCTTAAATCTAAGGTACAGGTTCTCTTCACACTGTTCAGCATTATTTGAAGTAATGAAGTTTTATATTGGCATCTAAGGTTGGGTAGCTTATTTAAGAGTATCATCTGAGGATCTAGTGTTATGTTTTGATTTAATCTTTTAGACATATACGATTCAACTTGTTCCCAGAAGGATCTAATTATTGGGCAATACTGCCATATATGTGACAGTGTCGCAGAATCGCCGCATAACCTCCAACATTTCGGAGATATTGATGGGTAAATTCTATGTAGATGTGTGGGTGTTAAGTACCACCTGGATATCAATTTATAGTTAGTTTCCACTATATTAGCAGAGATAAAGGATTTTTTAATTGAAGTAAATCATTTTTCCCATTCCAGGTCAATAAATTGTATATTTGTTTTTTTTCCCAGAGTGATCTAAATGAGGAGGGTTTTTGAGAGTCCAGTGATTGTAGTATCTTATATGCGAGAGATATTAGATGATTAGGTGTATCAGGCAGAAGGCATAGTGTTTCAAAGGTTGTGTGCGGTCTATTAATGTTTGGTTTATTTGGATGTGTCTGCAAGAAATGCCGGATCTGAAAATAGGAAAACCAAGTATCTAGTGGAGGGCCTATATCTCTCTGTATATCAAGGAAATTTTTAATGTGAGGTAGTATATAGGTATATATGAGGGTTGACCATCTTTGATAGCAGGCTTGTTTATATTTAGTCCCGGGAAAATGTTGTTTATTATAGGTGTAAGAGGGGAAATTGGGGTTGAGATCGTATTATGTGTAGCAATTAATTTATCCCATATATGCAATGTTTCTTCAACAAAAAGGTTTTGTCTGATTTCCGTTGGACGGTGTTTATTTGGAATCCAGCATATGTCACGTAGAGTGGTGTCTGTTAGTGGTTGAGCATACAGTGTTACCCATAATTTAGGGTTTGTTATTTGATTCCATGTAATGATGCGTGCTAAGTGGTTTGCCTTGTAATAATTCATTAAATTTGGTATTCCCAAACCTCCTTGCTGCTTAGAGAGATAGAGGGTATGGGTAGAAATCCTTGGTTTCGAATAGGACCAAATAAAGTTATTAATATGTTTCTGCAAATTTATTAAATACAATTGTCATGGTATAAGTATTAATGTTTGTAAGAGGTATAGTATCTTAGGTAGAGTTGACATTTTAATTGCATTAACCCTCCCTAGCCACGATAAGTGTCCCGACCTATGCCAGGTATTTAGTTCTTTTTTTATCTTTTGCTTTAATGTTTTGTAGTTAAGTTCTATTGTTTCGGATATGGTAGGTTTAATAGTTAGTCCTAAATATGTAATATAGTTTGCTGTAGCAAATGTTGTTTGCATTTTGATATAATGGTTATCTTCTGGGTTAACTTGTATAGGCATGATCATGGATTTTCCCATATTTATTGAGAAGTTTGATAATTTTTTATATACCGTCAGGGTTTTGATAAGTGCTGGAAGCGATTTTTTAGGATTAGTTAGTGTAAATAGAATATCGTCAGCAAATAGCAGACACTTACGGCTAGATTTAGAGTTTTGTTGGTAACGACCCGCGTATATAACGCTGGCTTTTTTTTCCCCGCACCTTTTAAATACCGCTGGTATTTAGAGTTCACAGAAGGGCTGCGTTAGGCTCCAAAAAGGGAGCGTATAGCATATTTACCGCCACTGCAACTCTCAATACCAGCGGTGCTTACGGACGCGGCCAGCTTCAAAAACGTGCTCGTGCACGATTCCCCTATAGGAAACAATGGGGCTGTTTGAGCTGAAAAAAAACCTAACACCTGCAAAAAAGCAGCCTTCAGCTCCTAACGCAGCCCCATTGTTTTCTATGGGGAAACACTTCCTAAGTCTGCACCTAACACCCTAACATGTATCCCGAGTCTAAACACCCCTAACCTTACACTTATTAACCCCTAATCTGCCGCCCCCACTATCGCTGACCCCTGCATATTTTTTTAACCCCTAATCTGCCGCTCCGTACACCGCCGCAACCTACGTTATACCTATGTACCCCTAATATGCTGCCCCTAACACCGCTGACCCCTATATTATATTTATTAACCCCTAATCTGCCCCCACAACGTCACCGCCAGCTACCTACAATAATTAACCCCTAATCTGCCGACCGGACCTCACCGCTACTATAATAAATGTATTAACCCCTAATCCGCCTCACTAACCCTATAATAAATAGTATTAACCCCTAATCTGCCCTCCCTAACATCACCGACACCTAACTTCAAGTATTAACCCCTAATCTGCCGACCGGACCTCGCCGCTACTATAATAAAGTTATTAACCCCTAAAGCTAAATCTAACCTTAACACTAACACCCCCCTAAATTAAATATAATTTAAATCTAACAAAATAAATTAACTCTTATTAAATAAATTATTCCTATTTAAAGCTAAGTACTTACCTGTAAAATAAACCCTAATATAGCTACAATATAAATTATAATTATATTGTAGCTATCTTAGGATTTATTTTTATTTTACAGGCAACTTTCAATTTATTTTAACTAGGTACAATTGCTATTAAATAGTTATTAACTATTTAATAGCTACCTAGCTAAAATAAAGAGAAATTTACCTGTAACATAAAAACTAACCTAAGTTACAATTACACCTAACACTACACTATACTTAAATACATTATTCCTATTTAAAACTAAATACTTACCTGTAAAATAAACTATTTTAGGATTTATTTTTATTTTACAGGCAACTTTCAATTTATTTTAACTAGGTACAATAGCTATTAAATAGTTAATAACTATTTAATAACTATTCTAACTAGCTAAAATAAATACAAAGTTACCTGTAAAATAAATATAAATCCTAAAATAGCTACAATGTAATTATTAATTACATTGTAGCTATCTTAGGGTTTATTTTACAGGTAAGTATTTAGTTTTAAATAGGAATAATTTATTTAAGTATAGTGTAGTGTTAGGTGTAATTGTAACTTAGGTTAGTTTTTATTTTACAGGTAAATTTCTCTTTATTTTAGCTAGGTAGCTATTAAATAGTTAATCACTATTTAATAGCTATTGTACCTAGTTAAAATAAATTGAAAGTTGCCTGGAAAATAAAAATAAATCCTAAGATAGCTACAATATAATTATAATTTATATTGTAGCTATATTAGGGTTTATTTTACAGGTAAGTATTTAGCTTTAAATAGGAATAATTTATTTAATAAGAGTTAATTTATTTCGCTAGATTTAAATTATATTTAACTTAGGGGGGTGTTAGTGTTAAGGTTAGACTTAGCTTTAGGGGTTAATAAATTTATTAGTGTAGCGGTGAGGTCCGGTCCGCATATTAGGGGTTAATACTTGAAGTTAGGTGTCGGCGATGTTAGGGAGGGCAGATTAGGGGTTAATACTATTTATTATAGGGTTATTGAGGCAGGAGTGAGGCGGATTAGGGGTTAATAACTTTATTATAGTAGCGGTGAGGTCCGGTCGGCAGATTAGGGGTTAATAATTGTAGGTAGGTGGAGGCGACGTTGGGGGCGGCAGATTAGGGGTTAATAAATATAATATAGGGGTCGGCGGTGTTAGGGGCAGCAGATTAGGGGTACAAAGGGATAACGCAGGTGGCGGCGGTGTGCGGTCGGCAGATTAGGGGTTAAAAATTTTTAATAGAGTGGCGGCGATGTGGGGGGACCTCGGTTTAGGGGTACATAGGTAGTTTATGGGTGTTAGTGTACTTTAGAGCACAGTAGTTAAGAGCTTTATGAACCGGCGTTAGCCCAGAAAGCTCTTAACTACTGACTTTTTTCTGCGGCTGGAGTTTTGTCGTTGAAAAGATAGGATATGCAAATGGCGTAGGAGGATCTGCGGTATGGAAAAGTCGCGGCTGGAAAGTGAGCGTTAGACCCTTTCCTGACTTACTCTAAATACCAGCAGTAGCCCAAAACCAGCGTTAGGAGCCTCTAACGCTGGTTTTGACGGCTAACGCCAAACTCTAAATCTAGCCGTTAGTGTTGCATTGACCTATATTTATACCTCTAATTTCAGATGAAGCTCGAACTTTTGCAGCTAAAATTTTAACCGATAGGGCGAATAGCAGGGGAGATAAGGGGCCACCCTGATGTGTACCATTGTGTATTTGGAAGCTTTGTGAGAATGTATTGTTAACTATAACTTTTGCGTTAGGAACAGAGTATATGTCCAAAATTTTGTCTATAAACGATTGGGGGCCAAATTTGTACAGTGTGAACCACAGAAATTGCCAGTCCACCCTATCAAATGCCTTCTCGGCGTCAGTTGATAATAAGGTAAGAGGGAGTTGCTCTGTCCAGGTATGATGTAGAATTTGGAGGAGTCTGGTGGTGTTATCTTTGGCCTCTCTAGTGGGTATAAATCCCACTTGATCAGCCTGTACCAGGGAAGGAAGATAATGTTTCAGCCTGTTTACCAATATTTTTGCGTATATTTTGACATCAACGTTTGAGTGATATCGATCTATAGTTTGTTATTTGGTCAGGATATTTCCCTGGCTTGGGGATAACTGTTATATTTGCTTCCAGCATGCGGCTAGTGAAGGAAGAGTTTTTATCGATAACATTAAAGAGTTGTAATAGATGTGTACTAATTTGTGGTGATAGTAATTTGTAAAATTTTGGAGTGAACCCATCCGGGCCTGGTGCTTTTCCTGGGGCTAGTTGTTTAATGGTGTCTTGTACTTCTTTTAGTGAAATGGGAGATTCTAAATCCGATCTATCTAGTTCTGTCAAAGATGGTAGTTCTAGTTGCGCCAGGTAATTTTCAATTTGTTCTTTCTTATAGGAAGGATTAGGATTATCTAAATTATATAGTTTACTATAATAATCTGAGAAGGTGTTTGCGATGTCTGCACTTTTAAGATGATCTAGGTTATTTTCATCTTTTATTGATCTGATGAAGGATTTATATAATTTCCTTTTTAATGATCTAGCCATTAATTTGCCTGCTTTGTTGTTTTCTGCAAAGTATTTTGCATTTAATGCAAGTGCATGTCTATGAGCATTCTTATTAAGGTATTGATTAATTTCCTCCCTTACCCTATTGTTCAGTGAATCTTCAGAGGTTGGATTTTTCTTATGATCTTTTTCTGTTATGGTTAGTGAGTTGAGAAGTGATTTGTAAGTTATTTCAATTTGTTTGCGGTGTTGTGTAGTTTGTTTAATCATTTCCCCTCTAATGAAGCACTTATATGCTTCCCAATTATTGGTGTTTGAAGTGTCTTTTGGGTCATTTATATAGAAAAAAAAGGAAGTTTTATCAGTAATATGTTGAAATATTATAGGGTCTGTGAAGATAGTATTATTTAGTTTCCATGAATTTCTTATACCTGGTTTCTGTGTTCATGCAAACAAGCTCATCACCATTGTGTGATCAGACCAGGGGGGTTTAGATATCTTGGTGTCTATAAGCAATTGAAAGGATGACTGATTACACAGAATTAATCTAGCCTTGTGTAAATATTCTGTGGATGAGAAAAGAATGTATAGTCTTTTGTTGTGCTGTGTGTCAGTCGCCAAATGTCAAAGGTTGGTATAGATTGTAGCGCTAGCCAGTTTGCTTTAATCAATTTGAGGGGCATGTATGTTTTTCCCGAAGATACATCTAGCGACGGATCCACTGGAAAATTCAGGTCTCCTGCTATAAATATTGGTCCTTTTGCAATGTCAAGTAACAGGTTCATCACTTTTCTGAAAAAGGTGGGTTTGGGGCGGCTTGGAGCATAAAGATTAAGTAATGTCAAGGGTCTACCATAGCAAGTGCCCACCAATAGCAGGAATCTACCTTCATCATCGTGTTTACAATGCAGTATTTCAAAGGGAAGGCCTTCCCTAAACAATATACTGACACCATTTTTCTTTGTTATATTTGAGCTAGTGTAGTATTTGTCATAGTGGCGTGATGGAAGTGTGGGTTTGTGTCTTTTTTTTTAAATGGGTTTCTTGTAAGAATACGATATCTTTATGTTTTTTATAGAAATTATAAAGTGCAATAATAATTTTGTTAGGAGTTTGTTGCTTTAACATATTTTACAATCTTATGCTAGGGGAGTGAGCTTAATGTAAAAATACTTGGTTAAGAGTTTTCTATTGAACAATTTGGTGCTTGGGTATGTGTTATGGATACGGGTTAGGGAATATAATAAGGATGATATGATAGGTATTACTGATTCTAAACAGCCTTTTGGAGGGAGAGATAAAAAAAGTTTTTTGATAGGGGTCAATGAGTGGTCTGGTAAGGCTGTAGTTTGTTTATAGTGACTCAGGAGTGGTGCTCATAAGCCTTTTCTCGTAATATGTGTTGTGTTGAGACTGATAATTGTTAAATAGGTAATTGAACAAGCAGTTGTTAAATCCAATAATTTTGTACTGTTTTGATATGCATTCTACATGACTAAATGATGTTATAATGAGAGCTAATTTTTAGTTGAGATAAAATCTAGAAAAGTGTAGTCTTGTATTCAGACTGATTTTAAATTTTCTTATACAACTGAAAAACAATTAAAAACTATAAACAGTCATAACTTCAACCTGGAAATACAGTTATTATGTCTTGATAGACCTAGTAGAGAATCCCACTGCAGACAATGTTATTAACCTCATTAATATAATAACAACCCAGTTGGTTAAGGTAAGTTTGGGTCTAATATTTTGGTTGTTTTTAATCTTTGTATTATATGAACATTCTATTCAATAAAAATACATACAACTTACAAATATTGTGGATATACTAGGGGACTTTTAAACTGTTGTAAACACAAACAAAACATATAAACAATTTACTTATCGTTTCTATATTGAATGTTCTCCATTTCTCCTGCATATCGCATTTTGCGATCAAAAGTCTTTCTATTTAAATCTGATCTGCATGGATTGGAAAGCTGGAAACATTACAAAGTTGAGTATTATAAATTGACCATTCCTAAAGTCCCAACAAGTGAGTCTACATTATGTGTAGAGTATAGTTACCAACAAATTTGGGTGGGATCTGTAGGATTGAAAGTCAGACGTCCTGAGGATTCTCATCTTGTATAGAATGTTAAGCCTACTTCATGTGAGGTAGTAAATATGAAGTATTTTCCCTTGTCTTCACGTGGTTTGCAAAGTCAGTTTTTATGGCTTGTTTGTTAAGGGTCTAGAAATAGATCTCTTTTTGAATGGAGGTGTTTTGGTGACCCCACTCCATGATCTGTGTTTGATGGCTGGTGAGTGTCGATTCCCTTGTAGATAAGCATTTTCGGGTTCAGTTGTCGTAATCGTTGGTGGTGCGATGTCTAATTTGATACAGAAGGAGTTGATATCTAGTACGTGTGAGCATTTGTATCTTTTCCCATTCTTTACAACTTGGATTTGCACTGGAAAGCCCCATCTGTAGGGGGTATTTAATGCTGTCAGATGTTGTGTAAGATTTGCAAATTCTCGTCTCTTTTGCAATGTCATAATAGATAAGTCTGCAAAGAATTTTTTTAAAACTCCTTGGTATTTAAAGTTCTGTTGCTCGCATGCTTGTTGTAGGATGAGTTCTTTCTCCTGGAATTTTGTAAAACAGATAACCAAATCTCTGGGTGGACTTGTTTCTGGAGGCTTTGGTTTTAAGGAACGGTGTGCTCTTTCCATCTGTATAGTTGGGGTATCTGGATGCTCCTCAAGAAGAGATCTGAACAAGCCATCCAGATAGTTTCTTAAAGGGACATTAAAAACTTTGAGATGGTAATATAAAATGATAAATTGTATATATAAAACAGCTCTGCAATATACTTTCATTATTTATTTTGTCCTCTTTGCCTGTAATTCCATTCTGAAATTGTGAGCTTTTCAGTTCCTGTTAGAAATGGAAGTGTAGAACACTGTTAAATCCAGCACAACCATTGGCTGCACACTCTAGTGACCTATTTATAACTGTCTCTAATTGGCCACAGCAGAGAAGGTAACACAAGTTACAACATGGCAGCTCCCAGTGTTTTATAGACACTAAAACTTTATACTTATTTTGTCACTTTTTAAACAACTAATGAAACTTTAAAAAATACATCTACATGTTACTCATGGACTAATCTTTTCTTTGAATGTATCATTCTATCTAGCATGTATTTAGTGTTTAATGTCCCTTTAAGTGTGATCCCAGTACCGTTTCAGGGATTCCTTTGATCCTTATGTTGTTGCGTCGCGTCCTATTTTCGATTTCATCCAATTTGGTTTCCAACTCCATTATTTGCTTCTGTTGGGAACACATTTTATTTGACATGGATAAGATTTCTGTTGTCATGTATTCTCTGTCTCCTTCAAGGCTTGCTACCCTGTATTCCAGGGGCGCGATCCGATAAACCTCGTAGTTTGCGGCGCAAGCGAGGGAAGCCGCGTCGCCCGCAGTTTCAGCTTGCAACTCTAGCTATCCAATATTCAGCGCCGTCAGATGCTAAACTGGCGTAAGTAGGAAAAACCAGCGAGCAGGCAAAATGTGCGCAAATACACATTTTAGTAGTCGCAAGTACTTGCGCCAGTATTTTGTTCACGTAAACTCTCAATAAAGTGTAGTTTTATGCAAATTAGCCTACGACTCGTAAAAAATAACGCCAGTTCTAAGAGATGCGCCATGTAATGACGAGATTCAAAATTCATACTTAAACCCCTGCGCAGCCGCCATTTTCTTTAGTGTGTTTGGTCGGTTCTTGGATCTACAGCACACTACAGTGAGTAGGAGAAAGTCGTTAGAGTAGAGAGAGAGGCGCATCGCATAATATTTAGTTAGGTCGGATTTGGTGGATTTGCTAAGCTTGTACATTTACTGTCACTTTTTTACATATTGCACACATTTTGCATACACACATATACAAAATACACAACACTTTTTTTTTCTAACACCTTACACATTTTATTTATCATTTACAGTTTGAAAGGCTGAGTGTTTGGTTGTGATTGTGTGTGATTGAAGTGGGAGTGAGTGTGAGTGTGTGTAGTGTGAGGATGTCAGGGAGAGCTAGGGCTGGGGGGAGGAGGGAAGGGGAGTTGCATGGAGAGGATTATGGACAGGAGGAGCAGCAGGGTCCCCGTCAGGGAGTGAGCGGAGTGGGGAGAGGAAGAGCCAGAAGGGAGGATGGGAGTGGGGTTGCCCCAAGGCCAGGCACACTCAGAAGAGGGATAGAGGGTGCACATGGGGATAGAAGGGGGGAGGAGGGAGAGGATAGGGAGGAACCCACACCAGGGACATCCCAGGGAGGGAGCCAGGCGGCCCAGGACGAGGAGCGTATGAGGTGTCCTAACTTCACTTTTGCAGAAAACCTCGCTCTAGTCCAGGCTGTCCTGGAGAACCATACTGCCCTCTTTGGACAAGAGAAGGGCAAAGGAGTTGCCCGTAGGCGTAAAGATGCCTGGCAGAAGGTGGTGGAGGCCGTTAATGGTGTGTCCCAGCAGAGGAGGAATGTGGATGGCCTAAAGAAGAGGTGGAATGATTGTAAGAGGAGAGTTAAGGAGAAGATGGGCCAGGGAGCAATGTCCCAGAGGGCAACAGGAGGTGGGCCTCACTATGAGGCGGAATACAACGAGTGGCAGGAGCTGATTCGTAGGTCCCTGAGCGTCACAGCAGTCCGTGGACTTCCAGGGGCTCGTGACTCAGGGATTGCAACATCAGCGCAGCATGCTGGTGAGTAACATCCCACACACCAGTATTATATGTATTTGAGTTATAACATCCTATATTGTCACACATTCATGTACACAATGAGGAGTATTTTGCCTACTAACAACAAAATCTACAATGAGATTTAACATTAAAGGGACATGAAACCAAATAATTTTAGTTCATTATTCAGATAGAGAATACAGTTTTCAACAACATCCCAATTTACTGTGTGGTACTGGGTTCAGTAAGCCCTATTTACTGAACCAAGTGGGAGAAAGCCAGGGACAAGTTATTTTACAGGTCTGGGGACATAGTCTTAAAGGGGCATTGTTCACCAAAGTCAAAATATGTCCCCAGACGGTTCTTAAAGGGCCATACACACCCAATAAAAGTTAATATGTTTTCAGGGGCACAATCTTCCAGGGGCCATAGTCATGTAGAAGGAGGCTGGCAAATAGGCTTCTCCAAAATCCAGGGAAGCAGGGCAATTTTCCATTTAAAGGGCCAGTTACCAATAGCAGTTTGTAACATATCTCCCCTTTTGGAGGGAGACTAACCAGGCACCTGACCTTCTGCCGGTCAGTGCCTAAGTTAGTCTCGCAACCCACCCACAAATAATCGTTAGCAGCAAAGTAGCCCCCCCACAATATGTAGTACTGGCCTGTAGGTTCCAGGTTGTAGGATGAAAGTGTAGCATCCTCGGCCTTCCTGGCGCAGCTGGGCAAATAGCTGATGGTACTTGGGGGGCAGAGGCCAGCGGCACTCTGCCCTGGTGCCAGCGCTTCTGCTGGGGTGAGGGGTTTGCAGGCCAGTCCTGTAACAAGGACAAGGTCTGTAGGGCAGAGGCCAGCAGCGCTCTGTCCTGATGCCAGCTCTTCTGCTGGGGGAATTGTGGCATAGTCCTGCCCGGTGGCAAAGGGAACGTGGGGGTCAGTGGGGGTTAACATCTCCACTGTTAACCCTGGGCCCAAGTTAGGAGTTAGCTGGGGAGGGGGAGATTGGCTTACCTCCTCCTCCTGATACTCCGGCGGCCGTTGGGAAGGGAGGTCGATGCTCTCCGCTTCCTGTGGAACATGCTGCGGCTGGGGAGAGAGACCGGTTGTCTCCTCTCCCTGGAAGGCACACTCCGGCTGGGGAGGGAGGTCGATGCTCTCCCCTCCCTGTAGCTGGGTCTGTCGCTGGGGATCTGGGCCGCCTGCCCAGCATCCCTGTAGGGCCGGTAGAGAGACTGCGGTCCCATCTCCACCTGCCTGCTGGGGGTCCTCCCAGGACCAGTCTATGAGGCCTGCTGCCTCTGGTATCTCTGGTTGGGGTGGGGAAGGAGACAGGTTTTCTCTTCCCTCTGCACAGTATACTGCCGCTGGGGAGGGAGGTCGCTGCTCTCCTCTCCCTGTGGAACATGCTGCGGCTGGGGAGAGAGACCAGGTGTCCATACCCTCAAACTCCACAGTTGGCGCTCAAAGGCTCGTGCCGCTTCGTTCTCAGTAGCCAATTCCTGGATGAGGCGACTGACTACCTCCTGTGCAGGGTCTGGACCATATCGGACTAGCCGCCTCTTTACCTCTGGAACGAAATCAGCGCCCTCATAGCGACGGATCAGGTTGAGGTGCTCTTCACAGGGTTCTGACCAGTGTCTTGTCAGCTCCATGCTGCTGTAGGTAGGGATGCTGCGCAGTGGCTAGCGTTGCCCTCAATTACTCTCCTACGATACCAGTGCTGTTGTGGTGCTGCTCCTTGCGCTAGGACGCGATCCCACCGCTGCCGCCAAATGTTACGGTTGCCTCCAGGCTGGCTGGAAGTTGGATCGTAGAAAAGGATGCTCCTAGCGCTCACCAAAGGAGCAGCAGCACCATAGACACTCTAACTGCTGCGTAGCCACCATAAGTAACGCAGACTCTATGAACCACCGCTGCTGGGCTGGTATCTCGCCGTCTGCTCTGCGCCCTGGACCTACGACCAGGCTCCAGTAGGTGAACCTCTTCCTTCTGTAGCAATCCCCGTAGCTAAGGGAGTATGAAAAGCATAGCAATCCCTGTAGTAATTATAGCTGAAGCTGTCCCCTACAAACATGAGTCAAAGCTGCAAGTTAGAGGGTCAGAAATAGGTCTGATGTGCTGGAGCACACAGCCTGCTTTTTATTGAGGTTACATGCAAAAAAGGACACTCTCAGGGGGAGGCATAAAATCCCCCATCACACATTTGATATTAGATAGAGAGACACTCCCTTTGACAGGCCACAACATTACTTCAGCAGATAACATTTTACACACAATAAAACAATGCAGTCCACCTTATCACTACTAGAAGTCTGATTAGACAATGGGAAAGTTTATCACTAAACTTAATTAGAGCTGATCCCAGCAAACTTGTATTTAGAATGCTTCTTGAAGCTGAACAAAATTTAACTCTTTAGTTCTGACCGAAGGGTCTGTCACATAGCACTTAATGGCACACAATGAAAACGAATGCTTTTGTAACAGTGCTCCCTTTCTGTGGAACACTCTGCCTGTGTGGTACTGGGTTCAGTAAGCCCTATTTACTGAACCAAGTGGGAGAAAGCCAGGGACAAGTTATTTTACAGGTCTGGGGACATAGTCTTAAAGGGGCATTGTTCACCAAAGTCACAATATGTCCCCAGACGGTTCTTAAAGGGCCATACACACCCAATAAAAGTTAATATGTTTTCAGGGACACAATCTTCCAGGGGCCATAGTCATGTGGAAGGAGGCTGGCAAATAGGCTTCTCCAAAATCCAGGGAAGCAGGGCAATTTTCCATTTAAAGGGCCAGTTACCAATAGCAGTTTGTAACAATCATGCCACTCAGGGATTCTACCTGCAGGCTGAGTGTATGCACACCAGCAGGCAATGGGACTATCAGTCCATCCGGACATCTGCACCATCGGCAGCAGTTGGAAGAGCTCCACCAGCTGAAATTCCGGGGCCTGCACCCCCAGCTGAGATTCCTCGCCCTGCACCCCCAGCTGAGATTCCTGGAATAGTGAAATACTAACATGTCTCAGAGTAACACAGGCCACAAGCCACATGTAGGGTTTTCAGTAAATGGACACTATAGTCATCACAACCATAGTGTCACTTAAAGAACACATTTTCGCCATCACTGACATGTACACAGAACTATTGTATGAAGCACATACATGTATACTTTGCATATTAAAAACCATCATATCACAAATCTCAATGTGCACATGCATGTTATAGAGTTTGACATGAGAATGTGGATAGGCCCTAGCATGTACATTGTATGCCCACATGGATATATATCTGACTGTACTAATCCCTCTCATCATTTGATTCCTCCACAGAACCTCCAGTCACCAGGGTGCCAATGCCCATGCATCCCCCTCCAACACCGGAACAAAGTATTTCTCCACCTCAACCACCGGTCCGGAGAGTCCAGCAGGAGTATGCTAGGCATGACCTGGGTTGGACTGCCTCAATTGAGAATCCCCAATGTTATGCCGCCAGCATTACAGGAGGATACCTGGCCAGGAGCCCTGGCCGGAGGACTATTCCCTTTGTCTTGGAGGGGGAGCCAAGCCAGCCCCGAAGGGTAGATGTCTTTACCCCCCCCCAAGAATATCATGCCACTCAGGGATTCTACCAGCAGGCTGAGTGGATGCACACCAGCAGGCAATGGGACTATCAGTCCATCCGGACATCTGCACCATCGGCAGCAGTTGGAAGAGCTCCACCAGCTGAAATTCCGGGGCCTGCACCCCCAGCTGAGATTCCTCGCCCTGCACCCCCAGCTGAGATTCCTCGCCCTGCACCCCCAGCTGAGATTCCGGGGCCTGCACCCCCAGCTGAGATTCCGGGGCCTGCACCCCCCAGCTGAGATTCCGGGGCCTGCATCACCAGCTGAGGATCGAGAAATGGAACCGGTGCCTATAGTCCCTGCTGGGGAAGAGCCCATGGATCCACTGACTTCCGCCATGGGCGAAGAATACATTTCCCTACAGAGGATGCAAACATTGACCTGCGAGAGTCTCACATCAACCTGCGAGAGAATGCAGAGGGACCAACGCAGGTTCTATAGGAGCCAACAGAGATTACAACAGAGTTCCATTGAGCTGCAAAGGGACATGGCAGCATCTGTAACTGCTATGGTACAAAACCAATCGCAAATGCTGAGAGTCATTTCTGACACACAAATCCAGAGTGACAACAGATGGAGGGAACAGAACCAACTGTTGGGTGTGTTGGTGGAGCATTTCACCCACCAGCAGGACATCGCCTCAAGCATCTCATCTGTGACCAGCACTCCTACTGGATCCACACAACCCAGGAGAGGCAGGAGACCCACTCCAGGCCCCTCAGCCCCCTCATCTAAGAGGCCTAAAGAAAATAAATCTTGTTATATTTCATCCTAAATATTGTCCTCTGTTATTTACCATATAATTGTCATCCACATCCATGTGAGGTGTGTTTTAGTACAGGTAATATTGTTAAAACATATAATAATACCTGTGTTAATGGGCCAAAAAGGTATTATTATCATGTTTCTGAATATTCCTGTTCGATAAACCACATCACATAGTTGTGTATGAACGGTACATATAGTAATATTCACTTCTAAGATGAAAATCAAGGTTTCTCACATCCAATATAAATTGACACGTGGGTATATATAACTAATAATGTATTTACAGAAGGTGTGAACATAAGGTATAAATATCCATTATCCTCATTCTTAATGATAGTCAATAAATCATAGTGAACTAAACATGAATGAAACAAATGAGAAATATACAGTAATTAGGGTTGTTAAAGGGACATGAAAGCAAAATGTTTTCTTTCATGATTTGTAAAGAGCAGACAATTATAAACAACTTTCTAATTTTCTTCTATTATTTATTTTGCTTCATTCTATTGATATTCTTTGCTGAAAAGCATATCTAGATATGCTTGGTAGCTGCTGATTAGTAGCTGGATATAGATGCCTCCTGTAATTGGTTCACTGTGTGCATTGCTATGTCTTCATTAAAGTATATCTAAAGAATAAATCAAAATAGGTAATAGAAGTAAATTGGAAGGTTTTTTAAAATTATATTCTCTATCCTTAATCATGAAAGAAATGTTTGGTATAGTGTCCCTTTAAGGGAAGGGGGTTGGGATGTAGTAGTTTCACTTACATGCAGTGGAATTCCGAAGTGTGTAATTCTGCAAGACATGATATATACACATGCAATGGTTGGTGAGGTACTGTCAAACATCATGATACATGTGAATGTTACGGTTTACTGTACTTATGAATAAGTAACTTACAGGTGAAGAATTCCCGGATGACATAATCCCTCACTTCATTCCCCCTGTGTCCCCCTGTCCACATCCTCAGGTACAGGAACCAGCTGCTGCTGCTGCTCTGGGTCAATGTCCCCCAACAAAGTGTGTCCACAGCAATGTTGTTAGAATACAGCAAGCATTGACAATGGAACACACTTTGTTGGGGTTATACTGTAGTGCTCCACCTGTAACATCCAGACACCTGAACCTGGTTTTTAATAGGCCAAAGCTCCTTTCAATGACATTCCTTGTTCTTATGTGTGCCTCCTTGTACCTGAGTTGTGGCTCTGTAATGGGGTGCACCAAGGGGGTTAATAGCCATGGTCTGCAGCCGTACCCTGCGTCACCCTGTCATGTAACATCATGTATTTGGATTACTACAGGTACATCATTTGCTATTAAAGGGACATAACATGAATTTCATATATAAAAATAGATTTAATAAAAACATTAGATTTGTGCATTATAAGCAATCTAATTTTATGCCAGTATTAGTCTAGACCAAAAATCTATTTTAAAGGACCCAGTCAACACAGTAGATTTTCATTATCAAAAAAATGCAAGATAACAAGACAATGCAATAGCACTTAGTCTAAAATCAAAGTTATTTTTTATGACAATTTAAAAAAGTTATGTATTTTGAAACTCCCCCTGTACCATGTGACATCATCAGCCCATTCACAAATGCATACACACTTATTCTTGCATATGCTCAGTAGGAGCTGGTGACTCAAAAATATAAAGATACAAATACTGTGCCACATTTTGTTAAATGGAAGTAATTTGGAGAGTTGATTAAAATTAAAAGTCCTATCTGATAATGAAAGTGCAATTTATACTAGAATGTCCCTTTAATAAGAACCTGCAATTTTTATCAGCTTTATATTTACTTCTATTAGATCATTTTCTCCCATTCTATAGATAACTTTTGCTGACCAAGCATATTAGATATGCTCATTAGCTGCTGATTGGTGGCCTGCACATAGAAGCCTCATATGATTGGCTCATCTATATGCATTGCTATTTTTTCCAGAATAACATAAAATGAGATATTGAAGTGAATTGTAATGCTGTTTAACATTGTATTCTCTATCTGAAACATGAGATTATAATTTGTCTTTAGTGTCCCTTTAGTAGAAATACTACAGACCAGAATTAAGGAACTCACCAAGCAGCCATCCTCCAGAGGAGTGTTCCATTTTCAAACATATTTAATAAGGAGGTCTGGCGCAGGATGTAGGAATCATGTGCACTCCCCGGGAAGCCTTCATGCACATGTAAGAATTTCAGATTGGTATCGCAGACCATCTGGCAATTCAATGAGTGAAACCCTTTCCTGTTAATATAGAGGATTGTCTCCTCATGTGGGGCCACAATACGCACATGTGTGCAATCAATTGCCCCCATGACATTGGGAATACCCCCCAGTCGATAGAAGCCTTGTTTAAGACGGTTCCATTCCTGGGGGGTACGGGAGAAATTAATGTATTGTTGTGTCTGGTTATCTAGAGCAGTCAAAACCTCCCCTAGAATCCTGGAGAAGGTAGACTGCGCTAGGCCAGACACAAGCCCCACTGTTGACTGGTATGAGCCGGTTGCCAGGAAGTGTTCAACACACAACAGCTTCTGCATACCAGTCAGAGCTTGGTTCCTATACGCTTGAGGGTCAATATCATCCTTCAAGACCTCATATAGGTTAATGAGGCTTGCAGAAGTCAAGCGATACTTTTCCCTGACATCCACTTCTGTCATCCCAAACAGGGTGACCCTAACCCTGTGTACCCTTGGTGCTCTTCCCCTCTGCTGATGCCTTCGTCTTATAGGCCCTGCTGGCCTATGGCCAGCTGCAGCAACAGCAGCATGGGGAGCACCAGGAACAGGGACAACAGCAGGAGGAGCAGGGAGGGCAGCAGCAGCAGCTGGAGCAGGAACAGCTACAGCACCATGACCAGGGACCTCAGCAGCAGGGATACCATCCAAAACAGGGGCTTGTAGGGGTTCCAGCACCCCTTGTGCCCCACGACACTGTCTCACTCTAAATGCAATATACTGCAAGGGAAACATGGTGGCTAATGAGGGTGTGCATTTGCAGGTGTTTTAAGGCTGCAGGTGAGAGGTTGTGCTGTTTGTGATTGGTTTGACACACTTGCAGGGGCAGGAATAATAAATGCTTTTAAGAGGTTAACTATTTGTGATCAAGCTGCTGCTATGTATATTGTTAAGCATGCATTTGTTAGGCCTTCAGAGAGTTACGTTGGTTTCTAAGTCAGTGCAAGGGTTCCTGCGCCTTCAATTTGTGGCGAGCTGAGAATGGAGTAGATTTTCTGAAATCTGCGCGCGTAAGTCCTTACGCCGTATATTGGATAGCAAATTGCGCGTGTTTTTGTCAGTCTATGGGCCAAAAAACGACGCCAGAAATCTACGCGCGTAACTTCTAGCTTACGCCGTATATAGGATACCAAACCCGCGCAAATATTGGCGTCGCCAACTTTTGCGGGCGACGATTTTTATCGGATCGACCCCCAGATCAGTGATTTCTTTCTTTAACTCTGCGCATTCCTCTTTTATACAGGATTTTACTTGATTTATAAGTGTTTCCATAGCTTTATATGTGTTAGGGCCCCCTGTGTCTGAACCCATTTCACTATCTGCGTTTTGAGACATAGTGCAACCTTCTTCTTGTGTTCTGTCTGCGTTTGGCTCTGGGAGTTCTTCAGTAGCTTTCTGCTTATCCACAGATTTAAAAAGGGTGCTAACATTGTTTGTAGTAGGTTTATTGTTTTTGTCTTGTTTTGTCAATCTCCTAGAGGCCATCTCATAGAGATTATGTGATGGCTGTGTTATATTAGCCTGTATATTAGAATTGCGAGTCAGCAACACTTTTTAGCAGGAATGTGTACTTCTTAAATTCCTCATATAGTACTATCTTGCTGCGTCACATATATCTTGCTTTGTCACACTTGGACCATTTTGCTTTTACTCCATTAATCTAGCTGTAATAGACGCTTTTATTGATTTAAAAAGCAGCATAGAAATTACGTGAAGGCAGTGTTATATTATCCTGTATTTTAAAATTGTGAGTCTGCAACACTTTTCAGCAGGAATGAGAATTTCTTGTATTTCTCTTATAGAACTATCTTGCTGCGTCACATATATCTTACTTTGTTACTCTTGGGCCTCCTTGTTTTGCTTCATTAAACTGGCTGTAAAAATGCTTTATTTGTTTAAAGTGCAGCATGATTTGGCACTACAATCATGTTAGTGTACTCTCGTTGTATGAATGTCACTTCACCAACCACTTTTAGTGTGATGTTTCATAGTTGGGTACTGTTCTGTAATACTGTGATTTGTATAGAGCTGCACTGGTGTGTAGCTCTTATCCGACTTTAATTTTCAGTCGCTGGTTTCTATCGCCGTTGGATTTCAGGCATCAGTCTGCAACTATCACGGCGGTCCGTCAGTGAATTTATGTTATCGGATTGTACCGATAGGAAGAGCCGATGCAGCTGTGCTGATTATCATCTCCTCTGGGTCACAGTGTTTGTCCGAACATGTATATTTAGTGCCTTACGCCTCACCACTTTAAGGAGCTCAATGAGGTGCAGCCATCTTAGACCACGTTCCGGCTCCGCCCCCACATACAAACCATTTTAACACAATTTAAGAAAATGGGCTCCATTTATTAAGCAGCGGATGCCCATCGTTTCAGGCTTGCCTGAAACAGTAGTTAAGAAGCAGCAGTCATAAGACTGCTGCTTCTTAAAGGACCATCCAATGCAGTAGAATTGCATAATTAACAAGTGCATAATAAAAAGACAATGATTTAACACAGAGGGGGGTAGTTATCAATGTGTCAACTTTCCTGCCTTCGCCGGCCCAATACGCCCGCCTAAGCTCGCCTCACATCGCCGCCGCTGACCAGAAAAATGTCGCCTAAGTTATCAAATAAAGCTGTCAAAAAGCTGCCCACCAAGTACGGGGCGATGAGCAGCGGACTGTGAGAGTTATCACTCATCCGATCTCGCTGCTCTTCGGCTTTTTCCCAGCTTTATTGCTAGCCTGTCACTAAGCACCCACACTAAACTACACTGTTCTACCCCCTATACCGGCGCCCCCGGAGCCCCCCGCAACTAAATAAAGTTATTAACCCCTAAACCGCCGCTCCTAGACCCCGCCGCAACTCTGATAAATGTATTAACCCCTAAACCGCCGCTCCTAGACCCTGCTGCAACTCTGATAAATGTATTAACCCCTAAACCGCCACTCCCGGACACCGCTGCCACCTACATTATACCTATTAACCCCTATCCTGCCCCCCTATACCGTCACCCTCTATAATAAAGTTATTAACCCCTATCCTGCTGATCCCGCACCTCGCCGCAACTAAATAAATAGTTTAACCCCTAAACCGCCACTCCCTGACCCTGCCGCAACCTATATTAAATTTATTAACCTCTAATCTGCCCCCCCTACACCGTCGCCACCTATAATACATTTATTAACCCCTATCCTGCCCCTCACTACACCGCCGCAACTGTAATAAAATTATTAACCCCTAAACCTAAGTCTAACAATAACCCTAACACCCCCTAACTTAAATATTAATTAAATAAATCTAAATAATATTTCTATTATGAACTAAATTAATCCTATTTAAAACTAAATACTTACCTGTAAAATAAACCCTAATATAGCTACAATATAAATAATAATTATATTGTAGCTATCTTAGGATTTATTTTTATTTTACAGGCATCTTTCAATTTATTTTAACTAGGTACAATAGCTATTAAATAGTTATTAACTATTTAATAGCTTACCTAGCTAAAATAAAGAGAAATGTACCTGTAAAATAAAAACTAACCTAAGTTACAATTACACCTAACACTACACTATCATTAAATAAATTATTCCTATTTAAAACTAAATACTTACCTGTAAAATAAACCCTAAGATAGCTACAATGTAATTAATAATTACATTGTAGCTATTTTAGGATTTATATTTATTTTACAGGTAACTTTGTATGTATTTTAGCTAGTTACAATAGTTATTAACTAGTTATTAACTATTTAATAACTACGTAGCTAAAAGAAATACAAAATTACCTGTAAAATAAATCCTAACCTAAGTTACAATTAAACCTAACACTACACTATAATTAAATAAATTAAATAAATTAACTACAAATAACTACAATTAAATACAATTACATAAACTAACTAAAGTACACAAAAAAAAGCTAAGTTACAAAAAATAAAAAAAATAGGTTACAAACATTTTAAAAATATTACAACAATTTTAAGTTACTTACACCTAATCTAAGCCCCCTAATAAAATAACAAACCCCCCCAAAATAAAAAAATGCCCTACCCTATTCTAAATTAAAAAAGTTCGAAGCTCTTTTACCTTACCAGCCCTTAAAAGGGCCTTTTGTGGGGGCATGCCCCAAAGAATTCAGCTCTTTACCTGTAAAAGAAAAATACAACCCCCCCCAACATTAAAACCCACCACCCACATACCCCTAATCTAACCCAAACCCCCTTAAAAAAAACCTAACACTAATCCCCTGAAGATCATCCTACCTTTAGTCGTCTTCACTCAGCCGAGCAGCAATGGAACTGAAGAGGAGACCCGGAGCGGCAGAAGTTATCATCCAAGGCGCTGAAGAATTCTTCCATCCGGGTGATGTCATCTTCCAAGCGGCGCTGAAGAAGCCTTCTATCCGGACGATGTCATCTTCCAAGCAGAATCTTCAATCTTCATCCCGCCGACGCGGAACATCCTTCTTTACCAATGGACTACCGACGAATGCAGGCTCCTTTAAGGGACGTCATCCAAGATGGCGTCCCTTCAATTCCGATTGGCTGATAGGATTCTATCAGCCAATCGGAATTAAGGTAGGAAAAATCTGATTGGCTGATGGAATCAGCCAATCAGATTCAAGTTCAATCCGATTGGCTGATCCAATCAGCCAATCAGATTGAGCTTGCATTCTATTGGCTGTTCCGATCAGCCAATAGAATGCGAGCTCAATCTGATTGGCTGATTGGATCAGCTAATCGGATTGAACTTGAATCTGATTGGCTGATTCCATCAGCCATTCAGATTTTTCCTACCTTAATTCCGATTGGCTGATAGAATCCTATCAGCCAATCGGAATTGAAGGGACGTCATCTTGGATGACGTCCCTTAAAGGAGCCTTCGGTAAAGAAGTCCGTCGGTAAAGAAGTCCGCCGGTAAAGAAGGACGTTCCACGTCGGCGGGATGAAGATTGAAGACCCCGCTTGGAAGATGACATCGCCCGGATAGAAGGCTTCTTCAGCGCCGCTTGGAAGATGACATCGCCCGGATGGAAGAATTCTTCAGCGCCGCTTGGAGGATCACTTCATCGGATGGAAGATTTCTTCAGCGCCCCTTGGATGATAAATTCTACCGCTCCGGGTCTCCTCTTCAGTTCCATCGCTGCTCGGCTGAGTGAAGACGACTAAAGGTAGGATGATTTTCAGGGGATTAGTGTTAGTTTTTTTTAAGGGGGGTTTGGGTTAGATTAGGGGTATGTGGGTGGTGGGTTTTAATGTGTGGGGGGGTTGTATTTTTCTTTTACAGGCAAAAGAGCTGAATTCTTTTGGGCATGCCCCCACAAAAGGCCCTTTTAGGGGCTGGTGAGGTAAAGGAGCTTTGAACTTTTTTAATGTAGAATAGGGTAGGGCATTTTTTATTTTGGGGGGGTTTGTTATTTTATTAGGGGGCTTAGATTAGGTGTAAGTATCTTAAAATTGTTGTAATATTTGTAAAATGTTTGTAACCTATTTTTTTATTTTTTGTAACTTAGCTTTTTTTTGTGTGTACTTTAGTTAGTTTATGTAATTGTATTTAATTGTAGTTATTTGTAGTTAATTTATTTAATTTATTTAATGATAGTGTAGTGTTAGGTTTAATTGTAACTTAGGTTAGGATTTATTTTACAGGTAATTTTGTATTTCTTTTAGCTAGGTAGTTATTAAATAGTTAATAACTATTTAATAACTATTCTAACTAGCTAAAATAAATACAAAGTTACCTGTAAAATAAATATAATTCCTAAAATAGCTACATTGTAATTATTAATTACATTGTAGCTATCTTAGGGTATATTTTACAGGTAAGTATTTAGTTTTAAATAGGAATAATTTATTTAATGATAGTGTAGTGTTAGGTGTAATCGTAACTTAGGTTAGTTTTTATTTTACAGGTACATTTCTCTTTATTTTAGCTAGGTAAGCTATTAAATAGTTAATAACTATTTAATAGCTATTGTACCTAGTTAAAATAAATTGAAAGATGCCTGTAAAATAAAAATAAATCCTAAGATAGCTACAATATAATTATTATTTATATTGTAGCTATATTAGGGTTTATTTTACAGGTAAGTATTTAGTTTTAAATAGGATTAATTTAGTTCATAATAGAAATATTATTTAGATTTATTTAATTAATATTTAAGTTAGGGGGGTGTTAGGGTTAGTGTTAGACTTAGGTTTAGGGGTTAATAATTTTATTACAGTTGCGGCGGTGTAGTGGGGGCAGGATAGGGGTTGCAGATTAGGGGTTAATAAATTTAATATAGGTTGCGGCAGGGTCAGGGAGCGGCGGTTTAGGGATTAAACTATTTATTTAGTTGCGGCGAGGTGCGGGATCGGCAGGATAGGGGTTAATAACTTTATTACAGAGGGCGGCGGTATAGGGGGGGCAGGATAGGGGTTAATAGGTATAATGTAGGTGGCGGTGGGCTCCGGGAGCGGCGGTTTAGGGGTTAATACATATATTATAGTTGCGGCGGGGTCAGGGAGCGGCGGTTTAGGAGTTAATATGTATAGAGTAGCTTGCGGTGGGCTCCGGGAGCGGCGGTTTAGGGGTTAATATGTATAGAGTAGCTTGCGGTGGGCTCCGGGAGTGGCGGTTTAGGGGTTAATATGTATAGAGTAGCTTGCGGTGGGCTCCGGGAGCGGCGGTTTAGGGGGTAATAACTTTATTTAGTTGCGGCGGTGTAGGGGGGGCAGATTAGGGGTGTTTAGACTCGGGGTACATGTTAGGGTGTTAGGTGCAGACAGCTCCCATAGAAATCAATGGGATGTCTGGCAGCAGCGAACTTGTACTTTCGCTATGGTCAGACTCCCATTGATTCCTATGGGATCTGCCGCCTCCAGGGTGGCGGTTTGAAAACCAGGTACGCTGGGCCGGAAAAGTGCCGAGCGTACCTGCTAGTTTTTTGATAACTAGCAAAAGTAGTCAGATTGTGCCGTACTTGTGTGCGGAACATCTTGAGTGACGTAAGAATCGATCTGTGTCGGACTGAGTCCGGCGGATCGAAGTTTACGTCACAAAATTCTACTTTTGCCAGTCTCTAGCCTTTGATAACTAAGGCGAATCAGCCTCGCCACAAATACGCTGCGGAATTCCAGCTTATTTGAGGTTGACGGCTTGATAACTAGGCCCCCTACTCTAAATTTCTAATAAGCAGTAGATTTTATTTTTGACAAATTAATTTTTTCTCCCATTTTCCAGCCCCTGTATCATGTGACAGACATCAGACTAGTATAAGTATGCCACGTGAGATTGTGCACATTTTCACTAGGATCTTGTTCTCCAGAAAGTGTTAATATAAAAAGACTGTGCAAAATTTGATAACGGAAGTAAATTGGAAAGTATCTTAAAACTGCATGCTGTATCTGAATCATAAAAGTTTATTTTGACTTGAGTGTACCTTTAACCTGTCCGCAACCTTTTAGGTGGTGGATTGAAATTATCCCGATCCGATTGGGATGATTGACATCCCCTTCTAGCAGCCGATTGGCCGCCAGTGAGAAGAGGGCGTCATTGCACAAGCATTTCCCAAAAATGCTTGTGCAATGATAAATGCTGACAGTATATGCTGTCTGCATTTAGTGATGTTGAGCATACAATCATGTCCACTCGACACTTGGTAAATCTAGCCCATAATGTTTCTTGCAAGTAATTTGGTTCTACTAGGTTTGTTCAAATGCTAAAGGACTCCAGTATTCATCTTTAGTTATATACTATTATCAGGCTCTCTTACACAGTCACATACATCTGCATACAAACACAATCTCTCATACACACCCCTACAGATATATTTGTGTACAGGCACATCTTCATCTATGCATACAATGTAAACTACACTCAAATCTATTTGCAATAACAAATAGGTCATAGCACTAAGTAATCCCATCTGTTTACAAAAACAAAAAAATCATTGTCATACAAACATAGTACTGCACTGCATCTCTTCTTACATCTCATTGTTATGATGTCATCTCCTGTTACCTTTAGGGTTCCCAGACTCCTGTTACAGAATGTTAGCTTCCTACTAATTAGATGCTGTTACATTATGGTCATTGTTACCATGTTACCAGTCTTCATTTGGCAAACAGCAGTTATTGGGTACTCTTTGCCCATCTTGCTTTGGAAACAATGTTCAATAATTCTTGCAGAGTTTATGTTTTTAATTTCCATTTAAAGGAAGCTAAAACTATAAATTTCCGTTGTTTTTCTCATTTGAGTGAGAGCCTAATCTCTGGCAATAAATATATTTATTGTCTTTAAATATTAAAGGGCCATTAAACAGTGCTACTTTGGTAAAAAATATGTTAAATCAAAGTAAATATAAAGAAATACAGATAATTTAAAAAACAACAGCAAACAACTTAGTTCTTGTAAAATGAGCATTTAGAAATTCTTAATGTAGCTACTGCCTGCAAGAAGAAAAGAGATTAACCATGATGATATAAATTTAGCAGTGCCGGATTGGCCAGTATGCTGGGAGTTTTCCTGGTGGGCCCCTGGAGCTGCAGGGCCACATCCTAGGCAGAGTTGAAAAAGGCGGGGGATGTGTCAGGCTGGGGGCCAGGGGTGTGCTGGTCTGCGTAGAAAAGAAGTGAGATGTATAATATCTGTGGCAGCAGGGAATATGGCACACCTGAAAAAACATTTCTTCCTCAGCAAACAGTTACAAAAGATAAATCTTTAGTTGCAGGTGGCGCAAAAAATGCTGATTCCCACTGATAAAGGACAAAATAAGGGGTAATACTAAAAGTTTGAAGTATACATATATAAAATAATCAGACAATAACTGAACTAATAAAAAGCGCAAACAATCAATAAAATTAAATACACACGTTTAATTAATGTGATATAAACAGTAAAATAAAATAACATATGACACCGGTGTCAGCATAAAAAATCCTAAAATGTCAATTAATAAGACATTTATAACTATCAGAAATAAGATCTGGTTATAACGCTAAAAAAAGCATGCCTATATCATTCAATAATGCCTAAGTTATTAGCTTGTAGGACGATAGCAATATGATACAAGATACTGACCTAAACATCTAAAATAATGTGTAACTGAGTGGATCCAAAGTAGCTAATATACGCTACTAATGAATACTATGTAGCTAGTGCTCATGAAAAGTTCAGATGCATTGGAAATAAATGCTTAAGTCTATAAGAACAAAGCTGGCAACTTTGTTACAGACATCCGTGTGCAATTTCAAAGTGTGGTGTTTTTTTGCACAATCTTCAGCAGTAATGCTCAATAAAAGTACCTGAACTTCCTGGTCGTCGGTAGTTCCGTTTCTTGGAGAGTACTCACAGTGCACTGTGGTTATCCAGGACTCTGATCCTCAAAGAGAAAGTCAGTACTGACCTAATCTGTATATAAAAAAAGAGTGAATAGTAAGGGCGCTAAGAGCTGAAGATCTTAAGGGGTGGTGTTTATCGTTAATCTGCTATTGTTGCATTAATATAAGTGGTGCATTAGGTGTAAGAAATTAATTTCTAAGTGATTCTACATATACACTCTAGACATATTGGCTAAATTTTAAATATTTTTAATAAAGGTTAAAATTCCTCATTTAAACATAGACACTTATATGAAATAATTATTAGAGACGTCTCTCTATTATGTTAGGGATCCAACCAACAATATCACAAATCAGCAAAGTTTATGCAATCATAAAAAATTGTGTATGATATATGGAATGTATCAGTTTGTGAACTATCTATACAATGTTAAAAATTAAAGATTAAAAAATTATAGCAGCCTTGTATCTAAAAGCAATATTGAGTGAACTCAGTTGTGTTCTTATATAAGAAAGTTCCTCTCCATTTGGAGAGATATAGTAGCTGGAGTTCTTTTACAGCGGTGCTGTGAGAAACTTGTTTAGTGCATCTAAGTCCAGAGAGTATTAAGTTAAAAGTTTTTTTGTATGTATAAGCGTCCCACATATACAGTGTTTCTCAGATGATATATTGTATCTTCTAGTGGTAACGTACCTCTCTTTTCTGGTATCCTAAGGCCGTGCGGTGAGCTGTGTTTCTTCCGTGGCTTGTCTTTGCCTTGTGAAACCGGCGTCTGACGTCACACCCAGGTATCCACAGGAGCCGCCCCACAGGTGTCAATCACTTTCCCGGAGACACTCTTAGGTAGTTACCACTTGTGACAGTTAGTTCCAAATAGGATGTATTCTGATGTCGCCGATGTTGGCGATCCTTAGGACAAGTCCCTTATCTTGTGGTAACCTGCTCTTAGTGCTTTGGGCACGCAGGTTATTTTTGTTCATACAGGTGTTCTGTTACCAGGAACAATTCTAATTTCGAAGGGTCAACCCGGGTTGTCAAATTGTAATAGAACTCTGGTGCAAGGTCCTCTCACTTCTACGCGTTTCACTCCCTTAGGAGCTTTATCAAGAAGAAATCCCGACCTAATCTGTATAGTTTGTCCGTCTTTCCTGTGTTTGAGGTGTGTTGAAATAGTAGTCTTATATTATAATCTCCAGATGAAGTTGTCGCTTGTCAGCCTTAAATCGGTATCCAGCTAGTCTCCGATCCTTCTATGGGTGCTCTTATGTTCCGCCCCTGTCAGTCACCGGATAGCCTCCAATCTTTCCTTTGAGTGCTCTTATGTACAGCCTCCGTTGTTGGGATGAAATGTTTTACTTAATCTCCGGTCCCGCCGGGTTAAGGTATTCTCTGCTCTCTTTGTGATCCTGTGTGTCGGGTAATCAGGTTTCTATGGGTTTTGGCTTGGAAGCCTTTTTCAAGATACCTGATAGACTCGATTAATTGCTCTTTATAGCCCTTGGAAGCCCATCATTTTTAACCACTTGGGTACTTGATTAAATCTTCCTCCTTGATACATTCAATTCATGAATATAGCTGTTTCTTGTATTGCAAAATTCAGATCAGTTTCTGCAACATTTCTTCAAATTGCATTCTTAACTGTATTAAAAGTGCACAATATTTGATTATATCTATTTTGAAATTCATTAAACCTTTTGAAAGGTAAAAGTATGGTGATGAATTCTGCAACATTCTAAAACTAACATACTGTTTACACGGTATTCAGATGAACACTAGATGTTTGTGTACAACTCTAAAACATTTTTATACAAAAAAAGTACATCTCTTAATGCACATAGAAAATATTACTAAAGATAATGTTAAAAATATTAGATATATAATTATAATGATATGCTCAATTAGGTAAAAAAAGGTGATGTATACCCTCAACAGAGGAACTAATTAATGAGACTACTAAAATACGGCAAGTAACATGTCTAGCTATGGATACATTAAGACTTATATCAATAAATACAATGGAGTAATATAAGCATTAGTACTACAGGAAAACCAAATAATATAACCTACGATTAACTAAATGCTCTGATACCAATATAAGGTGACTCTAGAATTAATAAGTGGGTTAACACTACATAAATACACAAAATAATAGAAAAGAACCTAAATTTAATAAATGATGGAATTTAAATCTAATTCACTGTTTAATCCCTCAGGGTATAAGGTCCCTAATTTGTAGATTAGTTCCGCCTCTTGGTCCAATAGTCTTTTCTCCATGTTACCCCCTCTCCCATCTTCTTTAATTTTCTTAATAACCCAGTATGACAAACAAGGATAGGGTACAGTGCTAGACCAAAAACCTACTTAGCCTCACTATGGTAATTGTCTCCTCCCTAGACAATTAAAAAAATACAAATCATAAAAGTAGTGGATATAGGAGGCGCTATATAAGCTGTAGGATATATAGATATAAGTGTAAGTTAACAGTATCGTTATCAACCTTAGAAAATTTTGGTAAAACAAAACAAAGTGGCAGCTAATATATATAAAATTACAACAGTGTAAAATTTAATGAAGTTGATGCGATTTTCAATAAAATACAATACTAAATCATAGTGACAGATAAAGATCAAATCTGCAGATAAAATGCATAAATTACATAAAACGCTAAAGTATACAATAAGAACCGGTTAAATCATTCACACTTCATACAACATATCAGATTCTTGATATCAAAGACACAATATATAGCCGTTAGAGAACACCAAAAGCTTGTGTTCAAATTTCACTGTCTTTTATGGGGATCCCCAAAAAAACCTTATTCAGAATGACAATGTGGGTTAGAATAAATACTCCAAATCAAAGTCGTTTATAAAGTGCCCCCAGAAGACAACAGAAGCCGTTATCCCTTCAGTCACTTTCTATTTGAAATAGAACGCAAGGTGGTTTAAGTCCCTTCCTTGCCGCTGTATCAGTGGTAAAGGCAGTCAAGTATACTGAACAAAGCCGGGAGGCTCTCTTACCTCCTTTCAAGTGTCTGCGAACGGCCTCCTTACCTGGCCCGACACTCCGGCTACTCCTTCGGATATCAGTCATCGAAGATCCCGTGAGTGACGTCACCTGGTTTCCGGATCCTAGGTGACCACTTGCGCAAGTGTTTTTTTCTTTTCACGGTTGTATCCACAAAATATCCTCTGCACTTCAGTACACCAGGGTACGCAGAGTTCGGTTCAGCTTTGCTTGTCAAATATCCCACAAACGATAGCAGCTAAGTCCTCTACGCGTTTCAACCCCTTTCTGGGTCTTGAAAAAGAGCTGTTTGGGAGGGATCAGGGAGGTGGAAGGGTTGAGGGGAGATCATTACACTGTAGGAAAATAATGATAAAAAATAAAATAAAATAAAAAATAAGCATTGAACTGCATACTGTCTGCCAGTACTTAAAGGGACATGAAACCCAAAAAAATTTTGTTCATGATTCAGATAGAGAAATCGATTTTAAACAACTTTCCAATTTACTTCTATTATTTAATTTGCTTCCTTCTCTTGTTTTCCTTTGCTGAAATGTTTATCTAGGCAAGCTCAGGAGCAGCAGAGAACGTAGGTTCTAGCTGTTGATTGGTGGCTGCATATATATATATATATTGATTGTGATTGGCTCACACATGTGTTCTGTTTGAAACCATTAGTACATTGCTGCTCCTTAAAAAATTATACCAAGAGAATTTAACTAATTAGATAATAGAAGTAAAGTAGAAAGTTGTTTAATATTGTATTCTCTATCTGAATCGTGAAAGAAAAAATTTGTGTTTCATGTCCCTTTAAGATGGCAGATATGAGTGTGGGTGTGGGAGTAAGTGAGTTATTTGGGAGGGGATCATGGAGGTGCGAGTTGTCAGGTAGGAGGGTAATACCTACATTAATATAGTATTTCCTTTACCAGCCTATTAATTAACCCCTTCACTGGCATAAGTTTCAGAACAGCTGTGCGCAGCTGTAATTAGCAACCTTCTAATTACCAAAAACCAATGGCAAAGCCATGCATGTATGCTATTTCTGAACAAAGGGAATCCCATAGAAGCTCTTAAAAGTGTTTAAAATCATTTGTATTATGATTGCACAAGCAGTATGTAAATAATTTGAGTTATACACCCAAAGTTTGTGAAAAAGTTAACTATTTTTTTTTTTTTTAAATCGCATTTGGCCGGGAAACTATGTCATGAAGTATACCATAATTCGCCTAGATCAACACCTTGGATTGTCTACTTAAAAATGATTATATATATATATATATATATATATATATATATATATATATATATATATATATATAGTCAAAGAAAGATGGTAGAACCACTCCTGGTAGAGATCAAGGCCCAAACCGGCCCGTGGTGCCCCGGGTGCACTCTAAGGTACATACAAACCAGCAAAAGAAGGGAGTCACTCACAGGGTCTTGCGGTAGCAAATCGTGTATTTATTATTATTATATATATATATAGTTTTGATAGGTAAAAAAACAAGGCTCTATTTTTGTTTAGAGTTGTAGAAAACATGCTAGAAATTCTCTGGTATTTTGGGCAAGTTTTTCTCTGAAATTCCTGGTAGTTAAGGGGTTAATACGGTTTCAAATATTTGTTTGTCAACAGAGTGAAAAAGAATTAATGATCTTCCCTAAATGTTGAAAACTTTAAGCTTACAGGGAAATAACAAATGAAAGTATAGGATTGATTGACCACAGAAGGGCAGTTATAATTAATGGTAGGTGCTAATGCATAAAAGAGGGATAGATTGCACTAATACTATACATCACAAAGCAAAGTGCAAATTAAATGGTATTTTGTAAAAACATCTCCCCAAGCCTAGATAAGAGGGTAATACAGCTGTACCTCATTAATAGGTTGAATGATGAATCCTATGTGAAACTTGCATATGTAAGTATATAGCCTGATAGTGGGAGACAACCAGGTGCACTATAAAGAGGCAGCTGAGTACTCACTTTTAGTAACTAATTTACATTTCTTAGTTTCTCTGTAATTACCACCTCTACCAATTCACAAGCAGTTTGCTTAACTTGTTTTCATATGTTAAATGTTATAAATGAATTTCAAAAAGCAATTCAGTGCCTAATCTCTAGATCCCCCACAACTGACCCAACAGTTCCTGAGATTTTAAGTCTGTTGTGTAACATAATTATTCCATATTATTTTTTGGTGTCAGTGTTGTATTATGTTTATAAATATAGAAGTTAATTTCTGTAAAAATATTGAGGCACATGCTACCATTTCTTCTAAAGGTAGACTTTAGGAGCAACTTACTTGTAATCAGACTACATGGCTTTTCTTTCTAAATAAAGAACAAAGGGATTTCAAGTACTTCTATTAAAATAACATATTTCTAAATAATAATTTGATAATATTTAATAATGTTTTACTGTAAATATTTAACATTACAATGTTCTTCAAATGCAGGAACATATATATATATATATATATATATATATATATATATTAGGTAATAAGCCTGCCCAGAGGGCAGTCTACTTAAAATTACTGAAAAAAATAAGCAAAATTATCAATAATAAAAATGTAACCTAATTTTATACTCCTATGAAAATAAAAAAGCCCCACCATAATAAAAACAACCCCTAATCTAAACTAAACTACCAATAGGGCAACTTTTGTAGGGCAATGTCCTAAGTTAAACAGCTCTTTTACCTAACAAAATTATCAATTACCGCCTAACAGTAAAACCCCCCCCCCACAACCAACCCCCAAAATAAAAAAAATCTAAGTCTAAAAAAGCCTAAGCTACCCATTGCCCCTAAATGGGCATTTGTATGGGCATTGCACTTAAAAGGGCAATCAGCTCTTTTACAAACAGCTCTTTTGCGTCCATAAAAAATAAAAAGAAATCCCTACTCCAAAAAAAACCCACCCCCAAAAAAACAAAAAACCTAAGTCTAACCCTGAAATAGGTACTCACAGTTCCTGAAGGTCTTTTTCCAGGCGGTGAATGACTTCATCCAGCACGGGGACATCTTCTATCTTCATCCGTAGCGAAGGAGGCGCGGAGCGGAGGTGATCTCAGAGCGGAGGTGACCGTGGAGCAGGACCGGCGATCGCCGAGCAGGACCGGTGGGTTAGTTGTGTGGGGGTTTTACTGTTAGGGGGTAATTGGTAATTTTTGTAGGTAAAAGAACTGTTTAACTTAGGGTAATGTCCTACAAAAAAACCCTTTTAAGGGCTATTGGTAGTTTAGATTAGGGGTTGTTTTTATTATGGTGGGGCTTTTTTCATTTTCATAGGGGTATTAGATTAGGTTAAATTTTTTTTATTTTTGATAATTTTTTCTGTAATTTTAGCCTTTTTTATCTTTTGTAATTTTAGATTTATTTAATTTAATCATAGTTGTTTTTTTTAATTGTAACTTAGTATTTTTTATTTTATGTAATTGGGGTTAATTAAGGGAATGTTAGGTTAGGGTGCTTAGTAATTAAATTAGTTATTTGCGTTGTGGGGGGTTGGGAGTTTAGAAGTTAATAGGTTAATTAGGTTTATTGCGATGTGGGGGGTTGGCGGTTTAGGGGTTAATAGGTTAATTAGGTTTAATGCAATGTGAGGGGTTGGCGGTTTATGGGTTAATATTTTAATTATGTTATTTGTGTAGTTTAATTTGCGGATTGGGGTTAATTAATTTATTATTTTGTGATGTGGGGGTTGGTGGTTTAGATATTTGTTAATATTTACTGTGGGTGTTTTTTTGTTAATACTTCGTTAGGGCGGTTAGTTTTTTTTGTTAATACTTTGTGCGGGTGGTTAGTTTTCTTTTGCTAATACTTCGTGCGGGCGGTTAGTTTTTTTTGTTAATACTTTGTGCAGGCGTTAGTTTTTATTATTATTTCGTGCGAGCGGCTAGGTTTTTTTGTTATTTTGTGCGGGCGGTTACGCGTTTTTTTAATATTTTGTGCGGGTGCTTAGCTGTTTTTTTCTTAATGCTTCATTTGGCTACGCTGCATACGGATGGATTCTGAAAATGGCAGGGTGGTGAAAGAATTCTCTTGGCTGCGTGTGCAACTGACGACTGCAACAGACGCGTTACAAACGTGCTTATAGTATAGATATAGCACAGCGATAGCAGCAATATTCATATATATGTATATGATTATATACATATATATTTATATGTTAATATGTGTATATACACATATTAACACATAAATATATATGTTTATAAGCATAAACATTTATATATACTGGTAACATATAGTTCACGTAGACCGCAATGTAAAGGCACTTACCCCCAAAATACTGCCTAGTGCTGTTATTTTATTAAAAAAATAAAAATGGTAGCATTTTTTTTAATAGAATACACTACCCTGTATTTTGGGGGCATTTTGGGCTCATTAAAAAAAATGAACCAGAGATCTGATCTCTGGTTAATTTTATAAGCGCTAATTGCTACCACAGCTCACCGTAGCAATAACCAGCCACTTGTAATGGATGGCTATTTATTGCATGCCCACAAACAGGCAAATTTGCCTGTTTGCGAGTGTGCACTAAATTTTCAATCCAATTGTAATCTAGCCCTATATATTTAATAATAAAAATAAAATTTTCCTGTATATAAAGAACATTGGAACGTGAAATATTAATACCTAATCTGGTTGGAGCATAAGTGTGTTAGGTTACCGCTCTCCATTGAAGTCTATGGGGAGAATAAGTAAGGCCGGTCCCAATATCCGAAGTCCTTTAGCTAGCATGCAGTAGGTTTCACTCAAGCACAAGACTTTAACTCTCAACTTGCTTCTAGCAACGTTTACGCTTGAAATAACGCACCATTTGTAATCTAGCCCTTACTCCTTTTTACTATCCAAGTATGTTTGCAATATATATATATATATATTTGAGCAGCAATGTTCGCTCGTATTACAAGTTGAAAGTAAATGTGATCGCTTGAACTCAATCGGATTTAACACTCAAACTTTTTTCATGTAAACTGAATGTTTTGCTAGAGAAAACAGTTGCACTAAACTACACTATTAACTCCTAAACCACCACAACCCCCACTGCAATGTAACCCACTACACTATTAAAGCCTAAGCTGCCACAGCTCCCACAGCAAAATACCCCTCTAAACTATTAACCCCTAAACCCTCACACCCCCACATCGCAAAATACCCATCTATACTATAACCCCTAAACTGACACCCCCCCCCACATTGCAAACTAACCCTCTACACTATTAACACCTACACCACCACAAGCCCCATTGCAAAATACCCACTAATATCTAAACCCCCTAACCAACTAACCCCCTAACCTAACACCCCTAAGTTACAACAAAAAAGCTAACATTACCTAAGAAAAACTAACATTACATTAAAAGAAACGTTACTGTTAGAGAAATAAAAAAAATCTACCATTACAGAAAAAAATACTAAAACTAAAAAAAAGGTTATGCCTATTCTAATTTTTTTTTTTTTTTTTTTTTTTTAAAATACCACCCCGAAATAAAAAACTATACTAACACTTAACTAAACTATAGCAATAGCCCTTAGAAGGTTTTTTTTGTAGGGCATTGCCCTAAAGTGATTTAGCTCTTTAAAAAAATAAATACTAGGCAATTCTACAAGTAACCCCCCCCCAAAAAAAAGGCTATCTAAAAAAATATGACTTTCATTCTCAAATTCAAATCAGCCAATAGAAAAGGTTTTCATTATTTTTGCTGATTTGAATTTGAACATGAAAATCAGCCAATAGGAATACAAGGGTACCTCTATATAAAGGCAGTACCTCATATTCAAAATTCAGTGTATGGCAGGGGGGCGGAAGATCCAAAGATAAGAAAAATGAATATAGAAGACCGCCGCTAGGATGAAGATGGACCGCCGCCGCTATGTAAGAGCCGAATTGAACTTTGGTGAGTATCATCTTTGGGATTTAGTGATAGGATTTGTTGGGGTTTTTTTTTTTTAACAATAGGTTTGGGGTTTTTTTTGCAGCAAAAGAGCTAAATGCCCTTCTACGGACAACACCCAACATTTTCAAGGCAATTTTTAAAGAAGTTTTTTTAAGATAACCTTTTTTGGTGGTTGTTACTTATAGAATGGACAGGTATTTTTTTTTTTAAAGAGCTAAATCACTTTAGGGCAATGCCCTACTTAAAGCCCTTCTAAGGGCTATTGCTATAGTCTTGTTTTGTGCTGTATAGGTTTTTTTGTTGTTGTTGTTTTTTTTAAGAGGGGCTTTAGTTTTAGTTTTCTACCATGGGCGTCCTGAAGTGCTTAGCGTGGCGAACGCTGCAGACAAATAAAGGCAATTTCGCATGAAGTATTTTATATTTCATGTCTGAAAGTCCCCTTTATTTGTTGCATTGTTAAATACTAACATTTCTATGCTCGTATTTTCTATCACTTTAACATGATCCCAATATTCTAACTTCGGCTCTTTGCATGCGTCAGGATAGCGTGTGAGCAAAAAAACTTTACTTTCAACTTCTAATATGCACGCTACCCAACACACGCAAAGAGCCGAAGTTGAGCGGCATTAGCATGTGAGAGCGGGAGCGATAAATAGCTATAAGCTTGTAATCTAGCCCCAAGTCTTTTGAAGAGTATATTGCTAGTCTATTTCATATGATTACACAAAAAAGAAAAAAAAACTTATTCTAAACAAAGAAATGCAATCCCAGCAAATTGTGCTATTAGAAAAAAATATATTATTAATGATAAATATGATTATGAAAATGTGTGAAAATATTAGTGAATCAACAGTTTTACCCATTCATAATTAGTGAAAAGTCCATACATATCAAATATAAAAAATCATAAAAAGAATACCATAAACTTAATAGGGGAGTCCACATCCAAGAGAAAAAAGTGAGCGTAGAGCAGAATTTAGCTGCACATCTCACCTCAATTACAGCTCTGCTTACGGTAGCGGTAAGCTGGCAAAACGTGCTCGTGCACGATTTTCCCATAGGAATCAATGGGGCAGAGCCGGCTGAAAAAAAACCCTAACATCTGCAAAAAAGCAGCGTTCAGCTCCTAACGCAGCCCCATTGATTCCTATGGGGAAATAAAAGTTATATCTACACCTAACACATTAACATGAACCCCGAGTCTAAACACCCCTAATCTTACACTTATTAAACCCTAATCCGCCGCCCCCGACATCGCCGACACCTGCATCATATTATTAACCCCTAATCCTCCGCTCCGGACACCGCCGCCACCTACATTATACTTATGAACCCCTAATCTGCTGCCCCCAACATCGCCGAACCTTACATTATATTTATTAATCCCTAATCTGCCCCCCCAATGTCGTCGACACCTACCTACAAATATTATCCCCTAATCTGCCACCCCCAATGTCGCCACCACTATAATAAAGTTATTAACACCTAAATCTAAGTCTAACCCTAACACCCCCTAACTTAAATATAATTTAAATACATCTAAATAAATATTCCTATCATTAAATAAATTATTCCTTTTTTTTTTTTTATTAATTGAGGATAAAACTTTAAAATTTCCAGAAATAGAGTGCAAAACAGGTAAATGACATATATATCCATTCACAAATACATAGTTATCATATTACAGTATGAGCGGTAATATTAAAAAAATAATAATAAAAAAAAGAACAGCAAGAGATATGAACATTAGGGTAAGCCTTATAGTATGTTTTAGATTAGACTCTTCAGTATATGGCTAGATGTAATTTCAAGTGGGTACTCATTACCACTAGTATCCTCATTTTTTAATTATATTTGGGTAGCAGTAACCCCTACTTGAGGGAGTCAAAGTTTAAGAGATATAAATCCCCATAAGGAAAATAATGGCCTCTCTTGGACCTTTCACCTTAGTATTTAATAGTAGGGGGGCATAGAAGGTGTTACTTGTTGTGGATATTAATTATATAGGGCCACTTTTGGACCCTTGATTTAAGAAATGTATGGAGTTATTAATAACTAAGAACTGTATGGAGCTATCAATAGCAGTGTAAGAAGTATAAACTATAGCTATTATAAACTATTAACTGTAGGAGCTTGAAACCCCCATCTCAACGTTTAAAGCGTATAAAGGCAGCAATGAAGACTACTGATTGAGAAGGTGTTACTTTCAAATGGGGCAGAGTGAACAAAAATTGAGTCCAGTATTTTATATCTAAATCATGTGGGATAACCCAAGTCAGTAATTATTTTACAATAATTATGGTTGTGAGGGTGCGTCATGAACTTCGTATATGTCCTAGTGATGTCTAGTACAGTATTAAATTGCTAAACAGCAAGGGAGATATACATACAATTGTCAATATGTAACCCACCTACATCAATCAGAGAATAAATTAAGTTTCATAAGTACATAGTGCGGCAACATAAGGTGTGGATATTAAAATTGAACATTCAAGAAAAATGATCTGTAAAATTGTAGTTAAACTATACTGGTGTGGTCCACAGCCCAGCTATATAGTGTGTCTGAGACATAGAGCGCTATTATTGCTACATCTGAGCTATGGGGGCCCCTGAACAAACAATTATTAAAGATTTCCACATATATGTATATTTGCATAAACAGGAGTTGTCTGAGTGGGTTAATATTGGGTAGTAGGTACATATATAACTCTTATCACCTCCTATCATATATCTAAAACATTCTAGAGCTTACTATTAGGTTGTATATTTTAACACAAGTAATAGGGAAACAGGTTGGGTAGGTTAGCATAATAAATTAGCAGCATTAATATAAGGGTAATATATTATGGGGTCTCCTAACTAATACGAAATGGAGTCTTTAGTTTCTATCAGTAACATTGGAACTAAATTGTCCCACTGCCTCAGCCGCTGGCAGCGAGTCCAGTTTTGATAATAGAATAGTTTGGAGGAAACATGTTCGATCTTACCACACTAACCGCTTTCATAATGTTCCCTTCCTCACTTAAGCCATAATATCACACCAAAACATAAACCACAAGTTGTAAAGCTCAATAGTCATGGAAGAGGAGATTAACTTTGTAGAAAGGTACTAAATCAAATATATAAACTAGACAAACTGGATATTAACTAGATTAAGTCCCAAGATATTATTTTCGCTTAGAGATAATAGTCCTTGGCTAGGTTCCATCAGGAGCTTAAAACTGATTCCAGACAGAACGGAAATTTTTATCTCAGTTCTCACTTTAGCCCACGCCGGTCATGGTTACAGAAGAGGGGGTAGTGATAAGGATGAACAGAATGGCACAGGATTTGGGTATGACAGTCTGATGCTAGCCCACTCCAGATCTCGGTGTCAGGGCAATGAGGGAGAGTAACGTCTCTGATATAGGTAGTAGAGGCGATGTTACCAACTCTGCTGAGCTACACTGGGGCTTAGATTGCAGCTTCTGTGGTTGCCCAGCTGAGCTGTCTCTTGTCTGCGCCCACAGGGGATATTGCACTTTTTCATCCGTTGCGGGTATAAGAAACCGGGACGCATTGGTCTCTGTGATAGCTTGCTGTCTTTTCCCTCTTAGAAGAAGAGTCAGGTAGGATCCGTGTCTTTGTGTCTTATGCGCAGATTTGAGAGATCTCTCTGTGACAAAGGACCTGCTGTTTAGAAGTGAGCTCCGAGGTCCGTCACTGTCTCCCTCTCGGGGACAGTGTGCGAGAGGGTGAAACATCCACCTATCCTGTGTTGACATGGAACCTGGGGTCTGAGCAAGCTGACCGCTCGACAGGTGGACCTCCCTCTCTGTTTGTCGGTAGGAGACCACAGCACACCTCCCGGCTTCAGCTTGAACCCAGAAATGACTCTCATGCGCCGTCTCCATTACTGCTTTACTCTCCATAGCTCCGGGGTCACTCTCTTGAATCTGCGGGACTGCATAATCGCCGACTACAGGTAGGGAGATCGCCACCTTTTTATGTATCCCCCAAGTCTCCACTTCTGCATGACTTATATCCTTTTGCTGGATTGGCATAGCTCTTAGAGCGGGAGATGAGTCTCCTTGTGTTTCCAACTTGCTAGCTGTCCCCCATACTGTCTAGATATGCTCCGCAAAGTGGGTGTAGTGTTCAAAGAGTAGATTCTCCAGTGACCTCAGGAATTAAATTTCAATAGACTCCATTGTTAAATAAATAGCAGTACAAAAACTGCTCATACCCCGCTATTGCTTACGGGGGGGGGGTGGTGTTGAAGACCTCCAGATCGATTGTCCGGTGTAGTACTCAGCACTATCTAACATCAAAAGATTCAGCAGGATCTGTAGAATCCATAAATTAAAGAATAGTAAGTAGATGGCTTCATAAGCAACTGAAAAGTGGCAAATTAACAGTACACCACACGCAGCAATCAATTTTGCTACCACTCAAAGTGCCGCCTGAAGACACGCCCCAAATTATTCCTTTTTTAAACTAAATACTTACCTATAAAATAAACCCTAAGCTAGCTACAATATAACTAATAGTTACATTGTAGCTAGCTTAGGGTTTATTTTTAGAACAGCTAATAGGATTGAGCTTGCATACTATTGGCTGATTGGAAAAGCCAATAGAATGCAAGCTTAATCCTATTGGCTGATTGGATCAGCCATTAGGATCTTTTCTACCTTAATTCCGATTGGCTGATAGAATTCTATCAGCCAATCGGAATTGAAGGGACGCCATCTTGGATGACGTCATTTAAAGGACCAGTCATTGTTCCAGTCACCGTCGAACAAAGAGAATGCTCCGCGTCAGATGTCTTGAAGATGGACCCGCTCTGCTCCGGATGGATGAAGATAGAAGATGCAGCCTGGATGAAGACTTCTGGCAGTCAGGAGGACCTCTTCTGCCTGGATAGGATAAAGACTTCGGACCGTCTGGAGGACCACTTCTTCCCGGTTGGGTTAAGACGTCTCAAGGTAGGGTGATCTTCAAGGGGGTAGTGTTAGGTTTTATTAAGGGGGGATTGGGTGGGTTTTAGAGTAAGGTTGGGTATGTGGGTGGTGGGTTGTAATGTTGGGGGGTATTGTATTTTTTTTTTTACAGGTAAAAGAGCTGATTACTTTGGGGCAATGCCCCGCAAAAAGCCCTTTTAAGGGTTATTTGTAATTTAGTGTAGGGTAGGGAGTTTTATTATTTTGGTGGGCTTTTTTATTTTATTAGGGGGATTAGAGTAGGTGTAATTAGTTTAAACAAATTGTAATTATTTTATTATTTTCTGTAATTTAGTGTTTTTTTTCTGGAATTTAGTTTATTTAATTTAATTGTAATGAATTGTAGTTAATTTAGGTAATTTATTTAATTATAGTGTAGTGTTAGGTGTAATTGTAGCTTAGGTTAGGTTTTATTTTACAGGTATATTTGTATTTATTTTAACTAGGAAGTTATTAAATAGTTAATAATTATTTAATAACTATTGTACCTAGTTAAAATAAATACAAAGTTGCCTGTAAAATAAAAATAAACCCTAAGCTAGCTACAATGTAACTATTAGTTATATTGTAGCTAGCTTAGGGTTTATTTTATAGGTAAGTATTTAGTTTAAAAAAGGAATAATTTATTTAGATGTATTTAAATTATATTTAAGTTAGGGGGGTGTTAGGGTTAGACTTAGATTTAGGGGTTAATAACTTTATTATAGTAGCGGGGACGTTGGGGGCGGCAGATTAGGGGTTAATAATTGTAGGTAGGTGTTGGCGATGTTAGGGACAGCAGATTAGGGGTTAATAAAATTTAACTAGTGTTTGCGAGGCGGGAGTGTGGCGGTTTAGGGGTTAATATATTTATTAAAGTGGTGGCGATGTCCGGTCGGCAGATTAGGTAGTTTATGGGTGTTAGTGTACTTTTTAGCACTTTAGTTAATAGTTTTATGTTACGGCGTTAGCCCATAAAACTCTTAACTACTGACTTTTAAATGCGGTAGGAGTCTTGACAGGAGAGGGTCTACCGCTCACTTTTTCCAAGACTCGTAATACCGGCGTTAGGAAAATCCCATTGAAAAGATAGGATACGCAGTTTTTGTAAGTGGATTTGCGGTATGCTCGATTCGCGGAAAAAAAGTGAGCGGTACACCTGTACCTGCCAGACTCGTAATACCAGCGGGCGTGAAAAAGCAGCGTTGGGACCTCTCAACACTGCTTTTTAAGGCTAACGCAAGACTCGTAATCTAGGCAAGAGTTTTTAAATCTTTCTTTTTACTTAAAAGAGGAATATTTTGTAAAATATACAGAAATTTGGGTATCCATATACTTTTAATTAAATTAAAGGGACAGTCTAGTTAAAATTAAACTTTTATGAATCAAATAGGGCATGCAATTTTAAACAACTTCTCAATTTACGTTTATCATCAGATTTGCTTTGTACTCTTGGTATTCTTTGTTGAAAGCTAAACCTAGGTAGCGTCATATTCTAATTTCTAAGCCTTTAAAGGCCGACTTATCTCAGTGCATTTTGAAATTTTTTTCACAACTAGACAGCGCTTGTTCATGTGTGCAATATAGATAACATTGTGCTCATGCCTGTTGAATTACTTATGAGAGGGCACTGATTGGCAAAAATGCAAGTCTGTCAAACAAATTGAAATAATGGGGCAGTCTGCAGAGGCTTAGATACAAGGTAATCCCAGAGGTAAAAAGTATATTATTATAACTGTGCTGGTTATTCAAAACTGGGGAATGGGTAATAAAGGAATTATCTATCTTTTCAAACAATACAAATTCTGAATTGTCCCTTTAACTCTCCAGATCAAGGAAAGGGATTTCTACTTTTTAAGATCTTCACATAATACTATTCTTCTGGGCATACTGTTTTTTTATTCTCAAATAAACTATGAATCCTTTTGTTTGTTTTTTAATATATCAGCTTTAGAATCATCAGGTTTATTAATCCAAAGCAATTTAGATTTATTTTTTTATTAATTCTATAGCCCAAAAGAGATCCAAAAGCATCTATAAAATTTAAGATCAATATTAATTTTAATATTAAGATTAGTATTTGATTGTATAATAGAAGATCATAAGCATATAGAGACCTTAATTTCTGTCAAATCTATTGTTTTTTCATTATAAAAATGTAATGATGCTTTAGTTTTTCTATATATAGTTTTAATTTCTAAGATATTTCTTGTGAATCTAAATGTTTCATGTGCTGTAAATAAATATTATTTAATCGAAAGGTTTCTGCGGATCCAAATAAATAATAGCTAAATAACACCTAGATTATGAGTTTTGTGTTGCGGCTTTTAACGCTGAAAAATGGCAATTTCAGCATAATGGCCAGAAACGCATATTACGAGTCGTGTCGGCATAGCTATACCGCAAGCATTTTATCCTGTAACGCAACGTCAGTCCCGCACTCAAAAAAATGACGTTTTTGCTTGGGATTAAAGTGAGACTAAAAAGCTTGCTTAACAGCCTATACCCACACGATCCATACCGCCATCTGAGAGCAGTAGTTATCTGCCGCCCACCCACATCGCGACTATTTAATAAAGTTATTAACCCCTAATCTGCTGCCCACCCACATAGCCAACACTATTTAAATATATTAACCCCTAAACCACCGCTCTCCGATATCGCTGTCACTTTAATAAAGTTATTAACCCCTATTCCGCCACTCCCCGACATCGCCGCCACTAAATAAAGTTATTAACCCCTAAACCTTTGGCCTCCTACATGTCCGCCACTAAATAAACCTATTAACCCCTAAACCGGCAGCACACCCACATCGCAAAACACTATATTAAACTATTAACCCCTAAACCTAACACCCCCTAACTTTAAATTAAAATTACAATATAACTCTATTTAAATAAATAAAAACTTACCTGTGAAATAAAATTAAACCTAACATTAAACTATAAATTAAACTAACCTTACTATTGTAATACAATTAAAATAACTACCAATTAAAATATCTAAATTACAATTTTAAAAAAACCTAACACTATGACAAAAAAAAAAAAATCTAAATTACAACTAAAAAAACCAATCCTACGAAAAATTTAAAAATCTAACGGCTAGATTACGAGTTGTGCATTAGGGTAAAAAAGCAGCGTTAAGAGGTCTTAACGCTGCTTTATCACTACCGCTGCTCGTATGAGTCTTGAAGGTTTAGGGTCACCGCACACTTCTTTGGCCTTACCGCAAAACGACTTACGTAAACTTCGTCTTTTTTCTATGGGACTTCCATAGCGCTGGTATTACGAGTCTGTCCTGGGAGGCCAAAAAGTGAGCAGTACACCCTACCCCGTCAAGAGTCCAAACGCATTCTAAAGTTAGTAGTTATGAGTTTTATGATACAACGCCGTAACATAAAACTCATAACTAAAGTTCTAAAAAGTACACTAAGACCCATAAACTACCTATTAACCCCTCAACCGAGGCCCTCCCGCATCGTAAACACTAAAATATTTTTTTAACCCCTAATCTGCTGCTCCGGACACCGCCGCCACCTACATTATACTTATGAACCCCTAATCTGCTGCCCCCAACATTGCCGACACCTACATTATATTTATTAACCCCTAATCTGCCGCCCCCAATGTCCTCACCACCTACCTCCACTTATTAACCCCTAATCTGCTGCCCCAACGTCGCCGCCACTATAATAAACATATTAACTCCTAAACCGCCGCACTCCCGCCTCGCAAACATTAGTTAAATTTTATTAACCCCTAATCTGCCGTCCCCAACGTCGCCGCCACTATACTAAATGTATTAACCCCTAAACCTAAGTCTAACCCTATCCCTAACACCCCCTAACTTAAATATAATTTAAATAAATCTAAATAAAATTACTATAATTAGCTAAATGAGTATAAACGAGTCCTCTGCAATATGAGTTAAGAACGAGAAATAATTGGTTCTCTGCTGTACATCTCTGTTTGAGTTTTTGTCTCTGCCAAATAGATGCATACATAGTGTTTCTACATTTTACCTTCAGGGACTCGTTTATACTCATGAGTATGTGGGAACTCTCCCAGCTATTGATGCTAATTATTATTTCTACATATACCTACATGTTTAATATTGGGTTTCCCTGCACTCTCCCAGCCTGTTGTCAGTACATTAGAGAAGTTTCATAGAGCTGATTGTATATTTTGACTTTTACACAATTAAAGATTTAAGGCTCTTTTTCTATTACGTTTATTTAGGGACATATGTACTCACATGTAGTATACATTTTTTGTTTAGATTTGTCTTAGTCACAGGGCACTATTATTGTCATTAAATCCTGAAGCAAGGGCGGTTGGTTTCCGGAAGGGGTGGAGCTAGGATACAACCGCTCCAGGTCGGCGTTCAGGTGAACGCATGAGGGAAAAAAAACTAACCCTTAGCTCATAGCCACATAGCCCGCAGAAGTGTGCTGCTTGTCCGGGTTCTAAATATAGTGGCGATACAGGGTGCTTTTATTCGCACCGGAGCTAGAGAAACCTACACGGCCGTTTATGGCCAGCGGCTATACCGCATTGTAACAATTGGCCTAGGATTGGAAGAAAGATGGCCAGAGAGAGCGGGCAATAACCAGTGAGAACGAACATTGCTTGCCTAAAATCTTCGTTTACAAGACTACCCAGTAACAGTTGTTCCCCTGGTGGAAAACCTGCCGCAAAAACTATAGAGGACGTATTCACTGAATACACATCCCCCAGGTGGGGCGAGTCGTGGACGGAGCACCAGGTGACCTGAGACGGATAAAGTGCCAGACCCATCACCCGGCTACAGGTGCAAGACGGGGCCTATTGATAACAGTGAGGCTGGTCCGTGGAAGCAAAGAGCTGTTTGACGCTTAGAGGCTGTGAGCACATCAATACTGAGTCGTTTGCATGGAAGGAAGGAGCCGCTGACGCCCGGAGGGATCCGAGCCTCACGATCTAACCTGACAGAAAGTACTCAGTTTCAGAAACAACAGTGCTATAGCTGGAAGTGGGAGCATCCAGGCACAGGTGATAATTGAGTCGTCCCATGCCAAAATTGATCCCATAGTGTCATGCTGAGGTACGCCGGGGCAAAAGGTAACCTGTAACCTGTTGGAGAAATAAGGGAGAACGACTGCCCGCTGAAGATAATCTGCCGAGCTTTGTTGGAGCGCAAGTATTAAACACTGTACTTATTCTTTTCCCTTTCCATAAACGGGATATTTTACTATTGCCTTTTATGACTGCCCGGGGATATAAACGCTAAAAAAGAAAAAAATGTGGTACAGTGACTTTGACACGGGTATTATATATGTCTAAAGAGGAGGACTTAATTCCGCTAAATGAAGCAATATACAGGCAAGGCGCCTGGTAGCAGTGATGTATACCATTTGAACATTTAAAGTGGATAAATTTGTCCGAGTAGATATTTGAATTTTGCTAGAAATTGGTTTTGGCCTTTTTTTCCTGGCTCTGCATAATAAGAGCTAAAACTGTGTTAGCAAATAACTCTAGGCTTGTATTATAAGAATTGAATTTTTTGGCAACAAATAAGTATAGCCTTTGTATTGTAAGAAATATAAGAGTTGAATTTTTGTCAATAAGTAACACTAGCCTTTGCTTAATAAGAATTGAATCTGTACTGATAAATAATACTAGTCACGGTTTAACTAGAGTGGAACCTGAGTTAACAAACAACAGTTGCTGTGACACCATAAGAGTTGAATATCTGTAAGAAAAATAACATTAGCTCTTGCATAATAAGTCTTGACGCTGTATTGATAAAAAATATTAGCTCTTGTTTAATAAGAGCGGAATAGGTGTGAATAAATAATACTAGCCCTTGTATAATAAGAATTGAATCTGGGTTAATAAATTAGCCTTTGCATCATAAGAGTGGAAGTTGTATCAACAAATAACATTAGCCATTGTATAATAAGACCTGAATCTGCTCTGATAAATAATATTAACTTTAGTTGAATCCGTGTGAAAGAAAATAACACAAGTTAGTCTTGGTAATAGCTTTAAATTTTATTCTAAAGAAGAGGGAAGAATAGCAATTTTGAACTTGGGAAATTCTGAGTCTCAGGCTTAGTCCCTGATATTTAAAGGTTGTAAGCATTGATTTTCTTCTTGTGTAAGGAAATTCATTTGGTCTGCATTTATTACATACACCCACACGTTTTTTTTTTTTTTTTTCCCTTCTCCACACTCACTTCACTGGTCCCCTTTTTTCTTTTTTTTTTTTTTTTCTCTCTCTTCACTTTTTTAACCATCCAGGAAGACTCACTCAATACACACTTAGGCACATATATTCAAGGCCATCCACCACTGCCCAGTAATCTAATAATCACCTCACTATCACCCAATCATTTGTTATCACCTTACACCTTTCAATGGAAAGGTTTATTGCACAAGGCAGACAAAGTTCTCCAATAATGCCTACCAAAACAAGAGAAAAGAAAGGTACTAAAATGCCAGAGGCTAGCCTTGAGACTACTAATGAACCTTTAAATGATCCACAAATATTGATTGCCCAAATAAATTTGCTCTTTACACCTCAATTCGAGGCAATTAAACAAGACCTTTCTAATATCTCGACAAATTTAGATATGCTTACTACTGAAGTAAAGCAATTCTCTGCAAGGCTTACAGAAGCGGAGAATAGAATTTCAGATGTGGAAGACTTGGTAAATAATCACGACAGTATTTTAGTTAAACAAGAAACTCAGATAAGAAATTTACAAGCCCGTCTGGAGGATATTGAGGATCGCTCCAGGCGGAATAATTTAAGAATAGTAGGTCTCCCGGAGACAGCAGAGTTCGAAAATATGCTGAATTTTGCATCTAATACTTTACCCCAGCTACTGGGATTTTCCCCCTCTAAACTACCTTTACAGATAGAAAGAGCACATAGGGTAGGTCCAAGGAAATATAACGAAGACGGTTCTCCAAGAATTAGAGTCTGCATATTCAAGGTTTTGAGGTTTCAAGACAAAGTCGAGCTGCTTAAGTTATATAGGAAAACGGATACATTTAATATTGCTAATAAAAGAGTCTTTATATTTCAAGATTTTTCGAATGAGACTTCCTCAAAGAGGAGAAATATGGCCCCCTACTGTTCCCAATTGATAGAGAGAGGTGTAAAAGCACATATGGTTTATCCAGCCAGAATTATTGTAGAAAAGGATGGTACAAAGAAAAACCTAAACTCTATAACGGAAGCTAAAGAGTTTATAGCTAATCTTGATTCCCTACAGAACTAGAGAGAGATCTCAATTGTAATAAAACTAGGCTACTATGAGTTGTAAGGTGATATGGATTTTATTGTATGTCTTTTTTTTTTTTTTTTTTTTTTTTTTTTCTTTTCTCTCTCTCTTTGCTTTTTTTCTTCCCTTTCCCCCCCCCCCTTCTACTAGGTAAATTAGGATTTTAATTGGAGGTTATGACAGAGTTTTGTAAAAACTTTAAGATACTGTCCTGGAACGTGGGGGGTATCTCTTCCCCGGCCAAACGTAAATTGATTATAAAAACGCTAGGTAAATCATCACCAAGTATTGTCTTTCTCCAAGAAACCCACTTAAAAGACAAGGAAATAGTCAAGTTGAAATCAAAATGGGTGGGGGAAGTTATAGGAGCGCCCTGTCTAGGCAGAAAAAGTGGAGTGGCGATTTTATTCAATAAAGACCTGATATATAGTGTCTCATGCATTGAGATAGATGTGGAGGCTAGATATATTATTGTACAAGTCCAAATGAAAAATACAAAATTAATCTTATGTAATATATATGGCCCTAATGGATTCTCTCCCTCTTTCTGGGATAAGATGAAGGCCAAATTATTCCCATACATTAAATATAACCTCATTGTAGCTGGAGACTTTAATATGTGTTTATATCCGGACCTAGAAAGAATGAATGTAGATCATCAAGCCCGATATAATAGACAGGCTAAATATTTTAAAAAGATGTGTACCTACCTGAAATTAACTGATATTTGGAGGGCGAAGAATCCAGATAAAATTAAATTTACGTGTGAATCCAAGTCCTTTAAAACGTTTTCACGAATAGATTATATTCTAATTTCGGAATCCCTCTCTATTATTAAAGCTCAGGCGTCTATAAATGATATAATGATCTCCGACCATGCTATTATATCGCTGTATTTTGACACATTGGTGAAAGCTAAAGACAAAGTAAATACCTTCTATTTCCCTAGATATCTATATAATAATCTTAGGTTTAATAATTGGTTAAGACAGAAGTGGAAAGACTATTGTACATTAAATATAGCGCAATATAATTCGATTGAAAATTTTTGGGAAGCCTCTAAGGCGGTTTTGAGAGGAGAGATTGGCGCTTATGTATACGCTAGAAAGAAAAAAGCAAGCTTGATTGAAAAGCAAATGATGAATAGTGTTAGGAATGCATACAGGAGATTTTTTAATAATCATAGTGAGGAAAACTGGGGAAAATATATCAAGGCTAGACAGGAAAGGGACATATTACTAAAACAAAGAGCGCAGGAGGAAGACATTAGACTCAATATGCATTTCAGGGCTTTTCATGGATGCTCAGCTAAATACTTATCCATGATAGTTCGGAATAGGAAAAAAAAAAATTATATATTGGCAGTTAAGGAGAGAGAGATGAGATGTACGGATAACACAGAGATTATGAGGGTTTTTCATGACTATTATCAGAATTTATATTGCGAGAAGAAAAGTGATGCAGTAAATCTTGAAGAGTTTTGGGCTAAAATTCAAACCCCGAAAATAAATCAGGAAAATTTAAATCTATTAAATGCCCCTATATCATTGGAAGAAGTGACGAAGGCAATAAGAAACGCGAAACTAAATAAAGCAGCAGGGCCAGATGGCTTCCCAGCAGAGTATTTGAAAATCTTAATGGAGGACATTGTCCCTACTTTACAAAAACTTTACAATAATTATTTTATTTCAAATAAGCCCATCTCAAATTATTTTTCTGCTGCAAATATATCTTTAATATATAAAAAAGGGAAAGATCCGGAAGATCCCGCCTCATATAGGCCCATATCAGTATTAAATTCCGATTACAAAATACTAACCTCTATAATCGCTAGTAGACTGGCTCATTGTCTCACCGATCTTATTCATCCAGATCAAACTGGCTTCATGATAAATAGGAATTCTTCGAAAAATATTCGAAAGCTTGTTACATATGTGGATTATATATGGTCTATAAAAGGTACAGCGAATTCCCAACTAATGCAGGATCTAGCAATTCTTACACTGGATGCCGAAAAGGCGTTTGATTCGATCAATTGGGAATATTTATTTAGCTCAGTTTCAAAATTCGGACTCCAAAATCAATTTCTGGGTTTTATTCGTAATCTGTATAAGAACCCTATTTCCTATCTGCTGGTGAACGGCTCCCTTTCATCTAAAATTATAATGGGTAGAGGCACGAGACAGGGTTGCCCCCTATCGCCACTCTTGTTTAATTTAGCTGTGGAGCCTCTTGCAATATGGCTTAGGGATATAATAGTAGGAGTAAAGCTAGGCACGAGTAAATTAAAAATATTACTGTACGCTGATGATTTATTGATTTTTCTGCAGAACACTACACAGTCAATTCCATTAATAGTAGACACTTTACAGTTTTTCGCATCATTTTCCGGATATAATATTAACTGTAATAAGAGTGAAATTATGTGGTTAAATAAAACTAATATTAGTCTGCAACAAATCCCGTTTAGAACCACTGAAACCCTTAATTACTTAGGCATTAAACTTAGTGCCAATCCTAATAAGTGGTACATAGAGAACTTTTGTCCTTTGACCCAAAAAATTATTGCGGATTTAAAGTTATGGGTATCTTTGCCCCTGTCAATTTCAGCCCGAGTAAATCTAATTAAGACTATTGTCTTCCCTAGACTAGTATATTCACTCCAAAATTTACCGCTTTTGATTAAGACTTATGATCGACAGAGAATTAACGCTGCTTTTTCTAATTTTATTTGGAAAGATAAGAAACCAAGAATAGCGTTAAAAAAGATGATGCAACCATATAAAATGGCAGGTTTTGCCTTACCAGACATTCACCTTTATAATATTGCTTTTTTAGCTAAAATAGCAATTGAGTGGTTGACAGATATAAATAAGGTCTCATCAAATGATATCGAGAGTTTTTTTGTATATCCTTTTTCTTTGAAAGCGATTTTACATTGTCCCTTGAAAGTACTTCCGAGGAATATAGATTGTTTAATCTCCATTAAGAATATCATCATAGCTTGGTATAAAGTGTGTGGCATATTAGATATGGATCCATATTATTCTGATTTTCTTCCTATAAGGGGCAATCCTAGTTTTACACCTGGAATCAATCAAGCTATATTTAGAAAATGGGCAGACAAAGGAGTGAAGTATATTAATCAGGTATTAACGAATGACTGGTGTGTTGTCTCCTTTGAAACCCTAGTATCACAATTTGAATTACCTAGAACTAGTTTTTTTGGTTATTTACAAGTCAGACATTTTATAGAAGATATGAGAAGGGATAGGGATCAATTTAAGGAATGGACTGAAATTAAAGGTTATATACATCAATATGTGGTGGGCTCTACATCTATCTCTTTGTTATATGATATCTTACTTGCTAAACAAAGCCTTATTTCCTTGAATAAAATACATGATAACTGGAAATATAATTTTCCTAATCTAGAGCTAACAAAAATAAATACAAGTCTTCTGACTACAAGGAAGTTAACTATACCTATGAGCTGGAAAGAATCCCATTATAAACTTATTAATAATTTTTATTTAACCCCAGCCCGATTGACGAAAATGTATCCAGCACAAAGTTTTAGCTGCCCGCGTTGTAACTTTGCGAAAGCGGACATATGTCATATGTTTTATCTCTGTCCTAAAATGAAGCAAGGGTGGGAGAAGCTAGTTTACTGGATCAATAAACTTTATAATTCAAATATATCTATAGACATGGAAACAGTTATGTTTTTAAAAAGGTATAATCCGGATCTAGGAATACAAGTTAAAATTTTAAATATACTTATACTACTGGTAAGACATTTGATCGTAAAAAACTGGAAATCTATAGCTGCACCCTCATTGGCTAGGATAATAAAGGAAATTCAAAACCATATTGTATTTGAATCATTTCATATGAAGAATGTTAAGGAGCATAAAGTAAAAAGATTTATATTAGGATGGTTACCTATAATTAAAACATATACATTACAGATCCAGAAACAAATTTTGTACCCCTTTTTAAGTTCTGAGACGTTCGCAGAACTAGCTACGCTAGACATATTTCCAGCGAATTGGTATTCTTCAAGTAGAGAAATTTAGCTCTCCAAGTCATGAAGTACTAGTAAGATAGGGTTAAGAGGATAGAGTAGGACGAGGGGATGAAGGGGGGGGGGGGTTTGCCCCCCTTTTTCCCTTTTTTTTTTTTTTTTCCTCTCCCACTTCTTCTCACTTTCTCTTCTTTTTCTTTTCTCTTATTTATGTTTATTTTGTTGTATATAATTGGAAAATGTGAGGAACACATTTGGGTTAACAGAAAAAACAATACAGGAAAAATGTAAGACAAATTTGAAAACAAAATGATGTTTAATTTTCTTTGGATGTTTATATATGTTTTGTCCTATTGGAAAATAATAGGCAATGTACGCCTTAAAATGAACAAGTTGCTGAATTTTGATTGTATTATTATAAATGTGTTTCACTTAATAAAGAAATATTAAAAAAAAAAAAAATCCTGAAGCAAGGAACTGGTTAATTTTCAAATGTGTAATTAACCATTATCCAATAGGAGTCAGTGTTCATTTCTTTTAAAGGGCAGGATTACACCTGCACAGACAAGCAGCTTTGATAACGGCAACAGCCGAAACATGTCAGCAGCTGTAGGAGCTGACTCCTTTTAGATAATGGCACCCTGTCGTTTTTCTGTTTTATTTTGAAGTTAAATAAAGATTACTTTTTATCATATTGGATTGGTGCTCCGCTACCCTTTTTTGTCTTTCCTGTTTAATTGACCTACAAGCGTGGTAGCACCTCCAGAGGAGATTAATCCTCACTTTCCCTGTTTGACTGCTGCACCGGGAACTACCCGCAGCTACAATCAAGCTTCCTCACTTCCTGTCCATGGAGGACGTGTACGAGGACCACGCCCCCCTCACTCTCGAGGACGTCTGAGGAGGGTTTGTTTGGGTACTGCAGCCTTATGCCAGGACCAGAATAGTACACATTGGGAATTGCACACAGTTGGCTTCTATCTATCCGGAGAACAAGAGGGCAGGCTTGAAGTTGCCACACCCCAGGACCAGACGACTACAGCAGAGAGTGAGGGGAGACAGCAAACTCCACTCGGTGGAGCTCAGCATTGAGGAGCGGGTGAGTCCGGCAGCAATAAGTTGTTGCTTATGTTGAACTTTCAATATTTCACCGTCCAAGTACACTGTGGGTGACATTAGAGAGAATACCTCTTGCACCTAATCTAATAGCCCTATAAAAATTAAAAAGCGCCCCGAAAATAAAAGCACCCCCTAGCCTACAATGAACTACCAATAGCTCCTAAAAAGGCCCTTTTTGTAGGGCGTTGCCCTAAATAAATCAGCTCTTTTACCTGTAAAAAAATACAAAGTTTCCTCAAGAGTAAAATCCACAACCCAACTAACCCCCAAAATATAAAACCTAACTCTAAAAAAATACTAAGCTACCCATTGCCCCAAAAGGGGCATTTGTATGGGCATTGCCCTTAAAAGGGCATTTAGGTTTTTTTGCATTGCCCTTAAAGGGCATTCAGCTCTTTTAAAAAAACCAAAAAAATAAAAAAATAACCTAACACTAACCCCAGAAGCTCTACTCATGGTTTCTGAAGTCCGGACATCCAGACGGCGAGGTCTTCATTCAGGCGGTGAGGTCTTCATCCATCCTGTGGGCTTCTTCTATCTTCATCCCAGCAGCATGGAGCGAAGTAATCCTGGAAGCTGATTCCATCCTGCGCGGAGCGTACTCTTCATACGTTCGCTGCCGTACACTGTAGTTGAATGCCAGGTAAGCCGTTTCAAAATGGTGTCCCTTGCATTCCTATTGGCTGATTTGATTCTTCAAATTCAAATCAGCCAATAGGATGAGAGCTTCTGAAATTCCATTGGCTGTTCAAAACAGCCAATAGGATGAGATATACTGAGATCCTATTGGCTGATTTGAACAACCAATAGGATTTCAGTAGCTCTCATCCTATTGGCTGTTTTGAACAGCCAATATAATTTCAGAAGCTCTCATCCCATTGGATGATTTTAATTTGAAGAATCAAATCAGCCAATAGGAATGCAAGAGATGCCATTTTGAAATGGCTACCTTGCATTTAACTTCAGTGTACGGTGGCGACCGTATGAAGAGAACGCTCCATGCTGGATGGGATCAGCTTCCAGGATGACTACACTCCGCGCCCCCGGGATGAAGATAGAAGACGCCCCCTGGATGGATGAAGACCTCGCCGCCTGGATGTCTGGACTTCAGAAACCGTGGGTAGATCTTCTGGGTGTTTTTTTTTTAGATTAGGGTTTGGGCTTTTTTAAAAGGGCAATGCCCATACAAATCCCCTTAAGGGGCAATGGGTAGCTTAGTTTTTTTAGAGTTAGTTTTTTTTATTTAGGGAGGTTGGTTGGGTGGTGGATTTTACTGTTGGGGGAACTTTGTATTTTTTTTACAGGTAAAAAAGCTGATTTCTTTAGGCAATACCCTACAAAAAGGCCCTTTTAAGGGTTATTGGTAGTTTTTTGTAGGCTAGGGGGTGTTTTTATTTTGGGGGGCTTTTTTATTTTTTTATAGGGCTATTAGATTAGGTGTAATTGGTTTTATTTTTGATATTTTGTTTATTTTTCTGCAATCTTACGCCTAGATTTAGAGTTCTGCATTAGCCGTCAAAAGCAGCATTAAGGGCTCTTAATGCTGCTTTTGGCCGCCCGCTGGTATTTAGAGTCAGCCAGGAAAGGGTCTAACGCTCACTTTCAATCCGCGACTTTTCCATACCGCAGATCCCCTTACGCCAATTGCGTATCCTATCTTTTCAATGGGATCTTCCTAACGCCGGTATTTAGAGTCTTGGCTGAAGTGAGCGGTAGACCCTCTACCGACAAGACTCCAGCCGCAGAAAAAAGTCAGTAGTTAAGAGCGGTTTATAAAGCTCTTAACTACTGTGCTCTAAAGTACACTAACACCCATAAACTACCTATGTACCCCTAAACCGAGGTCCCCCCACATCGCCGCCACTCTAATACATTTTTTTAACCCCTAATCTGCCGACTGCACATACCCCTAATCTGCCGCCGCCACCTACATTATCCCTATGAACCCCTAATCTGCTGCCCCTAACATCGCCGACACCTACATAATATTTATTAACCCCTAATCTCCCCCCCCAATGTCGCCGCTACCTACCTACACTTATTAACCCCTAATCTGCCGACCGGACCTCGCCACTACTCTAATAAATGTATTAACCCATAAACCGCCGCACTCCCACCTCGCAAACCCTATAATAAATAGTATTAACCCCTAATCTGCCCTCCCTAACATCGCCGCCACCTAACTTCAAGTATTAACCCCTAATCTGCCGACCAGACCTCGCCGCTACTCTAATAAATGTATTAACCCCTAAAGCTAAGTCTAACCCTAACACCCCCTTAAATTAAATATAATTTTAATCTAACAAAATAAATTATCTCTTATTAAATAAAGTATTCATATTTAAAACTAAATACTTGCCTGTAAAATAAACCCTAATATAGCTACAATATAACAAATAATTATATTGTAGCTATTTTAGGATTTAAATTTATTTTACAACTTTGTATTTATTTTAACTAGGTACAATAGTTAATAACTATTTAATAGCTACCTAGTTAAAATAACTACAAAATTACCTGTAAAATAAATCCTAACCTAAGTTGCAATTAAACCTAAAACTACACTATCAATAAATTAATTAAATAAATTACCTACAATTACATACAATTAAATAAACTAAACTAAATTACAAAAACAAACAAACACTAAATTACAAAAAATAAAAAATATTACAAGAATTTTAAGCTAATTACACCTACTCTAAGCCCCCTAATAAAATAACAAAGCCCCCCAAAATAAAAAAATTTCCCTACCCTATTCTAAATTACAAAAGTTAACAGCTCTATTACCAGCCCTTAAAAGGGCTTTTTGCGGGGCATGCCCCAAACAGCTCTTTTGCCTGTAAAAAAAGACACAATACCACCCCCAACATTACAACCCACCACCCACATACCCCTACTCTAACCCAAACCCCCCTTAAATAAACCTAACACTACCCCCTGAAGATCTCCCTACCTTGAGCCGTGTTCACCCAGCCGGGCACCGATGGACCAAAAGAGGACATCCGTAGCGGCAGAAGTCTTCATCCTATCCGGGCAGAAGAGGACATCCGGACCGGCAGACATCTTCATCCAAGCGGCATCTTCTATCTTCATCCATCTGACGAGGAGCGGCTCCATCTTCAAGACCTCCGGCGCGGAACATCCTCTTCCTTCCGACGACTACCGATGATGAATGAAGGTTCCTTTAAGTGACGTCATCCAAGATGGCGTCCCTCGAATTCCGATTGGATTCTATCAGCCAATCGGAATTAAGGTAGGAAAAATCTGATTGGCTGATTGAATCAAAACAACAGGGTAGGTATAAGATACAACGCTCAAATCTCAAATGCTGTTCCCAAAAGGTAAGTGTACCTCCTAACATCAAACCAAAATAGAAAAAGAACAAGGGGATATGGGAACGCGCCGATCTTGATAAAGGCCTGACTAGGCTGAAACGCGTAGAAATTTGCTCATAACTTGTGAAATTAAGTAGTAGGTAAGGTGGTTGAGACCAACTCTAATTCACAGAGTTGTTTTTTCCTGGAAATACCATCATACCCATGATCTACTTTCTTCTGTCCAGCACTGGAATCTGAATAATATGGACACTGTTACAAACTTCACTTGCAATACAACTGCTTGACTTACATATGCGGTAGGTGCGGTGCATTGAGCCTCTTTAATATATGAATTGACTCTATATGCGTAATTCCCACCCATGACCCACATTTGTTAAAAGCAGTCTGATTCATTTTTACTTCAAAGAAACGAAGTCTGTCGTTGCTTATCATTACTCTTGCATTTTGACCTCCTGACCGGAACCGGTCCACAGCACGGGACATCCCGCAAATACGGCTGTGAATGTGTCTTTGAAATTTAACTCACAGTCATTGGATACAAGCCAGAAGATTCTTGCAAGTTTTTCGCTGTTTTAAAAACAACGCAGAGGGAATTTTCCAAGTCATACCTGCATTCATATAAACAGCTGGATCAGACACTCTAATCACTGGCCTGATTGTGAAAGGACGGTAACATTGACTCTGTTTAAATTTTAACATTGTGTTACTTTGCAACATATTATTATTTTTATAGTTACTTACAGCACTACACACTGATGTTTTATATTTTATGTTGATTCTTATCCTATTTTAATTGTACTATTTTACTTTGTAACAGATGCCGGCATCGCTTATTGTAATACAATTATAAACAAATATAAACTTTTTTATTATACTCGTGTGTAATCCACATTCCTTATATAGTTCTTTACCTCTCATATGCTGTTTTGTACAGCGCGTTCCCATATCCCCTTGTTCTTTGGCTGATTGAATCAGCCAATAAGATTCAAGTTCAATCTGATTGGCTGATCCAATCAGCCAATCAGATTGAGCTTGCATTCTATTGGCTGATTTGGGGCATGCCACGCAAAAAGCCCTTTTAAGGGCTGGTAATAGAGCTGTTAACTTTTGTAATTTAGAATAGGGTAGGGAATTTTTTTTATTTTGGGGGGCTTTGTTATTTTATTAGGGGGCTTAGAGTAGGTGTAATTAGCTTAAAATTCTTGTAATCTTTTTTTATTTTTTGTAATTTAGTGTTTGTTTTTTTTGTAATTTAGTTTAGTTTATTTAATTGTATGTAATTGTAGGTAATTTATTTAATTAATTTATTGATAGTGTAGTGTTAGGTTTAATTGTAACTTAGGTTAGGATTTATTTTACAGGTAATTTTGTAGTTATTTTAACTAGGTAGCTATTAAATAGTTATTAACTATTTAATAGCTATTGTACCTAGTTAAAATAAATACAAAGTTGCCTGTAAAATAAATATAAATCATAAAATAGCTAAAATATAATTATTCATTATATTGTAGCTATATTAGGGTTTATTTTACAGGTAAGTATTTAGTTTTAAATAGGAATACTTTAGTTAATAATATTTAATTTATTTCGTTATATTAAAATTATATTTAACTTAGGGGGGTGTTAGGGTTAGGGTTAGACTTAGCTTTAGGGGTTAATAAATTTATTAGAGTAGCGGCGAGGTCCGGTCGGCAGATTAGGGGTTAATAAGTGTAGGTAGGTAGCGGCAACGTTGGGGGGGCAGATTAGGGGTTAATAAATATTATGTAGGTTTCGGCGATGTTATGGGCAGCAGATTAGGGGTTCCTAGGGATAATGTAGGTTGCGGCGGTGTCCGGAGCGGAAGATTAGGGGTTAATTGTGTAATGCAGGTGTCAGCGATAGCGGGGGCAGCAGATTAGGGGTTAATAAGTGTAAGGTTAGGGGTGTTTAGACTCGGGGTACATGTTAGGGTGTTAGGTGCAGACTTAGAAACTGTTTCCCCATAGGAAACAATGGGGCTGCGTTAGGAGCTTAACGCTGCTTTTTTTGCAGGTGTTAGTTTTTTTTTCAGCCAAAACTGCCCCATTGTTTCCTATGGGGGAATCGTACACGAGCACGTTTTTCCAGCTAGCCGCTACCATAAGCAACGCTGGTATTGAGGGTTGAAGTGGCGGTAAATATGCCTTTACGCTCCGTTTTTGGAGCCTAACGCAGCCCTTCAGAGAACTCTAAATACCAGCGTTGTCTTAAGGGTGCGCTGGGAAAAAAAGCAGCGTTAGCTACGAGGGTCTTTTCCGACAAAACTCTAAATCTAGGCGTTAGTGTTTTTATTTTTCATGATTTTAGTGTTTATTATTTTGGTAAACTTATGTTTTTTAGCTTAAAATTCGTAATCTAGGTGCATGTATTTTAATTGGTAGTTTTTTTAATTTTATTAGAATAGTTATAGCTTAATTTATAGTTTAATATTAGGTTTATTTTTATTTCACAGGTAAGCTTTTATTTATTTAAATAGAGTTATATTGTAATTTTAATTTAAAGTTAGGGGGTGTTAGGTTTAGGGGTTAATGGTTTAATTTAGTGTTTTGCGATGTGGGGTGCGGCGGTTTTGGGTTTAATAGGTTTATTTAGTGGCAGAGATGTGGGAGGCCGGAGGATTAGGGGTTATTAACTTTATTTAGTGGGGGCGATGTCGGGTAGCGGCGAAATAGGGGTTAATAGCTTTTATTAGTGGGGGCGATGTCGGGAGCAGCAGATTAGGGGTTAATAACTTTATTATAGTGGTGGCGATGTCGGGGAGCGGCAGAATAGGGGTGAATAACTTTTTTATAGTGTCGGTGATGCCGGGAGTGGCGGAATAGGGGTTAATAACTTTTATTAGTGGTGGCGATATCGGGGGCGGCAGATTAGGGGTTAATACCTTTATTTAGGTGCTGGCGATGTCGGAGGCAGCAGATTAGTGGTGTTTAGACTTGAGGTTTATGTTAGGGTGTTAGGTTTAAACGTAACTTTCTTTTCCCCATAGACATCAATGGGGTTGCATTACAGCGATCGCCATTCCGCACTTATTAAGGTGTTGTTGTTTTTTTCTAACACCTTCCCCCCATTGATGTCTAGGGGGGAAAGCGTGCATGAGCCCGTCAAAGCAGCCCTTGGCTTTTGTGCGGTATGGAGCTTAACGCAACCATATCGCACGCACAAGGAGGCTTTTCAGAACTTGTAATGGCAGCGCTATGGAGGGTGAAATAACGCATTTTTTGTTGTGTTCGCTTCGCACCCTGTTTAGTGCAAAACTCGTAATCTAGGTGCATGTATTTAATCAACTTTAATCACATTTCTTATTTTACCAAAAATAGTAATATAGTAAATACTTTCCTTAAATGTGTTAAAAATGTTCTTCCATTCATAAATGCAGCAGTGCAGCCAGTAAGGCCAGTTGAATACTTGGTTGCATTGGGAGAGGTATTAGCAGCAGAAATAGCAAGGTTCGTATGCCACTTTACAGATCATTAGTTAGGCCTCATCTGGAATATTGTGTACAGTTCTGGAGACCATATCTCCAGAAGGATATAAATAAACTAGAAACTGTCCAAAGGGAGGGCTACTAAAATGGTACATGGTCTAAAAATATAAAACATACAGAACATTCTATAATCTAAATATGTATAGTTTAGAGGAGTGAAGGGAAAGAAGTGACATGATAGCAACCTTAAAATATATGAAGGGGACTTAATAAAGCGGAAGCTGTAAACATGTTCCATAATAAAAATGAAAGAAATAACATATCAAGAGGTTGCAATCCTAAATCAGAGGTAACAGATTCAGGAACAATGTGAGGGAAGAATTTTTAACATAAGAGTGGTAGTTCATGGAATAAACTTCCAATAGATGTTGTAAAAACAAGCTACATTTATCAAAGGTTGGGCGTACATGATTGTGATGTCCAAAGTACCTGAATTAGCACGTGTCGAGTTTTGCTCTTGCTCAAAACAGATTTACTTTCAACTTGTATTACTCATGCTAACCCTCCTGTGTTTAAAGTTTTCTTCCAGCGGTGTTTGCATGCAAGCAAAAAATATATTTGAGTGTGCTTCTTGTATTCTAGTCCCAAACTTGATGATTAAAATTATTCCAAACTCTAAGGTCAAGCGAATATTTATTTCTCAACTATCAGTCAGTCAGTATCCAGGATGATTAGTGATCCTTTATGACCTGTAAGAGCATAAAAGGATGTTTTTTACCTTCGAATAATACCTTGGTGGTAAATTACTTGTGGTGGGAGTCAGGCAAGAAAGTTAACTCCAGCTGAGGATTAGAATAATAAAGAATGTGAAGCTATGGAACCATAAAATTATGGGGGATTGCAATGATAGGCCACATTAAGTCTAAGAATCAGTATATGTAATGTGATAATAATATTGTGAGTTCTATATCTAGGAAAATAACATCACCTGGAGTATAGTGGCATAGCAATACCATTAAAACTAATCATATCATTTTTTTTAACAATTTCAGCATAGGATAGAGGATCTCTATGAGTATAAAGTATCCCACAGAAAAGTGAGTACACCCCCTCACATTTTTGTAAATATTTTATTATATCTTTTCATGTGACAACACTGAAGAAATGACACCTTGCCTACAATGTAAAGTAGTGAGTTGTACAGCCTGTATAACAGTGTAAATTTGCTGTCCCCTCAAATTAACTCAACGCACAGCCACTAATTTCTAAACCGTTGGCAACAAAAGTAAGTACATCCCCTAAGTGTAAATTGTCCAAATTGTGCCAATTAGCCATTTTCCCTCCCTGATGTCATGTGACTCATTAGTGTTACAAGGTCTCAGGTGTGAATGGGGAGCAGGTGTGTTAAATGTGATGTTATCGCTCTCCAGGGCCGCCACTAGAAATGTTGGGGCCCCTGGCTTAACCATTGATCAGGCCCCCCCTCTTTGACGTGCAATTGTTCACCAAGTGACTAGAACGTAGATATGCACTTTCTTCTAAGTGTCTATCTAAACTTGGAAATGTTGTAAAGGTAGTAACATACAAACACACAGACACACTCATACACTGAAACACACACACTCACGCATAAGAATTCAAATATAGACACTCTAGCAGACACGCAAAGAAACACACTCAAACACAGAGACCCAAACAGACACTCAGCACATGTTTACATTGAGCTGACAAGTAATGAGGTAGACTAGAGTTTTGTCACAAAAGGAGATTTACAAGGCAAGAATATGGAGTTCTGATTATCTTTTTGACAAGAAGATGCCACTAAATGATGACAACAGCATGCAGTGGCTGAAAGGAAGGGCCCTGAACTGCCTAAACAATAATTTAAAGGTTAAATGTGGAATTAGGTTACTTCCGTAAAGGTCTCATTAGTCTCAAAGTCTGTAGAAAGATGGAATAATCAGTAGTAAGGTCAAAATGTCCTAAAAAGGAACAGTCAATGGACACACACACACAAACTCCAAACACAAACTTGCACATACACCCAGGAGGAACACCGACAGAGACAGCCTCAAAAAACATCACAAAGACATACACACACACAGAGAGACACCCACATAAAACACACAAAGACATACGCCCACAGAGAGACAACCACATAAAACACAGAAAGAGTAACATACACACCCTCACTGAGAGTATCCACAGAAAACACACAGAGACATACACACATTCTCACAGAGACACCCACAGAAAATGCACAGACATACACAGCACCCTCACAGGAGACACCCACAGAAGAACACAAACCCTCACAGAGACATCCACAGAAAACTCAGAAATACATACATACACACACACACCCTCACAGAGACATCCTTAGAAAACACAGACATACACACCCACCCTCACAGAAGCATCCAGAGAAAATACAGCAAAGACAAACATACACACACCCTCACAGAGATTACCCATAGAAAAAAGCTCAAATACATATGCACACACCCTCACAGACATCCACAAAAAACGCACAAAGACATACACACCCACCCTCACAGAGAGACCCACAGAAAAAAAATACATACACACTCATAGAGACACAAACCAAAGCACAAAGACATAAACACAGACACCCACAGAAACACTCACAGGAGGAAACATTTATGCACCTTGCATCCCCTAAATCAACAGTGTGTGACATGCATGATAAAAAAAATTGCAGAAATTAAGAGATCACTTTTAAAGAACCATATTTGTAAATTGCAAACAAAAATAATTATGGTGAATTCAAAATTGTACATTAATGATCTGGGTAGATGGCTAGATGAAGAAAAGTACTTTTAAAAGGTTGACATATGTTTGTTTGTTTTTTTCCCCATTTTCCCCAACCAAGAGCACCACTTCAAATATAGTTGTACAAATGTTCCCATCTGTCAGCTGTACTTTTGGATTTTGAAAATGCTGTACTCTTGGTGGGAACCATAAGCTGTGGTACTCATACCATTAGATAGGTTTAAATGCAGGATTTAGGCTTGTTGGTATGTATTTCAAAATTAAGTCAGCTGTATGTAAACTGAACAGTTTTAAGTTAACCTGTCTCATTTCAAACACTGAGCAATCTTAGTCTGAGAGTATAACATTTTATGCAGATGTAAACATCTTAGATAAAATTGCCTCCTTGCATTTGGAAAGTCCTTGCATAAAGGGACAGTAAACTGGAATGTAATTTTATTTATATATATATAGTACAGTATATATGAAGTCCAAGTGTAAACGGATATCTCCACCGGTACTAATGTACAGATCAATTCTTGCAGTTGCATCATATAGAATAGACAATATTGAATCCCCCCTGTGGGTAGCGATATAAAGTCTAGCGTTTTGTCACAGAGCTAATGTGGCTTGCAGTTTCGTCAGGTAAAAGAGATCTAATACTGTACTCACAATCTGTGTTTCTCCCTGTATGTCTCATATAAAAACTTTGTACATACCCTGCCTTCCATTCGTATGCTCTGATAGCCGCTTGCAGATAGAGTGCTGTCACTGAACGCTGAAACCAGCGTGCTTTCTCAATCCAATTCCAGGGCAACAGATGATGACGTCACTCACCCGGCAAACAACTGCAATCTCCTTAGCTTAGTGTAACAACTTGAAACAAGCCTGTACAAAAGGTGATCTCCACCGCCCGATCACATGAAATTGCCAAAAACAAAGTAGGGCAGCTCAAATTCCATGAAGTTTAATGTGTAGAAAATGACAGCTTAAAACAATTAAAAAAATGGCACTTATGCACTTAATAAAGAAGTAAGACTGCAGACGAGTATTCCATCTTACGCATTTCGGCTGTCCGCCTTAATCATAGACCATGTTAACCCTTGATCACTAATCAATTTAAATATACCATCTTGTCTTTCTATTGGTTCCCACAGTCTGACTAGTCAGCCAATACAAAACAATATATATATATATATAATGCATATCTGCCAAAAGGGCACCTACCATTTGTGTATTGAGGAGGAAACATTTCTGAATGGTTTTAAATATAGAATTTCTACAGCATTGTGAAATAATCATAAATACACTGTAGCTAAAAAAAAATTGTTTTTATGGACCCCTGGCCCCACCATACAACTACTACCACACTGAAGTTACAATCCGAAATTGCACAAAGAAATACAAAACATTTGCTAAGTTAGTCCTAACTCCTCTGCAAATGAAAGTGATCTGCCGTCTGACTGTACAACACTGTACAAACAAAGTGCCAGTCTGTCTCACACTGTATATAGTGGTTTAGTGCACACTCAAAATCCTCTCAAATGCTAATACTTTACTCCTTGCAATAACATTTCCCATGCTCAATTAAACACTCTGCTGTAGTACCCACGGTGCTACCAAAATTTAAAAAAAAAATAATATTTTTTTTTAGTTCTTGCCTCATGGTGGCCCCCTTGGCCCATTGGGCCCCTGACAGGAGTCACCTCCTGATGGCGGCCCTGTCGCTCTCACACTCTCTCATACTGGTCACTGGAAGTTTAATATGGCACCTTATGGCAAAGAACTCTCTGAGGATCTGAAAAAAAGAATTGTTGCTCTACATAAAGATGGCATAGGCTATAAGAAGATTGCCAAGACCCTGAAACCGAGCTGCAGCATGGTGGGCAAGACCATACAGTGGTTTCACAGGACAGGTTCCACTCAGAACAGGCCTCGCTAAAGAAATGATGCACATGCTCAGCGTCATATCCAGAGTTGTCCTTTGGAATAGATGTATGAGTGCTACCAGCATTGCTGCAGAGGTTAAAGGGGTGGGGGTCAGCATGTCAGTGCTCAGACCATACGCCGCACACTGCATTCAAGATTGTCTGCATGGCTGGTCATCCCAGAAGGAAGCCTCTTCTAAAGATGATGCACATGAAAGGCCTGCAAACGGTTTGCTGAAGACAAGCAGCCTAAGGACATGGATTACTGGAACATGTCCTGTGGGTCCGATAGACCAAGATAACTTATTGGTTCAGTTGGTGTCAAGCGTGTGTGGTGGGCAACCAGTGAGGAGTACACAGACAATGTGTCTTGCCTACAGTCAAGCATGTGGTGGGAGTGTCATGGTCTGGGCCTGCATGAGTGCTGCTGGCACTGGGGAGGTACAGTTCATTGAGGGAACCATGAATGCCAACATGTACTGTGACATACTGAAGCAGAGCATGATCCCCTACCTTTAGAGACTGGGCCGCAGTGCAGTATTACAACATGATAACGACCAAACACACCTCCAAGATGACCACTGCCTTGCTATAGAAGCTGAGGGTAAAGGACTGGCCAAGCATGTCTGGCAGACCTACAACCCTATTAACATCTGTGAGCACAAGGTCTTTAACATCCACCAGCTCTGTGATGTCGTCATGGAGCAGTGTAAGAGGGACTCCAGTGGCAACCTGCCTAAGCGTGTTAAGGCAGTGCTGGAAAACAATGGTTGGCCACACAAAATATTGACACTTTGGTCCCCAATTGGACATTTCCACTTAGGGTTGTACTCAATTTTTCTTGCCAACGTTTAGACATTAATGCTGTGTGTTGAGTTATTTTGAGGGGGACAGCAAATTTGCACTTTCATACAGGCTGTACACTCACTACTTTACAAAATGTAATTTCTTCAGTGTTTTCACATGAGAAGATATAATAAAATATTTACAAAAATGTGAGGGGTGGTACTCACTTTTGTGAGATACTGTATATATTTTCAACATAAGTTTAAAGGGACAGTCAAGTCCAAAAAAAAACTTTCATGTTTTAAATAGGGCATGTCAATTTTAAACAACTTCCCAATTTACTTTTATCACCAATTTTGCTTTGTTCTCTTGTATTCTTAGTTGAAAGCTAAAACTAGGAGGTTCATATGCTAATTTCTTAGACCTTGAAGACTGCCTCTAATCTGAATACATTTTGACCACTAGGAGGGCATTAGTTCACGTTTCATATAGATAACATTGAGCTCATGCACGTAAAGTGACCAAGGAGTGAGCACTGATTGGCTAAACTGCATGTCTGACAAAAGAACTGAAATAAGGGGGGCAGTCAGCAGAAGCTTAGATACAAGATAATTACAGAGGTAAAACGTGTATTATTATAACTGTGTTGGTTATGCAAAACTGGGGAATGGGTAATAAAGGGATTATCTTCTTTTTAAACAACAAAATTCTGGTGTTGACTGTCCCTTTAAGGATAAACAATCCTCATAAGACATTTAGTGGTTGAACAGGCCCGCTAAAGACCAGACATAAGAAATGTGGTGCCAAAAAATAATTAAAATGAGGTGCATCCTGGATCTACAGAGTGTAAAAGCGAGAGGAAATCTTAGTGATAAGCCCCCTTATACTGAGAAATATTGAGATTATGGCTGGGAATTAACATGATATCAATATTAATATAATGTATACTTTATTATTGCTTAGTTAAACACCCCTCAAAACTACAACAACAACAAAATTGCTGAGGCAATTTATATAATTTGAATTAATAATAGCAACCTAAAATTAGGAGTCCCGAGAGGGTACATATTGTAATAAGCAAAAAAAGAAAAAAAAATGAATAACCTGTTAAAACACAAACAATAATAAAACAAACAAAAAACAATGAGGCCTATTTATCAAGCCGTCAACCTCAAATACGCTGGAATTCCGCAGCGTAATTGTGGCGAGCCTGATTCACCTCATTTATCAAAACCTACAGACCGGCAAAAGTTGAAATCTGTGACGTAACATACGATCCGCCGGTCTCAATCCGACACAGATCGATGCTTACGTCATTACAGATGTTTCAAATACAAATTTGGCACTATCTGACAACTTTTGCAAGTTATCAAACTGCTAACAGGTACGCTCGCTGCTATTCTCCCATTGATTTATATGGGAGAATAAAAGTTACGTTTACACCTAACACCCTAACATGTACCCCGAGTCTAAACACCCCTAATCTGCCGCCCCGACATCGCCGTCACCTACATAATGTTATTAACCCCTATTACGCCGCTCCCGGACCCCACCGCAACTAAATAAAGTTATTAACCCATAAACCCCTGGCCTCCCACATCACTACCACTTACTAAACTTATTAACCCCTAAACCGCCAGCCCCCCACATCGCCATAAACTAAATTAACCTATTAACCCCTAAACCTAACAACCCGCTAACTTTACATTAAAATTACATCATCCCTATCTTATAATAAATTAAAACTTACCTTTAGAATTAAAATAAACTATATTAAACTATTAATTAACCTACCCTATCTGTTATACTAAAATCACATTAAACTATATTAAACTATTAATTAACCTACCCTATTATACTAAAATTACATTAAACTACAAATTAAATTAACTATATTATATAGTTAAAAACCTAACTCTACTCAAATAATTTAAATCTACTATTAAAAATTACAACTAAGTTACACAAAATAACAAACACTGTTACAAAAAATAAACACTGTTACACAAAATAAATTATCAAATATTTAAACTAATTACACCTAATCTAAGAGCCCTATGAAAATAAAAAAGCCCCCCAAAAATAAAAAATAAACCCTAGCCTACAATAAACTACCAATTGGGGCCTTTTAATGGCCATTGGTAGTTTATTATAGGCTAGGTTTTTTATTTTATTTTAGTTAATTTATTTTATGGCGATGTGGGGGGCTGGCGGTTTAGGGGTTAATAGGTTTTAGTAAGTGGTAGTAATGTGGGAGGCCAGAGGTTTAGGGGTAATACATTTATTTAGTTGTGGTGGGCTCTGGGAGCGGAGGGCTAGGGGGTTTAATACCTTTATTAGAGTTGCGGTGGGCTCTGGAGCGGAGGGATAGGGGTTAATACATTTAGTTAGTTGCAGAGGTGTCGGGGGAGTGGCAGAATAGGGGTTAATAACTTTATTAGAGTTGCAGTGGGGTCCGGGAATGGGCGGTTTAGGGGTTAATAACTTTATTTAGTTGCGGCGGGGGTCCGGGAGCGGCAGGATAGGGGTTAAACATTTTAGTATAGTGGCGGTGTTTAGCGACAGGGTATAAATAAAGCTGGGAAAAAGCCAAATAACAGTGAGATCGATGACTGTTAGTTAACAACAGTCAGCTGCTCATGGCCCCGTACTTGGTTTTGACAGCATTTTCAATAAATAAGGAGAGCGTATTCAGGTCCGCAACTGTGATGTTAGGCGATGTCAGGCGAGCGTATTGGTGCAAATGCAGCACAGTTGACGGCTTGATAAGTAGGCCTCAATGTGTTAGTGCAAAAATTGATATGTCCAAAAAAGTCAATTGAAAATTGGGGGCCTACTTATCATGATGTGAGCGGACATGATCCTTTAGACCGCTGCTTCATAAGGTTCGCCAGAAACACGGGGAATCAAGCTCCATATGGAGCTTTATAAATAGGCCCCTAAATCCCAACTCCAAATGTGCATAAGTGATCCCAGGGATTACTTCTCAGTGGAAATTAATGCTGCAGTTGAACTCCAAGGGTTAACCTAAAATAAAACAGATCAATGCTGCTAATGGTGAAGTCCTGTGAGACTACAGGGTTAATTCACATGTAAGTTGTATACTCACATACTGCAGAGCTTCACATCAAGCTCTAGATATAAAAGCACTGCGAGACTCCAGCAGGAGCAGAGAGAAATGAACTCAGATGAATGTTAAAACAATTTATTAAAACGTGTTAAAATCACAGGGGTTTACAGAGAACAACCACAGCAAGAACATCCGTATATTACACAGCCTGTATATTGTAAACAATGTCTATGATTACGGTTTGCAGTTCAGAAGGTTGGTCTCCGCCCACAACGTGACATCACACGCTCAAATACAGTGATCGTTTCACCAAATAGTCGCTTTTTTTCATTGAAAAAGTATCCGCTTTGCGTGCAGTCGCTCTTTTCGTGTAGGTGTAAGTAAGCGTTATGTTAACGCTTCCACCCGATGCCAGATTTCTAAAACATTAATAGGTTACTATGGTAACCCAACCTTACACTACACTCGATCGCATATACGGCGCCTCATAGAAGTGCAGCGCGTATATTTTCCCCGTCACTCGCTGTTAATATAAAATCAAACACCTAACGCATGCGCAATATCTACCTCTCAACCGCAACCCCCCACCATAATAACTAATGTATTAACCCCTAATCCGCCAACCCCCATATCGCAAAATATCTATCAAAGTTATTAACCCGTAAATCACCATCCCCCACAATGCAATCTAGCTATTTAAACCATTAACCCCTAACCCGCCATTCAGCCACATTGCAATTAACCTAATTAAAGTATTAACCCCTAATCAGCCATTAACCCACATCACAATTAGCCTAATAAATATATTAACCCCTAAACTGCCAAACTCCAACATCACAATTAACCTAATAAATGTATTAACCCCTAAACTGCCAAACCCCAACATTGCAATTAACCTCATAAATCTATTAACCCCTAAACTGCCAAACCACCAGATCACAATTAACCTAATAAATCTATTAACCCCTAAACCGCCAAACCCCAACAACGCAATTAACCTAATTAAGCTATTAACTGATAAACCGCCAACCCCCCACAATGCAAATAACAAATTAAATTACTTAGCCCCCTAACCTAACATCCCCTAAATTAACCCCATTACATTAATTAAAAAAATTCTAAATTACAATAAAAATAAAAATTGTAACATTAATTTAAAAATTAAACCTAAGATTAAATTACAATAATTAAATCTAAAATTACAAAAAATAAAAAAGGTTAAATTACAGAAAAAAATAAATCAAATTATCCAAAATAAAAAAATTAAACTGAATCCCTATGAAAATAGAAAGCCCCCTAAAATAAAAACACTGCCTAATCTAAACTAAACTACCAATAGCCCTTAAAAGTGCCTTTTGTAGGGCATTGCCCTAAGTTAAACAGCTTTTACCTTAAAAAATACTAAGTCCCCCCTCTAACAGTAAAACCTCCTACCCACCAAACCCCCAAAATGAGAGCTACTGAAATCATATTGGCTGTTCTAATCAGCCAATAGGATTTCAGTAGCTCTCATCCTATTGGCTGATTTGAATTTGAAGATCCAAATCAGCCAATAGAAATGCAAGTGACGCCATTTTTAAACGCGTACCTTGCATTCAATCCTCAGTGTGCGGCGGTAATCGTATAAAGAGGATCCTCCACGCTCCATGGATCCAAGGTTTTCAGTTCCGCGGTCATCTCTGCTCCGCGCCAACTTGGTCCTGGATGAAGATAGAAGATGTCGCCAGCTTAAAAAGAAGACTTCACCGCCACCTGGAAGAGAACCTTCTGCACCGGACTTCAGGAACGGTGAGTACCTATTTGGGGCTTAGAGTTATTTTTTTATTTTTAAGATTAAGGATTTTGGGCACTAAAAAAAAGAGCTGAATGCCCATATAAATGCCCCTTTAGGGTTGTTTAGGATTTTTTAGTGTTAGGTTTTTTTTTATTTTGGGGGTTTGGTTGGTGGGTGGGAGGTTTAACTGGAAAAAGCCACAGCGTGCAGCTGCACTAATCCAGAACTGGAACAAACGAGGAAGAAAGGGTCATCCAATAGGAGGCAGGCTGCACCGGAGTGCCATAGCCAGGGAGATCAACCCCAAATGTGCATACCAAAATGTAGAAAAGAAGCAGGCACTACTCGGGGTGTTAAAAATAATAGAAAAAAATCTTTATTCAGCTTCCCATTATAAAAAAAAAACTGGAAACACTAAACACTAGACATAAGGCAGACTAACAAACAATGAGGGACAGACAGTCTGATGCGTTTCGTACCCTCTAGTAGCGCTTAATCATAGGTTAAAGTGTTAAGGAGCAGGTATTCCTTATATACAGGTAAGTTAACCCTTCCCACACCAAAACATATTTAAAACATAAGTGATACTTATACATTACAGCAGAGTTATACCTTGAATAAATACACATCAACAACAGAATAAATTCTAAGTGGAAAACTCCCTCTACTAATACAGATATTGATATGTCACCATTTATCAAAAAGACTGGTTATCAAAAAATCTGGGAAAAAGAGGACACTGGCTGATAGAGACATATAACTGGAACTTAATTAAATTAGGAAGCCAATAGGCAATATATTACAATAAGTTTACAAATGAAATTAGTTATCAATAAAATAACTTATGTCACATTCCTTATTCATACCTATTGGAACTCTAGCATTTAATTTTAGGATCCTGTACAGTTCTTTTTTATCTAAGATTTTCTGTTTATTTCCGCCCCTTTGAGGAAGTGTTGCTCTATCTATAATTTGTATTGACATGTCAGCTATATAGCTGAAGTGATGATAATTAAAATGATTAGCGACTGCGGAATCTACAAAATAATTTTTCACATCCCTGGTGTGTTCACTAAACCTGGTTCTAACCTTACGTGATGTTTTACCAACGTATTGGCTTTTGCATAAATTACAGGTAAGTAAATACACCACGAATGTGGTTTTACAGTTTGCATAAAAATATATAGGATATACATTATTATCATAAGTGGATATGAAACTATTACTGATTTTTATGTTGGTACAAGTTGTACAGTTCCTACTTCCACATTTGAAGTTGCCCTTTTTTAGACAATCAACATTTATTACTTGAGTTATGCTTAAACTTTACCACACTAGGAGATAATGATCTTGCTAAAGTTTTAGGTTTCCTAGAAACAAATTTACACTTGTTGATAAATGGTTTCAAAACAGAATCACCAGTCAACAACTGTAGATGTTTTTTAAGTATCTTCACTACACTAGTAAACTGTTGAGTGTACTCTGTGGTAAATACAATGGAGTCATCAAAGTTATCTACATTCCTGTAGTTTTTCCTTTCAAGTCTACAATTTAAATGGTTAACTGATGTCCTACATTTTTCTAGCAACACTGGATCATAGCCTATCATTAAGTTCTAATGACTGTGCGTCAAATAACCTATCTGATTTAGTATTTCTGCGAAGTCTGATAAACTGACCTCTGGGTACAGCCTTAATTAGATGGCCTGGATGTTGGGAGCTGGCATGTAAGATGTTGTTACCAGCTGTTGGTTTTCTATAAGTCTTAGTCATAATATGATTGTCAACGGTATATGGTGTAAGAACCAAAAAAAAAATGTCCCTTTTATTTATTTCACCTGTGAAACTTAACCTAGTTCATTGGTACTGAAATAAAGTAACAGTTCATGCAAAAAGTTTGGATCATTATGACTACGTACTTTCTAAAAGCAGGTCATCTATATATCTGACGAAGAGTACTATCGGATCCTGCCATGGGTTAATGGGGGAGTAAAAGTACATTAGCTCCCACCAGGCAACAAAGATCTTTGCAAACACTGGGGCAAATGTTGCCCCCATGGCGATTCCCCTTATGTTTTAAATATTTTTCAGTGTGGCCTATGATTAAGCACCACTAGAGGGAATTAAATGTGTCAGGCTGTCTGTCCCTCATTGTCTTTTAGTCTGCCTTATGTCTAGTGTTTAGTGTTTCCAGGATTTTTTTTATAATTTGAAGCTAAAGATTTTTTTCTTTTATTTTTAACACCCTGAGTAGTGCCTGCCTGCCTCCTATTGGATGACCCTTTCTTCCATGTTTGTTCCGGTTCCAGATTTGTGCAAAGGGTGATCAAATTTGTTTCTAGGAAACCTAAAACTTTAGCAAGATCATTATCTCATTTTAATTATCATCACTTAAGCCATATAGCTGACATGTCAATACAAATTATAGATAGAGCAACACTCCCCCAAAGGGGTGGAAATAAACAGAAAATCTTAGATAAAAAAAGAACTGTACTGGATCCTAAAATTAAATACTAGAGTTCCAATAGGTATGAATAAGGAATGTGACATAAGTTATTTTATTGATAACTAATTTCATTTGTAAACTTATTGTAATATATTACCTATTGGCTTCCTGATTTTATTAGATTTCAGTTATATGTCTCTATCAGCCAGTCTCCTCTTATATTTTCCCAGATTTTTTGATAACCAGTTTTTTTTGATAAACGGTGACATATCAATATCTGTATTAGTAGAGGGAGTTTTCCACTTAGAATTTATTCTGTTGTTGATGTGGATTTATACAAGGTATAACTCTGCTGTAATGTATAAGTATCAATTATGTTTTCAAAATTTTCGGCGTGGGAAGGGTTAACTTACCTGTATATAAGGAATACCTGCTCCTTAACACTTTAACCTATGATTAAGCGCCACTAGAGTGCGTGAAATGCGCCAGGCTGTCTGTCCCTCACTGTCTGTTAGTCTGCCTTATGTCTAGTGTTTAGTGTTTCCAGTTTTTTTTTTTTTATAATTGGAAGCTGAATAAAGATTTATTCTTTTATTTTTAACACCCCCGAGTAGTGTCTGCTTCTTTTCTACATTTTGGGAGGTTTTACTGTTGGGGGGGGGGGGGGGACTTAGTATTTTTTAAGGAAAAAGAGCTGTTTAACTTAGGGCAATGCCCTACAAAAGGCACTTTTAAGGACTATTGGTAGTTTAGTTTAGATTAGGGGTGTTTTTATTTTAGGGGGCTTTCTTATTTTTTTAGGGATTAGGTTTAATTTTTTATTTTGGATAATTTGGTTTATTTTTTTCTGTAATTTTAACCTTTTTTATTTTTTGTAATTTTAGATTTAATTAATGTAATTTAAACTTAGGTTTAATTTTTAAATTAATGTTAGGCTTTTTATTTTAATTGTAATTTAGGATTTTTTTAAATTAATGTATTGGGGGTTAATTTAGGGGATGTTAGGTTAGGGGGCTTAGTGATGACTTATTTGCGTTGTGGGGCATGGCGGGTTAGGGGTTAATAGTTTTAATAGCTAGTTTGCATTGTGGGGCATGGCGGTTTTAGTGCTTAATACATTTATTATAAGTTGCGATGTGGGGGGGGATGGCGGATAGAGGGGTTTTGATGTGTCGGGTTAGATTTCAATGGGAAAAAGGTTTTAAAAAGCACCTTTTTCCTATTTTACACCTAGTTGAGCTGGGTGTAATTTTTGTTACTGTATCGGCAGCCTCTGACAGTGTATTAACGGTTTGCACGGGCATTGGAAACCGGGTGTAATTTAAAGATTAGCGGCTTCTGATACTTTGCATGGGACACAATAATGTTTTTGGCAGCCAGAGTCCGGTTGCCAAAATTGAGTTATAACAGGTGGTTGGAAGCAGTCGGTGAATGATATAGCTTCCGACAGCTTATTTAATGGTTTGTGAGCGCACGCAAACCTAATTACGGCTCAATGGAAACGAGCCCTTAGAAATTTGCATATGAGCCTACCTAGGTTTAGCTTTCCACAAAGAGTACCAAAAGAACAAAGCAAATTTGATAATAAAAGTAAATTGGAAAGTTGTTTAAAATTGCATGCCCTATTGGAATCATGAAAGTTTAATTTGACTATACTGTCCCTTTAAACCCTTAACGACCATCGACGTACAGGGTACGTCCGACAAAAAAATGTCCTTATAGACCAAGGACGTACCCTGTATGTCGTTGGTGTCTTCAAGTGGTGGAAGCGATCCTGACCGCTTCCAGTCGTTTTCATGTTATTGCAGTGATGCCTCAATATTGAGGCATCCTGCAATAACATTTTTTAGCCATCTAAAGCAGAGAGAGCCACTCTGTGACCCTCTCTGCATCGGACATCGATGGCCACGATCGTTGGTGGGTGGGAGCCGTTGCAGGGAGGCAAGTGGGTGGCCATCGATGAGAGAAGTTCATCACAGGGGGGCGTGATCACGTGCGGGTGGCCAGGCGCGCACTGGGGACTCACGGGGGCGTGCGCACATGGGGGGCACGTTCACGGTGGCAGGAGCAGGTGGGAAGCTACACAATGGGACAATGAAAAAAGGGGGGTTATCTAAGCGATCTGGGTGGGGGGTTGGCTATTGAGGGGGGGCAGCTACACTACAGAAAAAATTAAAAATAAAACATTATTTATGGCAAACAGGGTACTGGCAGACAGCTGCCAGTACCCAAGATGGTGCGCAATAAGTTAGAGGGGGAGGGTTAGAGAGCTGTTTGGGGGGAATCAGGGAGGTTGGCGGCTAAGGGGGGATCCTACACAGCAGAATATGTTGGGGTTTTGAAAAAAAAAAAAAGATAACTTTTATTTTAGTACTGGCAGACTTTCTGCCAGTACTTAAGATGGCGGGGACAATTGTGGGGTGGGGGAGGGAAGGGAGCTGTTTGGGAGGGATCAGGGGGTGGCATGTTTCAGGTGGGAGGTTGATCTCTAAACTAAAGCTAAAATTAACCCTGCAAGCTCCCTACAAGCTACCTAATTAACCCCATTCACTGCCTTCTAATTGCCAAAAATCAACGCCAAAGCATATATATCTGCTATTTCTGAACAAAGGGGATCCCAGAGAAGCATTTACAACAATTTGTGCCATAATTGCACAAACTGTTTGTAAATAATTTCAGTGAGAAACCTAAAGTTTGTAAAAAAGTTAACAATTTTTTTTAATTTGATCGCATTTGGCGGTGAAATGGTGGCATGAAATATACCAAAATGGGCCTAGATCAATACTTTGGGTTGTCTACTACACTACACTAAAGCTAAAATTAACCCTACATGCTCCCTACAAGCTCCCTAATTAACCCCATTCACTACTGGGCATAATACACGTGTGGTGCGCAGCGGCATTTAGCGGCCTTCTAATTACCAAAAAGCAACGCCAAATATTATTTCTGACCAAAGGGGATTCCAGAGAAGCATTTACAACCATTTGTGCCATAATTGTACAAGCTGTTTGTAATTCATTTCAGTGAGAAACCTAAAGATTGTGAAAAAAATTGTCAAAAAGTGAACGATTTTTTTTATTTGATCGCATTTGGCGGTGAAATGGTGGCATGAAATATACCAAAATCGGCCTAGATCAATACTTTGAGTTGTCTTCTAAAAAAAAATATATACACATGTCAAGGGATATTCAGGGATTCCAGAGAGATATCAGTGTTCCAATGTAACTATCGCTAATTTTGAAAAAAAAAGTGGTTTGGAAATAGCAAAGTGCTACTTGTATTTATTGCCCTATAACTTGCAAAAAAAGCAAAGAACGTGTAAACATTGGGTATTTCTAAACTCAGGACAAAATTTAGAAACTATTTAGCATGGGTGTTTTTTGGTGGTTGTAGATGTGTATCAGAATTTGGGGGTCAAAGTTAGAAAAAGTGTTTTTTTTTTCATTTCCCCCCCATATTTTATAAATTTTTTTATAGTAAATTAAAAGATATGATGAAAATAATGGTATCTTTAGAAAGTCCATTTAATGGCGAGAATAATGTTATATAATATATGTGGATACAGTAAATGAGTAAGAAGAAAATTACAACTAAACACAAACACTGCAAAAATGTAAAAATAGCCTTGGTCCCAAATGGTCAGAAAATGGAAAAGTGCTGTGGTCCTTAAAGGGACACTGAACCCAGTTTTTTTCTTTTGTGATTCAGATAGAGCATGCAATTTTAAGCAACTTTCTAATTTACTCCTATTATCAATTTTTATTCGTTCTCTTGCTATCTTTATTTGAAAAAGATGGCATCTAAGCTAAGGAGCTAGTCAATTTTTGGTTCAGTACACTGAACAGCACTTGTTTATTAGGTGGATGAATTTATCCACCAATCAGCAAGGACAACCCAGGTTGTTCACCAAAAATGGGCCAGCATCTAAACTGACATTCTTTCTTTTCAAGTAAAGATACCAAGAGAATGAAGAAAATTTGATAATAGGAGTAAATTAGAAAGTTGCTTAAATAGCATAACGAATTAAAAATTTGGGTTCAGTGTCCCTTTAAGGAGTTAAATATGAATATTGCATAAATATGCTTTAATATGTTTTCATCTACTTGACTGCAAAGGACTCCAATGCACTTTGTATGTATATATATATATATATATATATATATATATATATATATATGTATTTATGTGTTTATATGTCTGTAACTACATTTATGAAGAAAAAAGAGAGGAGCGTCCGCTGTGATATAATTAAAAACGTAACTTTATTGTACAATCAGGCTATGATTACGGCTCACAGCCGAAACGTGTAAGCCAACAGTGCCACACCGCTTTTTATTGTGTTCATGTTGCTGCCAAGTTTCCATGGTTAACGTGTTTTAACTTTTGTACAATAAAGTTATGTTTTTAATTATATTGCAGCGGATGCTCCTCTCTTTTTTCTTCATATTACATTGCCAGCTGTCTGCACTTGTGGGAAGGTGTGAGCAGGTGTCTCTATGCGATTGGAGGACAAGTTCCCATGACGGAGATGGGCGGTACACAGTGACGTCAGGATGACACAGTGGATCCATAAGGACACCAAGCCAAGCCGGTGAAGACACGCTAGCACTTGGAGTGGTAATTTATGCCCGTGCTTGTGAAAGAATTATAAATCCGGTAAGATTGGCTTAAGGGCTAGTGGATTTCGTAAATGTATAGTTAATATTGGCTCAGAGTGCAAAGAGACTTACATCCTTGACATATGAGTTTCACTATATGAACTGTCATCCACCGCTGTTTTACCGCAACATTTGTATGCAACTGACACCTTTATTATGCATTAATTCTATATGCAATGTTTCAGCATTTGAATTAATTTCAACTCTCCAGAGTGATATTGATAATTGTAAATACATTTATACACATGTAAATATCATGTATATGTATGTATCTTAATGTTAAAGCTATTTGCCTGCCTTTTTTTCTTATACCTGAGACCTCATCTTTTTGAGCCCTTATACTTTTGTTTGCAATATTTTTTTTTAAACAATTGTTATAAGATAGTATTATTATGAATGTAACTGTGCTGTGTAATGTATTTTTTATGTGTTCTGCGTAACCTTTTAGTTTTTACAAAAGAGTTAAAGGGATACTAAACCCATTTTTTTTCTTTCATGATTCAGATAGAGCATGCAATTTTAAGTAACTTTCTAATTTATTCCTATTATCAATTTTTCTTCATTCTCTTGCTATCTTTATTTCAAAAGCAGGAATGTAAAGTGTAGGAGCCAGCCCATTTCAGGTTTAGCACCCTGGATAGTGCTTGCTTATTGGTGGCTACATTTAGCAAACCAATAAGCAAGCATAACCCAGGTTCTGAACCAAAAAGAAGCCTGCATCTAAGCTTTACATTCCTGCTTTTTAAATAAAGATAGCAAGAGAATGAAGAAAAATTGGTAATAGGAGTAAATGAGAAAGTTGCTTAAAATTGCATGCTCTATCTGATTCATGAAAGAAAAAAATTGGGTTTAGCATCCCTTTAACCAGTGCTCTGTAGTCGCACTAATCATTCTACATTCCGATTGCATTCAAGTGAACTTGTTTACTTTCAACTTGCAATACCCGATAAGCTAGATGAGCACAAACAGAAGCTATAAACCCCTTATTGCTTGAGCGCAAACATTTGCACTCCACTCGTAATCTGGCCCTTTCTATTTCATTCTTTGATTCCACAAAGTAAACTTCTGTGAGTGTTTGTTTGTCCCTTTAATGGGACATTGCTGTACATTGTTTTCTACTCCAAAATGTAATCTAAATGATCCATTTACCTTCTACAGTGTAGAAAAATGCTTTACTTTTTACTTACCATTTCTTGTAGCTCAAACCACAAACTAAAGGCAAAAGGTAACTGTGGTCATTATGCCGAGAACTTGCCATTGAGCTTCATATCTGTAAGTGGCTTCTGCATATGCGCAACTGTTCCAGTGATGTCACTGCATCAGAAAATGTTTGGGCTTGAAGCAAATTTGTACACAGCCAGTGGTATCAGTGACGATGATGTAGTCATATGACCTGTCCCCATATAAACTGGTATTTGAGTTGACAGCGAGATTGAGGGTGAATGCGTTCATATATGAGGAGTTTTTTGCAAAGAGGGCTTCTGACTAAGGGACAAGGCACATTAATGTACATAAATATATACAGTTACAGTGGAAAGGAAAAGTTAGCACCACTAAAATGCGCTTTTTCTGAGAATGCCTTTGTTTATATTCATATTTGCAGGTATGGATGCAAATTGTAATGCTATAGGCAAAATATATAAACAAAAAACTACCAGAAAATTGTGGGGGACACTGAAGACGACAACTGAAAGTATGCTTGCAGTACAGTAAGCAAAATGTAGGCAAAAATAATGACAAAACTAGACTGATATGAAAAACTCATTTTTTCATAAACATTTTAAGTGTTTAACTAAAGTGTATTTTTTGCACCTTGCTGCCCCCCATATTCACAAGTATAACAAGTGGTAACACCGTTTTACAGCACAGTGTCCCTCTAACATTTGCTAGATGTGTTTAGCCGCAGCTGGATCTAGACATTATACTGAAGTTTGACAAGCTGCCTATTTTATGCTAAAACAACAACTAGGAATATTTTCTGTCATATGAAAAATGTTTTATCAAAAATCATATTGGTTTCAAAAATTGCTTTTAAACAAAGCTAGAAATTAAAAAAATAAAAATGATCATTTTGTCTTTATCTCCCATATTTTTTTTTCTCATTATTTAAAAAGAAAATACTACACCATAGCCAGACTTCATAAAGTGCAGACAACATAAAATGGAACAAGGTGACTACATTTTAAATGATTTTGTAGCCCTGAAGCTTCAATTACAATATTTCTGACGTCAACTGGAACCAGAAACCAGTACGTTTTGCTTACACATAGGAAAATAACCTCTGCATGCCTTATACTGATCGCATTATGGCTAATCAGTTTCTTTGGTTTCTATTTTTGATTACAGTAAATAAGTTAATATGCTCTGGAGAAGGTGACCTTTATATTAGAAGTGTATAACATTTTTTTTCATTGCAGTCATGGAAATTACAATTTATGATCGTCTCCTTGTAGAGAACAAAAAAGGAAATGCTATTGAGCTAATAGTTAAAAAGGTAACAATCATTTTCATGTGCTGATTATAAACTGTTGTGTAAATATTAATGTACAGATTTTAATATTTTGCTAACAAGTAGCCCAAACCAAGCTTGGTGATTTAGCAACACCACTATAGGGCATCATTTATCAAGCTGCTTAGGAGGCCCATCATTTCAGGATAGACTGAAGCGAAAGTTTAAGGGATATGGAACCCAATTTTTTTCTTTTGTGATTCAGATAGAGCATGTAATGTTAAGCAACTTTCTAATTTACTTCTATTATCAATTGTTCTTTGTTCTCTTGGTATTCTTTGTTGAATGAGCAGCAATGCACTACTGTTTGCTGACGGAACACAGGGGTGAGCCAATAACAATCAGTATAAATATGCAGCTACCAATCAGCAGTTAGAACCTAGGTTCTTTGCTGCTCCTGAGCTTTCTTAGATAAACCTTTCAGCAAAGGATAACAAGAGAAGGAAGCAAATTAAATGTTATTCTTTATCTGAATCATGAAAGAAAATGTTTGGGTTTCATGTATTGGATATTGGGTCATAAGACCCAATACGATTGACAGCCTCTGCTAGCAGCCGATTGGCCCCCAATGAGCAGGAGGCGGCATTGCACAAGCATTTCTAGTGAAATGCTTGTACAATGACAAATGCTGTAGCGAATCATGTTTGCTTGACAATTGATAAATGGAGCCCTATGAGTGTGATTTATTTTGTGATTTAAATTTGTATATGACCAGTCAATCAGCATTTTATTTATTTATTTATTTATTTATGTATTTATTTATTCAAACAGAAGCAAGCAAAGCTATGTTATTCTTCTTGCCTGTGTAAATATCTGAGGGTAGGAAAAAGTAACTCTTCAATACATTTAGAGAATATTATTTAAGTATTCTCAGCAGTATCTTTTTACTCACACCAGCTAGTTGAATTGCACAAATGCACATGCCTAGTTTAATTTTCTTGTATGTTTTTATTCTGAACCCCTACACGCCGCTTGTTGTAGAATTATGTAGAATGACATTGGCCTCTATCATACTAAGATTGGCTTTATAATAATAAACAACAATAGAGGGATACGTCCATATATGGTTTCTTTATTAATGCAAATTAGGACATATATTCCACACGTATCGCTTCGTCAGAGATTTATATTGAAATTTTTACACACATTTAAAAACATTTTCCTATCCAATCAAGGATGTCCACAATTCTATGGATTCTCTCCAATTGTCTTTTGTAAAGGTGGGCTTTTGTTTATCAGCATTTATTATATTGTAATTAAAACAAATAGGGAATAAAGAAGCAAGGTACATTAGACAACTCATAGTTTCCATCATATACATTTTTTTTTTACATAAATACCAGATTAGAAAAAAGTGAAATATTAAATGCCTACCTTGGTATAAAAACCCTTCTACTAACTTACTGGGTCCCCATCACCATAATAAAGGTATAAAAAAGGATAACAGGCAAATAACAAATGTATAAGATATTTGTTTGACCAAAACTTTATGTCCAAAAAAAAAATATATGAAGAGAGCAGGATCTCAGAAAGCCTGTTCCACAATAAATTATACAAAACCAAGGGAAATTTAACTGAAAAAGAAGAGAACCTTAATATCAGAATACTGCTATGAATTGTGATATAAAAAATAAAAAAATAGAAAAATAGAATAGCCACCAAAAAATAAATAAATATATATACATCTTGTGTGATTAATGTAGAGCATGGTAGCACATTGGTAAGTGAATCAATCTACTGATTCTTTGAATAGTTTGAATAATCTGACAAAGTGACAGTTGAGCTAGAGCTATTATCTCATATATAGACATCATTTTCTCTTACATAAGTATACAAACTAGAGGGTTGTATAAACCATACAAGCATATAGAAAAGATGGTTAAATAAATATATGTAGTAAATGTCCACAGAGTTTCTTAGTTCACAAACAAGGTATTGAGACAATAAGCCCATAGCATCAGATCCTCAGATTATCGTCACTGACTGGTATGAGATAAGTAGCGTTCTTTAAATTATAATAATAGAGTTTATCAGTTTTAATCGTCATGAAGAAGGGTAAATAGTTTTAGCCTTCTGGAATAGTGTCAGGGTTTTTCCCTGCTTTGTTTGCCATGTGCTGCTGGCAGCCATTTTACTCACCTCTCTTGCTGACTCTGGTGCATACTGTGTGATGCTGCTCATTTCCTGCACTTCCTTTTATGACCAGACTGCTGTACATCATCAGTGTGAGACAGGATGCAGTTTCAGAATTATTTATTATTTAAAGGGCCTCTGTTCAGTATGTTTTGCCCGTGCGTTGTCTCAGACCTGTTTGTGAGAGCTCCTGTGTATTACCTGGCTGTCTGACGTCCCTCCTGGTTCCTGATCCCTGGTTTGTTCCTGACTGCTATTCTCCTTGTTCCTGATTCCGGCTCGTCTGACTACTCGCTTTGACTCCTGACTCGGCTCGTCTGACTATTCGCTTTGGCTCCTGACTTGGCTCGTCTGACTACCAGCTCTGGTTTTGATTTCTGGCTTGTTATTTGTCTTGTGGACTTTTTTTTTTTTTGAATAATTTTTTTCTTTATTGAATAGAAATTCACCGTACAGTAATATTAGAGTAGCATTACATCAGAACATATCGTATAACATAGTATAACAGTATGTTTGGTTAACAGAAATAAACATTGCACATATTGGAATAATCAGAAATCGTAAAATAGGTGTGTCATAAGTGTACATTCTCATAGTAGTCAATATTGAAACAAAGAAAAAAAAACAGGTATCGGGCATTATTTGGCCCTAGAAGAGGGGTGAATAGAAAGTGAGCCAACAGGGCTCACGTACAAATTTGTCAGACAACTGAATAAATAGGGATTATACACATCTCCCCCAGATAGGGAGTAATGAAAGGGATACAAATAAGAAAAGAAGGAGGCAGAAGAAAAAGAGAGATAGAGAGAAAAAAAAAAAGGGGTAGATAGCGCTACTGAAGGGTCTCACTCATCGGAGCTCAAACCAGTCAGACCACGTCTCCCAGTCCAGGGTACCGTTTTCGCCGGCGACATATCTCTCCATCGTAGCGAAATGATTTATCACATCACAGATCTCATTTAGATTTGGAGGCTCTGTTTGTTTCCAAGCCCGAGCTATGCACAGTTTAGTCGCTGCCAGGACGTAAATTAGGAACTTTTTGGTATTCAATGAGAAAGACCTCGGAAGAATATGGAGCAAGGCCATCCCAGGTGTCAGGTGGACATCGAGATTCATGGAGCTGAGCAATAATTCAACCTCATTCCATAGGGAGGTGATCTTCGGACAGCTCCACCATACATGGATGTCAGAGCCCTCACCATTACACTGTCTCCAGCACTCTCTGGTGGAGGACGGGAACATCGCTGCCAATCGGGTTGGGACTCTATACCACTTCAACACCCCTTTCATATATGTCTCAAAGACTGTGACGCAGTGAAGCGTCTTTTTAGTGAGAGTAATTGCATAGGCAAGGTCGTCTTCAGGAATAGAGATGCTGAGCTCGCGACACCAAGCACGTATCTGCCATGGCACACCAGGTGTACAGTCATTTAGAAGTGTGGTTTAGTGAAACGAAATGGGACGGGATCTCAGTGCTCCCGTACACCATCTAGACTCCCATCCTGTCTTCCCTCTGAGGGCAGTCGTGGGGAATCTCCTGGCCTTGACAACACTGAGCACTCTGAAGCTCTTGAAGCGGAACCATAGGGGGTTGTCCCCCCCGGGCTCCGCTAGTTGTGAAGCCGTCGTAAGGGTACCTGAGTGATACAGATCAGAAACCTTTGTGATGTTTTTACTTTTCCAGAAATCAAAATGAATCTCCGGTGAGTTCCAGAGTAAACCCCTCAATCTCTGAATAGGTGAAGGGTAGGGTGAAACACCCTGTCTGTGGCGAAGCTCGTACCAGATACGTAAAGATTGACTAACAATAGGATTATGGATCTTAGCTAAGAGGTTCACATGCTTGGGTACCCAGATGGCATCTCAGAGGTCTAGGTCTACCGGCAGAGCTAGTTGTTCCAAGTAATACCAGCCTGGTCTATCCGTCTCTACTCCCCATGCGGTGATATGTGTAAGTCTCATTGCTTCATAATAGAGATATATGTTTGGAAACTGGAGGATTTTGTATGCTATTCGAGGAATCCCGCGTCCCCACACATATCTGAGGAAGACTCTATGGATCTGCTGAAGAATCCGATGAGGCACATTAAAGGGGAGACAGCGGAATATGTATAAAGCCTTCGGGAGGAGTGACATCTTAAGCGTGGCGACACGGCCTAGCCATGAAATCTCACGATGGTCCCATGATATCGCCAAGGATTTAATTTTGGCCGTCAACTTATCAAAGTTAAGTTTGATCATGGTGTCTGTGTTGTCACTGAGCATTACACCTAAGTGAGTTAGGTAATTTGTAGACCACTGGAAGTCAAATTTGTCCCGCAGTGCATTTAGTCGCTCTGTGGGAATATTCATGGCGTATGCTTCAGTCTTAGCTACATTAGACTTGTAATAGCTATACCGGCCAAATTTATCAATTAGGTCAAAGACCCTCGAGATCGAAGACTCCGGGTTAGTCAATAGAAGGGTCACGTCATCCGCAAAGAGGGCAATCTTTTCTTCACATGACGGATATGGAACACCAGTAATTCCTTCTGATAGACTTATTGCTGGAGCAAAGGGTTCCATCACTAGGGAGAAAATTAAACGGGAGAGGGGACACCCCTGTCTGGTGCCATTGGAAATGTTTATTACCGGTGAGCAGAAACCTGGGCCCCTGATACGAGCATGGGGCGAAGTGTAGAGGGCCTGAATGGCTACAACGATTTGGGGAGGAAAGTTGAACACTCTGAGGACTTCCCATAGGTACTCCCATCGTACCCTGTCGAAAGCCTTTTCGGAGCTCCCTTCGTACGACGTAATTCTGCCACCTTAGTAATACAAAAACCTCGTAGGTAAGCTTTCAAGGCCGCAAATCTAATCTGGTGGGACGTTTGCCCCTCTCGATTGTTTTGCAGGAACTTAGTGATTTCCTCCTCAAGCCCCAGTAGGAAGGAAGTATCCTTCCATAAGAACCGAGGGAATCTCCAGTAGGGTCTATCTATAGACGCTCTCGGGCCAAACACCTGGAATGTGACGGCGTCATGATCCGACCAGGTATAATAGTGTATACGCGCCTCATTGATAGAGTTCAGCGTCCATGAATCAACAAAAAAATAATCGAGCCTGGAGTAGGACCTATGGGAGGCTGAGAAGAATGTGAAATCTTTCACTTCAGGATGGTGTGCCCACCATACATCAAAAAGAGAATGTTGTGCAATCAAATGTTGAAACTTCGGGGCCACCGATATGGTATAGGGGTCAATCCGTTTGTTGGAAGGGACCTTCTTGTCGAGGAGAGGATCCCAAACAAGGTTGAAATCGCCCCCTAGGACCAGGGTGCCTTGCTTCAATCTATCAACTAAGAGAAGAGTCCTTTTCAAGAAGGAAACCTGTCTTTGGTTAGGGCTGTATAGATTGACTAGAGTGACCAATTGTTCATTAAGTTTCCCTATCAAGATAAGGAAACGCCCCTCCACGTCTCTTTCCACATGAACCAAATGGAATGCAACCCTTTTGTTAATCAGGATAGAAACGCCTCTTGTTTTGTCTTTGTAGGTAGAATGGAATATTTCAGAATAATCTGAGAACTTGAGTGTAGGCATATGGGCAGTCGACCAATGGGTCTCTTGCAAATAGACTACATCAGGGTTACGAGATTTAAGAAAGTTTCTCAACAGACTACGCTTGTTAGGGGAGTTCAGACCCTTCACATTCAAAGTGAGGAAGGTTAGCGCCATAGTAGGCTTGTTTCTATTTTGTACCGTTCAGGAAAGGAAGGGAGAGAAGGGGAGGGAGAGATAAAAAAAAAAAAAATTAACACACCAAGGCTGGGAAGAGAGAGGGGTGAGTAGGAAGAATAGGGGCAGAGAGATAAGATATTGAAATACAGAGGAAGATGTGTTATCCAAGAGCTAGACCCCTTCAAGGAGTTAGGGACCAGCCAATGGTGTACTGGTCAAGTATGAAATCACGTCTGGATTCTAGCTAATAATGTAGGGGAATAAGGTAGAAATTTAGAATCTGTGTTCACGTGTTTACAATGTAAACTGCAAATCTGGGGGGGGGGGGGGGGCGAGAACCCGTTGGGTAGGGTTACTTAAGTTTTTAAGTAGATAATCGTGGTAGCCAGCAGCTACGGGGTACTTAACATAGATGAATTCTAAAATTTCCTGACAAAAACATTACTAAGAATCAAGAAACAATTAACTAGTTAAATTAGGGGTATAGTGGGGACAGTCCATATGTAATGATAAGCTTGGACACATGTTGATGGCGGGACTCAACCTGTGGGACCTGTCGTGATGTATGTGGAGGTTTATTGAGGTAGGTAAACACCAATGGTAAGGACTTTAGGGAGGAGTGAGTAGGTCGTGATCTATATCTGAATGGACTAAAAAGTCATAATACCAGAATAAACACTTACAAATTGGTGTATAATAAGATAAACAGATAAAGCATAAAACTGTGGAACCTGCATAGGAGCAAAAACATATACAAGTCAATGCATAGGAGCAAAAACATAGTCAATGCATTACAACCTAGAAGAAAGGAAAAAAAAAATAAAAAAAAAAAAAAATCATTGAGTTAAATTCAAACCTTGGTATTTAAATCAGAGAATGAAGTACATCACATCACAATAACAAAAAAGGAACTTTTACATTTCTCAATACATTTCTCTTTCCCTCTATCATTCCCTCCACCCCTCTCTCTCCATAACCTGGTGGACCTCAGGTCTTGGGGAGTCATTATGGTCCATAGACTGTTAGGAGACTGGACAGGGTCCCAAATAATAATATCAGGGTGTTTTCTATAACCAAGGATAGACAGTCTATGGAGTTGCCAGCCACCCTGTCAGGAAAAAAGAAACATGGATCCAAGCAAAAAGATAGCAAAAGAAGATACAGTCCCCCCTTTACCAACTAGGATACTTATCGTCCTGGGTTAATCAGTCATTCAGAATCTGGAACAGGAGACTCCGGCCGGAGTAAACCAGCCGTAGAGGATGAAGTAGGGTCTGTAGGAAAACTAAAGGCAAAAGATGGTGTCTTATGGTTAGGAGATCTCTGTGGTAAAGGTTGCCACTCAGAAGCAGGTCTAATAAGTGTAGACTGGGACTTTAGGTGAGCAGCCTGTGGAGTTGCAGAAGGCTTCTCCCCTGAAGGCAGAGGATGACCCCTAGGCCCTGGTGTGTGGAGTAAATCCCAGTCTTTGAGATATTGACAAGCTCTATCTGGAGTGTTAGCAGCCAAAAGGTGGTTATCTTTATGGATGAGGAGCTTTGTTGGATACCCCCATCTGTATTTAATTCCCTGCTGTCGAAGGATTTTAGTGACCTCTCTAAATGTGGCTCTCTTTTGGATGGTAAACTGAGAGAGGTCTGGAAAGACTTGAATGTCCCTGAATTTTTCAGGTAAAGCAGGGTTGGAAAACATCACCTTGGAAATCTGCTCTTTATATGTGAAAAAATGGAAGCGGGCTATCACATCTCTGGGCTTTTCAGATGGAATATTTCTCCCTCTAGGTAGCCTGTGGACTCTGTCAAGCAAATTTTCATTAGGCAGTTGTGGTGCTTTGAGATGGCTTCAGAATTCGGCTAAGAAAGATTCTAAGTCAGCAGCGGGGATTTCTTCTGAGATTCCTCGGAATCTGAGGTTGTTGCGGCGGGAGCAATCCTCAATGTCAGCCATCTTTGCTTCCACTGTATCTAGCATATCGACCACTACATGGGAATGGTTAGAGAGATGTGCCTGTTCTACTGCCAGGTCCTCTTGCTTTTGCTCCAGGGCCTCAACTCTCTCGCTGATTGTGCCTATGTCTTTTCGCAGATCTGCAATAGAACTTTTAAAAGTCTTAGTGAGAGATTCTTGCAGGTTAGTGATTTTTTGGGTGATTGTGTTGACAATTTCAGATGCCATAGTAGATGGAAGTTCTCCTGTAGTCTGAGAATACTGGTCAAACAGCTCACTTTCGGCGGGTGGAGGGATATTCAGAGACTCTGGGCTTGGCTGTCTGTCTGCCTGGGCTTTAGGCTTAAAGTGATCAGACATGGACTTTTTATATTCAGCTTGGTTTACAGTCTTTCGTCTAGAGCCCAGTGGCATGATAAATAACTGTTTGCGGTTCCCTCACGCTCAGACTGTATGCAGTATATACATTTAAAAGTGAGCCATAACCCAGGATAAAGTAGTTATCAGGTGCAGAAGTTTTAAGACATAGTAAAAGGGAAGAGGGACCAGGCCCCCTTAACTATTTCCCCCTTTCGCCAGACTGCCTGCAGGTTTACATAGTGGGGACTATAAGGGCCTTGTAGCCCTGTTTAAAGATTTTGTAAGCTGTCCAGAAGAATTGTATACTTATGGCGTAGGGCCCCCACCTACAGCATGCAGTTGTTGAAAGTTAATTATTATTATCAATCTTCATTCAGGATACATTTACATAGCACCACTGTCTAGGAAAAGCAGCTTAGAAATCAGGACCATTTGTAATTTACGGTAAATACCAATCCAAATTTTAATCTCTAGTTCATAGATGAAGAGAGAAACACGGTAAATACCAATCCAGCTATTGCAAATGAGACAGAAGCTACAGCTTGTATGATATTGAGTGAACACCCATGCAGGGAAAACACTTGTGGGACAGTGATATATGTTGAACTATAAAAGTCTTTGTGGGTTTGTGTCATTAGCCTATGGTACAAGGAAGATAGTATGCTGTACTGTTGATAAAGGCCCAGATTGAGTGACACTTATATCAGGGGCTAACAACTTTCTACTCACATATTGCCACGTGGGATGTTGCTGACTGTAATATGTCTGCCCAACTTCTGGAAAGAAAAAAGGCACTGTCTATCAATCCTCACCCTCTCCTATAGGGTGTATGTTGGTCCGGAGGGTTAGTCAAAGGGTTTGCTGGTGTTGGGAAATTTTTTGGAAATCAGGCCCAGAATCGAGTGCCGATGTAGGCCGCAGCCGCGGCCTTTCCTGCAAAACGCTCTGGTACTCCCAGGCGGCCTGAATTTGCGCTGCAAAATATCCCACAAAAAAGGTTCGGGGCAACTCCAGGCGACCCCGCAAATTGTCTGAGGTGGGTTGTGGGCAGTTTTGTTGCTCTTAGTTAATGTAAAAGGCCTAAATACACTTTTTTAGGAGCAGAGCTCTGTCCCTGCACGTCTTATCAGTTCGGCTGCTGGCTCCGCCCCCCTTGTGGACTTTTTATTATTTTTTGCTATATATATTATTTTTTGCTATATATAAAGGTGTGATTATTTTTGCACTTCTCGTCTCAGTCTGATTCCTGGCACCCTGACATTATGCAAGGGCCATGAATCCTGATGATGCTAATATTCCACCTTTACCTGCCATAATTTCCAGGATGGATGAACAGGATCACCGCTTGGATCAATTTGCACTAGCCCTGCAAACTCTGCTGACTCGCACTGCACATTTGGACCAAAGTGTCCCGCAAGTTATCTCTGCTCCTGTTTCCGCTGCTGCACCTAGTCCTACCAGGAGCATGTCCGGTTCTGCACCTCTACCTCAGCGATATGGAGGCGATCCTAATCAGTGCAGAAGGTTTTTGAACCAGGTGGGCATTTACTTTGAGATATTACCGCAGGCATTTCCCTCTGACAGAGCTAAGGTGGGATTTCTCATCTCATTACTATCTGACACAGCTCTTGCCTGGGCTAATCCCTTGTGGGAGACTAATAAACCTGTGATTTCAAATTACCCTGAATTTGTGGCCTCCTTTCGAAGGGTATTTGATGTTTCGGCTCGCTCCTCCTCTGCTGCTAAACGACTCATGTCCTTTCAGCAAGGTACAAGATCTGTTGCTGAGTATGCCATTGAGTTCCATACGCTTGCCACAGAGGTAGGTTGGAACAATGAAGCCCTTGTTGCCGCCTTCTTTCATGGGCTCTTTGATGCAATTAAAGACAAAGTTGCTGCCAGAGATTTACCAGAAGATCTCGAGGCATTGGTGTCTTTTTTGATCCAAATTGACATCAGACTAAGTGAGAGGAGCACTTGCAGAAGCCTCCTGTTCCGTTGTCTCCTACGTGTTCGTTCCCACTCATGCCTCCCTCTACTCCCATGCCTCCTGGTCCCGAGTCACCAGGTACTGCTGAGCCGATGCAGTTGGAATTCACGCATCTCTCCGCGGCGGAGAGGGCCTTTAGGAGGAGGGAGGGGCTCTGCCTCTATTGTGGGTTACAGGGCCACCTTTTGAAGTCTTGTCCTACACGGCTGGGAAACGCTCACACCTAAGGTCCTGTCGGGGGCAGACCTTGGGTGGTTTATCCTCATCCCCGGAACCGCTAAAGGAGAAACCTTTGGTCACAGTTGTCCTTTCCTGGGTGGACTCCTCCATAGTCACCCAGGCTCTTGTTGACTCCGGTGCTGCGGGCTATTTCATTAACAGTGCTTTTGTATCAAAGCACTCCATTCCTGTTTTGCCTCAGTCCGTTCCGCTTGCTGGTGTACATCATCAGTGTGAGACAGGTTGCAGTCTCAGAATTGTGATGTCATCACTTATTATTTAAAGGGCCTCTGTTCAGTATGCTTTGCCTTTGGGTTGTCTCAGACCTGTTTGTGAGAGCTCCTGTGTATTACCTGGCTGTCTGACGTCCCTCCTGGTTCCTAATCCCTGGCTTATTCCTGACTCTGCTATTCTCCTTGTTCCTGCTTCTGGCTCGTCTGACTACTCGCTTTGGCTCCTGACTCGGCTCGTCTGATTATTCACTTTGGCTCCTGACCCAGCTTGTCTGATTATTCACTTTGGTTCCTGACTCGGCTCGTCTGACTACCAGCTCTGATTTTGATTCCTGGCTTGTTATTTGTCTTGTGGACTTTTTATCATTTTTTGCTATTTATAAAGGTGTGATTATTTTTGCACTTCTTGTCTCAGTCTGATTCCTGGCACCCTGATAAATTTTCCATCCTCCATATAAGATACTGTAGTTTACTGGCATCTCTTTAGCAAGTAGGGGGCCTCCAATTAGACTAACTTCATTTGAAGACAGACATTTTTTTTTAAATTTCTTTTTTATTGAGCGACATTTGACAATACATGGTATTCCAATCACAGAATATACATACTTTCAGAGTAGTTAACATGTATTTTCTTCCCATTCCCTCCCCCGACTTATTTCATACTTATATTTATTTCACTGATTTCTCATATCTAAGAGCACAACAACAACAAAAAAAAAGAAAAATAAAAGGAACAAAATCCTCTCCTCACCCCTCCCCCACCCATCTATATAGGCGCTATCATCTAGTATATTTAATCTTTATACACTAATGTCCATTCACCTCTCAGATGAGCATTTAGCATGTATTCTGTTTGTAAGAAAGGAATTAAAATTTGTTTCTGTTTTAATACATCTAAAGTTTTTATATAGCCTTCCCACTTTTTAAAAAACAGCGACAGACGTTGTGTTGTATCCAATTGAGCATCATACTACTCAATGAGTAAGTGTGACCACAACTTTTGCGTGAGATGTCTTACCGTAGGGCATTTCCTCTCTATCCACAATGATAGCACACAATTTCTAGCTAATAAGAAGATCAGAGGTAGAATAGGGCACCGTTTGTTTAGACAAGGGTCCCAATCTAGGAAACAAATCATCTCCAAACCAATAGTGATTTAAAGCGCGAAAGTTATTAATAGTCAATGTTGTAACCTGCCCTAAAAATTCCGGATACGAGAACAATCATAGAAATAATGATAAAAATCTGGGGCATATATAGAGTATTTGACACACTGATTATCAATCAATGTGTTCCAGCGTGATATACGTTTCGGAGTAATGTAATCTTGATGTAGCATACGCACCTGGGATTCTCTCAGCTGCGAAGACAACGTGGCTTTTTTGGTCCTTTCTAGACTAGTTTTAAGCTTTGGAATAGTTATATTTCCAATCCTCAATTTCCACTTTTCTAAGAGAATCTCTTGCAGGTCTAATGCTGTTTTACGTAATAAAATTTGATAAAGTGGTGTAATTGAATAGCAACCCCTTTTAAATGTAGCATGTATAACCGCAAAGGGTGAGGGGCTCCAGAAGTTCTCATTTTTGTCTTTGAGACTATTAATATAGTGTCTTGTTTGTAGATAAGCATAAAACTGAGTCTTTGGTATATTAAACTGCTTTCTCCCTTCCTGAAACGATTTCACTGTGTGTGAGGACTGGTCCAAAAGACATCCAACCATGTTTAACCCTTTAGTCTCCCATACACGAAAAGGGGACAATTCTGTTCCTGTAGGAAAATCCAAATTTCCTATCAAGGGTATAAATTTAGGATCTGGGTAGGAAAAATTCAAATGTTTAAAGGATAGGTGCCAAGCTCACAATGGGTCTTTGTATAATATATTATTTTTTACCCATGATGGAAATTTACCCCTGTCTGTGTAAGGGAGAGAGGATATATTAATATCCCCCAGAACCCCTTGTTCTAAATGTTCATGATAAAAATGTGCAGTATCCAATTGCCAGTCAAGTACTAGTCTTAGAAGAGCCGCCCAATTATTAAGTCTAAGATCTGGTAATCCTAACCCGCCATCAGCATATGAAAGACATAGTTTCCTCATCGCTATACATGGTTTTTTGTTTTTCCAAAGAAAACGTTTAATAGCTCGATTAATTACTAAGAGATCTTCTCTAAGAATTAAAAAGGGTAACATGAATAAAGTATATAAGATTCGTGGTAGTGTAATCACCTTAATTAGATTGATGCGACCTGATAGAGTTAACGGGAGCAAAGACCAGCTATCTAGCTGGTGTGCAGCCTATATGCATTGTCTTTTAATATTGAGCTGATAAAGATAGTTTGGATTCGCGTGCAGGAGGATACCTAAATAAGTTAAGGTCGATGTTACCACTTTAAAAGGGTATATAGTTCTACTATTCGGGTGTTTCCTTAACCATAGTATTTCAGATTTTGATATATTTATTTTGTAACCTGAGAAGGTACCAAATTTTTCTATAATATTAAAAATTTTGGGAATAGAAGTTGCAGGATCGTTCACAAAAAGCAACATATCATCTGCATAGAGTACTAAGTGATGATAAGAGTCTTTAATATTAATTCCCGCATAGGCTTGGCGTAATTTGTGAGCCAACGGCTCCATTGCCAGATCAAAAAGAAGAGGCGAGAGTGGACAGCCTTGCCTAGTTCCTCTTTGTAGAAGGATGTCAGCCGAGAAATAACCATTCACCATTATTCTTGCCTTCGGGGCCAGGTAAATATTGGATACCGCCTGTAGAAAAGAACCCTGTATGTTAAAAAGTCTCATGATCTTCAAAAGATGTTGCCATTCAATGCGGTCGAAGGCCTTCTCTGCATCCAAAGATAGCAGGAAGGCCTCCTTTAGCTGACTATATTGATTGATTATATGAAGAATTCTATGTAAATTCACTACCGACGATCTTCCCATAACAAAACCCGTTTGATCGACATGTAGAATGTCTGGCAGGAGTGGTTGTAGCCTTGAGGCTAACATCTTCATATATACTTTGTAGTCTGAGTTGAGTAGTGATATTGGGCGATAAGATTCAGTTAATGTGTGATCCTTACTTGTTTTTGGAATAAGAGTGATATTCGCTGATGAAAAAAATGTTGAAGGGATCGTTTTTTCTATGAAATATGTATTAAACAATTTCAGTAAAGGTACTGACACCTGTGATTGTAGTATTTTATAAAATTCAATTGGAAGGCCATCGGCCCAACCGTTTTCCCCAAGGAAAAAGAGGATATTGCATTGTTTTGTTCTTCTATAGTGATAGGAAAGTTCAAATTAGCTAATTGTTCCTGTGATAATTGAGGTAATTTAATATTTTCCCAAAAAGATGCAGTGCTAACCAAATTGGTATCCGCCTGACTCGTATATAATTGCTTATAGTAATCTTCAAAGCAGGTAAGAATATCTTGAATTTTAGTAGAAGTTTTCCCCTTATAAGAGATAGAGGCAATATTTTTTCTTATAGATCTTTTATTTACTAAGGAAGCCATATGTTTACCTGACTTGTTTCCATAGCGCAGATATGTGGCATTTCTCTTGAGAAGGCCCTGAGCTGCTTGACGTTCCACAAACGTATCTAAGGACATCTTAGCTGCATTATAAAGATTAAAGTGAAAAGTGGTTTTAATTTCGCAAAATGTCTGATATGAATCTACTACTTGTTTACTCAACGAGATAAATCTCTTTTGTGTATTCCGACGCACCTGCGCTACATATGAGACTATATTACCGGTTAAAACCACTTTCGCTGTTTCCCAGAACAGCTCCGGTGTAGAACTATGTTCTTTATTATCAGTAATGAAATCCGTCCACGCATGTAAAAGATATTTGCGAAAGGAATCTGATCTATATAAATGGGTGGGAAATCTTAATGTGTTTCTATTTGAAATTGGACCATCAATACCAGTTCAACCGGGGCATGATCTGATAGAAGCACACTATGAATCTTATCTGTGCATACATTCGGAATCAGGCCATCAGATACTAAAAATAAGTCTATACGTGAACACGACATCTTATCCTTTGACACACAGGTATAATCATTGTCAGTGGGGTGTCTTAATCTCCAGATGTTGCTGACCGCAAGATCGGCGACCAGGCTGGAGAATTTTTTTTTTTTCAAATTTACCCGTAATTCTATTGGCACATTTCTATGAGCTCCTAGAACCAGTCAACCTATCACACAGTGGATTTGGGGTTAGATTAAAGTCACCCCCAATGATCATATGTGAGCCAAAAAACTGCATCATTCCTTGAATGAAATTATGCCAGAACCATTTATCTTTATTATTTGGAGCATATATATTACACAAGATGTATGTACGTGACTCTATCTTAATTTGCACGATTAAATACCTACCCTCTGTGTCGCTTAGAGTCTGTAGAATTTCAATCGATTTTCTCTTCCCAAAGAGGATAACTAAGCCTCTGCTAGCGTTGGTATAAGATACATATTGGAGCTCTTTCACCCAATCACTCCTCAACTTCTCATGCTCCCTATCATTGAGATGTGTTTCTTGTAGCATGGCTACATCCACATTAAGCCTACGCATATGTGTCAGAATTGCTTTTCTTTTAATCGGGGAGTTAATTCCACCGACATTCCACGAACAGAGTTTAAGTGTCATACTTATTTAATCGTGAGGAAACAGATTTGCTCCTAGGAGGGGGCCGGAGGAGGGAGGTGAGAAGAGAAAAAAAACAAAAAACAAAAAAAAAAAACAGTAAACCTATATATACACACATATATATATACATACATACATACATACACATACATACCTTAAAAAAAAAAATGGTAATTAATGGCAATTAGATAGAGAATTCTCTTTCTGACCCCTAATAATGTATAAAGACTAGTCGTCCCAAAAATACATAAGTGAATCAGCAGCACTCTAGTAGTTTGTAAATAAAATCTATGTTCCTCACACATATATTTCAAAACACATTTAAATTCCACACTTAAATTCCAAACAGTGATCCATAGTAATAACTCCAAAATTAAACTAACAAATTGTACCATGAACATTTCAAACATTTGCAAACCTTTTTGCATCCACCCCATCTTCAGGGGGCACAATCAGATCAAATACCTTACTAACTAATAAACCCTATCAGCCTAGTTCTGTCTGTGCAGCATAATTAGGTGACTGTCTAGGAGAGGTTGCCATAGTTTTAAGATATTCCCTCACCTCTCCAGGTGAGTCAAAGAATCTAGGTCCTGCTGTTGTAAGTAGTTTCAATTTTGCTGGGTAGAGCAGGAACACCTTATGTCCCTCTTTATTAAGAGCAGTGCATATTGGAGAAAATTCTCTACGACGCTTTGATAATTCTACCGAGTAATCTTGAAACAAAGAGATTTTAACATTATTATACATTACAGCAGGAATTAGACGGTATGCTCTCAAGACAGATATTTTCATCTGAAAATGTAAGAATCTGACCATTACTTGGCGAGGGGAGTTACCCCTCTCTGCAGACCTCTCTGGTCCAATTCTATGAGCCCTTTCAACACTTCCCTTGAAACAGGAGGGTTCTAATCCCAATAAAGTAGGGAGAGTAGTTTCCACAAAGGCTAGAAGTTCATTATTCTTCACAGTCTCCAGATGCAAATTATTGCTTCTGGACCTGTTTTCAAGATCCTCTAAACGCTGATGTAATATAATATTTTGAAGATTTAGGTCCTCCAGCCTTTTAGAGCTAGTAGCAGATACATCCTCCAACTCAGAAACCCTCTCCTCCACTTCCAGCATTCTCACTGAAAATTGTTTAAGTTCCTCAGAGATACTGTCTACACCTTTCTGAAGATTTTCTATTTTTGGTAAAAAAAGTGCAGATATTTGTTGCACTATCATATGTGTCTCGCTCATATTTACGTTCATACCTGGTGAGACCGGTTGAGCCGCGATCTGTATTTCAGGATTCTGTTTGGCCCTTCTGTCACTCGCTTTACTTTTTGAGGCCATTTTGGATGACTCCAAATATTTATCCATGCAGTTCACTGCACAGTCGGTGCCAGAGCCCAGGATATTGCTACGCTTTTATAAAAAAATAACAAAAGACTGTCAGCAGTAAAAATAACTACTTGTTTAAATGCTTGAGGATACTCATGGATCTCTATACCTTAATGAGATCCTCCGTAATAATTTTTATGGTTTTTACTTTTTGTCCCTCTGTCTAACCGTCATGACTGATCAATGAGAGACAGTCATGCAGGCGACAAAGAGAACAATCTCAAATAGTATGTTAGGTCTCTGCTTGAACAAAACCGGAGAGGAACCGCTGTGTTTAAAAAGTAAATATTTATTTCAACAAAAGTTAAAATTGGGAGGCACCCCAAACATGTGGACAAATAGACGCTGCTAACATGTTTCGGCCATGGTGGCCAGAGTCGTAGCATACCAGGTCTCTGCTTGATACAATTTTAGTACAAACGCTTTAAATAAAAGATTAAATGTTCTTTGATTATATAGAGAAAAGGAAATTTTAAGGCCCTAATGGAAAGACAGACTAAATTCAGCAACACCTGTAATCAACTACAACTTTAGCAGATTAATTTATCAATACTTGTCCAACCAGGAGAAGGAGATACATAGCAGCATCCACAAAAATTAGTAATATCTGCTTTTTTTTCCCCCTGAGTGTAATGCAAATCTAGCCAATTCTACTTTTGCTGTAGTGTTACTTTTTCTGTGCAACTATGTATTTATTAAAGTCACTACTTCAATGTCTAAACATTTCCTTTATCTCTTTTTCTTGGAAATAAGAATCTAATAATTAAATATTTGTAGATCCTATCTATTATTTGTTATTGAACTGATTTGGCCTTTATATAATTATACTGCTATTTCCAGTATAGCCAAGGTTTTATAAGTCATTTTTTATAAAGCTGAAACTACAGCTACAGTGGTTCTGATAACAAGTAGGGCCTCTTCATTAACACTACTAGTTAGGGGCAGAGAAAAAAAACAAAAAAACAGAGAGCCTACAAGAGAAAAAAGAAACATAAAGAAAATTCAAGAAACATCACAGATAAATTGTATCTGAAACAGATTAACTTTTTATCAGCGTCCTGTTATTTATTTAGTTCAATCTGTAATTATAGCTGATCTTCCTGTGCTCTCATGTTGCCTGTTATATTTTTTTTCCTTTCTCCCCCTTTTCTTTTCCTTCTTCTTTCCTCAGCAAGTCAACCGTAATGTTACTTCTTTCCCCCTCCCTCTTCTCTTTTTTTTTCTTCCTACCTAGGCCCCAATGAGCCAGTAGCAGAATATCCAACACGGAGGAGAACCCTCCTAAACGTAAGAAAAGAAAAGCAGAGTACCCTGTCCCTGGGGCTTTGTTAGTCCGACCCGTGTTATCACTCAGCGTAGATCCTCACCCAAGCTGTCAATCCGGGACCCCCCCCATGCAGCACCAGTGGGAGGGGGTACTCCGGTGTACTGTGTTGGGTATGTAGCGTTTAGGCCTTTTCACTGCCACGTCCCTCCAAGATGCGAGTCCTCTTTACTGACAGCTCTATCAGGGAGGTAAGCGGTCTATTCCTCAGTCTTTGGCAGAATCTTTCCTTCAGGCAAACCGCCAACCCCGATTCAAGGGAGCCTCTGTAAGATCCAGCCAGAATGGAGCCGCACTCAGTCCCAGACCCCCTCACGCAGCATCCGTGGGAGGGGGCGGGTCAATCCTCACACCGGGATACTCTGTCACCCCTCGTCTCAGCACTGATACCCGGTGCTTCTCAAGGAGCCGACCCGTGCAATCCCAACAGGCAGGATAGAAGAAGAAGCCCGACATTGCAAAAAAGGTGACGAGGTGGTAAGCAAGAACCAATAGTGATCACCTGGTTCCAGGCCACTATTTCAAAGACCTCTCAGGTATGTTCACGGCCAATTAGTCCCGACCTGACCTCCAAGCAGTACACAGCAGGTGAGCACCGGATATACCACTAATAGATTAGGTGACCGTGTTCATTAATGTTCACAGCGTAGGGCTCCTAGAAGATATTGTCAGAAGGGGGACTGATTTTAGCAATCATGTAGCTTTCAGCCGGGAGGAGATTCTTAAAGATGTGCAACTGTTCGGCTTTTTAGTTTGCTGCCATACGCAGCTCAGTGCGGTGGAGAGGCACTGTTAGAGGACCGTTAGAAAGATGTTTAGGTGAGCCGCCCCAGGTCTAGGGTGTTCGGCACGAATTCCCTTCTGCCAATGGCTCACTGGAGAATACGGAGCAGGTGTTTGCATGACCTTGCACCTGAGCTCCTCCTACCGGCCCTCAGGTAGCAAAAAAGAGCCAAAAAAACCCGGAGACAGCCATTTTATTGCAATATAGTTACACATTTTATTCACAGACAGCATTAGTGAGTCTTGATGTTATCTGTGTCTTTAGGGAGCTATATGTACTTACTATTCCTATATACATTTTGTAAAAACTCGCTCTAAAGAACAGTCCAAGGCAGGGAACTGTATAATGTTTTCAGGTACAGGTCTCAATGGTGTGACAGCACTTAGTTTACACTGAGACTTAAAGGGACAATCTACTCCAAAATATTTATTGTTTAAAAATATAGATAATCTCTTTTTTAGTCTTTCCCCAGTTTTACATAACCAACACTTTGATATTAATATGCTCTTACCTCTGTGATTACCTTGTATCTAAACTGCCCCTAATCTCAGTGATATTTACAAACTTGCATTTTAGCCAATCAGCTCGCCGAAAAACCTAAGTTAAGAAGTAGCGGTTGTAAGATTCTTTCTGGATGATTGACACCCCTGCTAGCTCCCGATTGGCCATGAATATGCAGGGGGCGGCATTGCCCAAGCATTACACAAAAAATGCTTGTGCAGTGATAAATGCTGACAGCGTATGCTGTCGGCATTTAGCAATGCCGGGTGCACATGATTCTCTACAGCCATTTGATTAATATACCCCTTTGACTCTCAAAGTATATTAATATAACAATATTGGTTATGTAAAGCTGTGGAATGTGTAATAAAAGTGTTATCTTTTTAAACAATATTTTTTTTTTTACCTTCAGTAATGTTTAGCTTACTATGCAGTGTTCTGTATGTAAAGGAAAGACACACATATTACATTATAAAGTATATAAAAAAAATGCAAAGATATTGTGTGACTGCTCCCAATGAGACACTGGGGGGTAGTATCAAGCCGTCTACTTTTCTGGCTTCGCCGGCCCAATACGCCCGCCTAAGCTCGCCTACCTTCGCCGCCGCGGACCTGAAAAAATACGCCTAAGTTATCAAATAAAGCTGTCAAAAAGCCACGGGGCGATGAGCAGCAGACTGTGACAGTTATCACTCATCCGATCTCGCTGCCCTTCGGCTTTTTCCCAGCTTTATTGCTAGCCTGTCACTAAGCACTCACACTAAACTTCACTGTTCTACCCCCTATACCGGCGCCCGGAGCCCCCCGCAACTAAATAAAGTTACTAACCCCTAAACCGCCGCTCCTAGACCCCGCCGCAAATCTTATAAATGTATTAACCCCTAAACCGCCGCTCCTAGACCCCGCTGCAACTCTTATAAATGTATTAACCCCTAAACCGCCGCTCCTAGACCCTGCCGCAACTCTTATAAATGTATTAACCCCTAAACCGCCACTCCCGGACACAGCTGCCACCTACAGTATACCTAGTAACCCCTATCCTGCCCCCCCTACACCGTCGCCCTCTATTATAAAATTATTAACCCCTATCCTGCTGATCCCGCACCTCTCCGCAACTAAATAAATAGTTTAACCCCTAAACCGCCGCTCCATGAACCCGCCGCAACCTATATTAAACCTATTAACCCCTATCCTGCCCCCCCTACACCGTCGCCACCTATAATAAATTTATTAACCCCTAATCTGCCCCCCCTACACCGTCGCCACCTATAATAAATTTATTAACCCCTATCCTGCCCCCCACTACGCCGCTGCCACTGTAATAAAATTATTAACCCCTAAACCTAAGTCTAACCCTAACCCTAACGCCCCCCTAACTTAAATATTAATTAAATAAATCTAAATAAATTAACTCTTATTAACTAAATGAATCCTATTTAAAACTAAATACTTACCTTTGAAATAAACCCTAATATAGCTACAATATAAATAATAATTATATTCTAGCTATCTTAGGATTTATATTTATTTTACAGGTAACTTTCAATTTATTTTAACCATGTACAATAACTATTAAATAGTTATTAACTATTTAATAGCTTACCTAGCTAAAATAAAGAGAAATGTACCTGTGAAATAAATCCTAACCTAAGTTACAATTACACCTAACACTACACTATACTTTAATAAATTATTCCTATTTAAAAATAAATACTTACCTGTAAAATAAACCCTAAGATAGCTACAATATAATTAATAATTATATTATAGCTATCTTAGGATTTATATTTATTTTACAGGTAACTTTGTATTTATTTTAGCTAGCTAGAATAGTTATTAAATAGTTATTAACTATTTAATAACTACCTAGCTAAAAGAAATACAAAATTACCTGTAAAATAAATCCTAACTTAAGTTACAATTAAACCTAATACTACACTATCATTAAATTAATTAAATAAACTACCTACAAATAACTACAATTAAATACAATTACATGAACTAACTAAAGTACAAAAAATAAAAAAATAAGTTACAAACATGTTAAAAATATTACAACAATTTTAAGCTACTTACACCTAATCTAAGCCCCCTAATAAAATAACAAACCCCCCCAAATAAAAAAATGCCCTACCCTATTCTAAATTAAATAAATTTCAAAGCTCTTTTACCTTACCAGCCCTTAAAAGGGCCATTTGTGGGGCATGCCCCAAAGAAAACAGCTCTTTTGCCTGTAAAAGAAAAATACAACCCCCCCCAACATTAAAACCCACCACCCACATACCCCTAATCTAACCCAAACCCCCCTTACAAAAACCTAACACTAATCCCCTGAAGATCATCCTACCTTGAGTCGTCTTCACTCAGCCGAGCAGCGATGGAACTGAAGAGGACATCCGGAGCGGAAGAAGTTAATCCTCCAAGCGGCGCTGAAGAAATCTTCCATCCGATGAAGTCATCATCCAGGCGGCGCTGAAGAAAAGTCTTCGATCCGGCCGATGTCATCTTCAAAGAGGCGCTGAAGAGGTCTTCTATCCGGGCGAAGTCATGTTCCAAGCCGGGTCTTGAATCTTCCTTCCGCCGATGCGGAACCACCTTCTTCACCGACGGACTACGACGAATGACGGCTCCTTTAAGGGACGTCATCCAAGATGGCGTCCCCTCAATTCCGATTGGCTGATAGGATTCTATCAGCCAATCGGAATTAAGGTAGGAAAATCTGATTGGCTGATGGAATCAGCCAATCAGATTCAAGTTCAATCCGATTGGCTGATCCAATCAGCCAATCAGATTGAGCTCGCATTCTATTGGCTGATCGGAACAGCCAATAGAATGCGAGCTCAATCTGATTGGCTGATTCCATCAGCCAATCAGATTTTTCCTACCTTAATTCCGATTGGCTGATAGAATCCTATCAGCCAATCGGAATTGAGGGGACGCCATCTTGGATGACGTCCCTTAAAGGAGCCGTCATTTGTCGTAGTCCGTCGGTGAAGAAGGTGGTTGGCGGAAGGAAGATTCAAGACCCGGCTTGGAAGATGACTTTGCCCGGATAGAAGACCTCTTCAGCGCCTCTTTGAAGATGACATCGGCCGGATCGAAGACTTCTTCAGCGCCGCCTGGATGATGACTTCATCGGATGGAAGATTTCTTCAGCGCCGCTTGGAGGATTAACTTCTTCCACTCCGGATGTCCTCTTCAGTTCCATCGGTGGCTCGGCTGAGTGAAGACGACTCAAGGTAGGATGATCTTCAGGGGATTAGTGTTAGGTTTTTGTAAGGGGGGTTTGGGTTAGATTAGGGGTATGTGGGTGGTGGGTTTTAATGTTGGGGGGGGGTTGTATTTTTCTTTTACAGGCAAAAGAGCTGAACTTTTTGGGGCATGCCCCCACAAATGGCCCTTTTAAGGGCTGGTAAGGTAAAAGAGCTTTGAAATTTATTTAATTTGGAATAGGGTAGGGATTTTTTTTATTTTGGGGGGGTTTGTTATTTTATTAGGGGGCTTAGATTAGGTGTAAGTAGCTTAAAATTGTTGTAATATTTTTAACATGTTTGTAACTTATTTTTTTATTTTTTGTAACTTAGCTTTTTTTATTTTTTGTACTTTAGTTAGTTTATGTAATTGTATTTAATTGTAGTTATTTGTAGGTAGTTTATTTAGTTAATTTAATGATAGTGTAGTATTAGGTTTAATTGTAACTTAGGTTAGGATTTATTTTACAGGTAATTTTGTATTTCTTTTAGCTAGGTAGTTATTAAATAGTTAATAACTATTTAATAACTATTCTAACTAGCTAAAATAAATACAAAGTTACCTGTAAAATAAATATAAATCCTAAGATAGCTATAATAGAATTATTAATTATATTGTAGCTATCTTAGGGTTTATTTTACAGGTAAGTATTTATTTTTAAATAGGAATAATTTATTAAAGTATAGTGTAGTGTTAGGTGTAATTGTAACTTAGGTTAGGATTTATTTCACAGGTACATTTCTCTTTATTTTAGCTAGGTAAGCTATTAAATAGTTAATAACTATTTAATAGCTATTGTACCTGGTTAAAATAAATTGAAAGTTACCTGTAAAATAAATATAAATCCTAAGATAGCTAGAATATAATTATTATTTATATTGTAGCTATATTAGGGTTTATTTTAAAGGTAAGTATTTAGTTTTAAATAGGATTCATTTAGTTAATAAGAGTTAATTTATTTAGATTTATTTAATTAATATTTAAGTTAGGGGGGCGTTAGGGTTAGGGTTAGACTTAGGTTTAGGGGTTAATAATTTTATTAGAGTGGCGGCGGCGTAGTGGGGGGCAGGATAGGGGTTAATAAATTTATTATAGGTGGCGACGGTGTAGGGGGGGCAGATTAGGGGTTAATAAATTTATTATAGGTGGCGACGGTGTAGGGGGGGCAGGATAGGGGTTAATACATTTAATATAGGTTGCGGCGGGTTCAGGGAGCGGCGGTTTAGGGGTTAATACATTTATTATAGTTGCGGTGGGCTCCGGGAGTGGCGGTCTAGGGGTTAATATGTATAGAGTAGCTTGCGGTGGGCTCCGGGAGCGGCGGTTTAGGGGGTAATAACTTTATTTAGTTGCGGCGGTGTAGGGGGGGCAGATTAGGGGTGTTTAGACTCGGGGTACATGTTAGGGTGTTAGGTGTAGACAGCTCCCATAGGAATCAATGGGATGTCTGTCAGCAGCGAACTTGTACTTTCGCTATGGTCAGACTCCCATTGATTCCTATGGGATCCGCCGCCTCCAGGGGTGGCGGATTGAAAACCAGGTACGCTGGGCCGTAAAAGTGCCGAGCGTACCTGCTAGTTTTTTGATAACTAGCAAAAGTAGTGAGAATGTGCCGCACTTGTGTGCGGAACATCTGGAGTGACGTAAGAATCGATCTGTGTCGGACGGAGTCCGGCGGATCGATGCTTAAGTCACAAAATTCTACTTTTGCTGGTCTCGAGCCTTTGATAACTAAGGCGTATCAGCCTTGCCACAAATACGCTGCGGAATTCCAGCATATTTGAGGTTGACGGCTTGATAACTAGGCCCCACTGACTCATCCATATCTGTATGGCTCTTGAAGCCCCGTATTTAAAGACCGCTGCTCCATAACCTGTCCACCTGCTCTGAGGAGGCGGACAGACATTGCCACAATTAAACCCAATCGAATATGATCGGGTTGATTGACACCCCCTTCTAGTATGGTGTATTACATTTCATGCTTAAAAAACATTCTACTAACATATCCATTTGAATTACATCTCTTTTTACAAGACAAAAAGAACAAAACAGTCTTCTAACATTCTTATCACTGTCTTAACACTGTATAAAAATTTGCAAACCATTTCTATTGGAACCTGTGAACATCCCAATTCAAATCAGAAAAAAGTATTCATGCCCAGCAAACTAATTCAAGTTAGGAATCAGGAATGTGAAAATGACAGTTACACTCTACATATCACAGCTTCATAAATAGCTTAATTCGAACACTGTATTCTGTACTAACTCACCCCACAGTCCCTCTGTTAATTCAATGTTCTTTGCTTAAAAAAACATTTAAAGTTTTTTTTTTCTGTATCGCTGGAAATGGAACAGAAAATTACATATTTATTACAAATAATACAGAGGCTGAATTCCATGAAAGAGAAAGTCCTGCCCATGTGAATATGTAATTAAAGGGACGTGAAACACCACATTTTTCTTTCATGATTCAGATAGAGCAAAACAATTGTAAGCAAATTTCCAATTTACCTGTATTATCAAATTTGCTTTATTTTCTTGGTATCCTTTGTTGATTGTGCAGCAATGCACTACTGGGAACTAGCTGAGCAGAATGGGTGAGCCAATGACAACAGGTATTTATGTGCAGCCATCAATCAGCAGCTAGCACCCAGTAGTGCATTGTTGCTCCTGAGCCTTCCTTGGTGTGCTTTTAACAAAGAATACCAAGAGAACAAAGCAAATTATATGATAAAAGTAAATTGAAATGTTGTTTAAAATGAAATGCTCTATCTGAATCATGGAATCAAAATATTGGGTTTTAATTTCTTCCCAATGATCTATTTTACTCACTGGAGTGTATTGTTGTTGTTTTTTTGTGTGTGTGTTTTTTTGTTGTTTTTTTTTTGTCTTTTTACAAATAGCTAATTTACCTTTATCTCTGCATTTGAAATACCTGTTTTTGTCTGTGGTATCCCCAAATATACAGAAAGTTTATATACTTAAGTTTAGGCTATAGAAAAACTGTGCAAACATAGGCCTAGATTTGGAGTTTGGCGGTAGCCGTGAAAACCAGCGTTAGAGGCTCCTAACGCTGGTTTTAGGCTACCTCCGGTATTTGGAGTCACTCAAAAAAGGGTCTAACGCTCACTTTTCAGCCGGGACTTTTCCATACCGCAGATCCCCTTACGTAAATTGCGTATCCTATCATTTCAATGGGATTTTTCTAACTCCGGTATTTAGAGTCGTGTCTGAAGTGAGCGTTAGAAATCTAACGACAAAACTCCAGCCGCAGAAAAAAGTCAGTAGTTAAGAGCTTTCTGGGCTAACGCCGGTTCATAAAGCTCTTAACTACTGTACTCTAAAGTACACTAACACCCATAAACTACCTATGTACCCCTAAACCGAGGTCCCCCCACATCGCCGCAACTCAATTAAATTTCTTTAACCCCTAATCTGCCGACCGCCACCTACGTTATACTTATGTACCCCTAATCTGCTGCCCCTAACACCGCCGACCCCTATATTATATTTATTAACCCCTAATCTGCCCCCCACAACGTCGCCGCCAGCTACCTACACTTATTAACCCCTAATCTGCCGTCAGCACGCCGCCGCCAGCTACATTATCCCTATGTACCCCTAATCTGCTGCCCTAACATCGCCGACCCCTATATTATATTTATTAACCCCTAACCTGCCCCCCACAACGTCGCCGCCACCTACCTACAATAATTAACCCCTAATCTGCCGACCGCAAAGAGCCGCCAGCTACATTATAGCTATGTACCCCTAATCTGCTGCCCCTAACACCGCCGACCCCTATATTATATTTATTAATCCCTAACCTGCCCTCCCTAACATCGCCGACACCTAACTTCAATTATTAACCCCTAATCTGCCGACCGAATCTCGCCGCTATTCTAATAAATGTATTAACCCCTAAAGCTAAGTCTAACCCTAACACTAACACCCCCCTAAGTTAAATATAATTTTAATCTAACGAAATTAATTAACTCTTATTAAATAAATTATTCCTATTTAAAGCTAAATACTTACCTGTAAAATAAATCCTTATATAGCTACACTATAAATTATAATTATATTATAGCTATTTTAGGATTAATATTTATTTTACAGGTAACTTTGTATTTATTTTAACCAGGTACAATAGCTATTAAATAGTTAAGAACTATTTAATAGCTAAAATAGTTAAAATAATTACAAATTTACCTGTAAAATAAATCCTAACCTAAGTTACAATTAAACCTAACACTACACTATCAATAAATTAATTAAATAAAATACCTACAATTACCTACAATTAAACCTAACACTACACTATCAATAAATAAATTAAATACAATACCTACAAATAACTACAATGAAATAAACTAACTAAAGTACAAAAAATAAAAAAGAACTAAGTTACAAAAAATAAAAAAAAATATTTACAAACATAAGAAAAATATTACAACAATTTTAAACTAATTACACCTACTCTAAGCCCCCTAATAAAATAACAAAGCCCCCCAAAATAAAAAAATGCCCTACCCTATTCTAAATTACTAAAGTTCAAAGCTCTTTTACCCTCTTTGTGGGGCATGCCCCAAGAAGTTCAGCTCTTTTGCCTGTAAAAAAAAACATACAATACCCCCCCCAACATTACAACCCACCACCCACATACCCCTAATCTAACCCAAACCCCCCTTAAATAAACCTAACACTAAGCCCCTGAAGATCATCCTACCTTGTCTTCACCATACCAGGTTCAACGATCCGTCCTGGCTCCAAAATCTTCATCCAACCCAAGCGGGGGCTGGCGATCCATCTTCCGGCGGCTGAAGAGGTCCAGAAGAGGCTCCAAAGTCTTCATCCTGTCCGGGAAGAAGAGTAGATCCGGACCGGCAACCATCACCTTCCAAGTGGCATCTTCTATCTTCATCCGATGAGGACCGGCTCCATCCTGAAGACCTCCACCGCGGACCCATCTTCATCCGGCGACGTCCAACTGAAGAATGACGGTTCCTTTAAGGGACGTCATCCAAGATGGCGTCCCTCGAATTCCGATTGGCTTATAGGATTCTATCAGCCAATCGGAATTAAGGTAGGAATATTCTGATTGGCTGATGGAATCAGCCAATCAGAATCAAGATCAATCCGATTGGCTGATCCAATCAGCCAATCAGATTGAGCTTGCATTCTATTGGCTGATCGGAACAGCCAATAGAATGCGAGCTCAATCTGATTGGCTGATTGGATTAGCCAATCGGATTGAACTTGATTCTGATTGGCTGATTCCATCAGCCAATCAGAATATTCCTACCTTAATTCCGATTGGCTGATAGAATCCTATCAGCCAATCGGAATTCGAGGGACGCCATCTTGGATGACGTCCCTTAAAGGAACCGTCATTCTTCAGTTGGACGTCGCCGGATGAAGATGGGTCCGCGGTGGAGGTCTTCAGGATGGAGCCGGTCCTCATCGGATGAAGATAGAAGATGCCGCTTGGAAGATGATGGTTGCCGGTCCGGATCTACTCTTCTTCCCGGATAGGATGAAGACTTTGGAGCCTCTTCTAGACCTCTTCAGCCGCCGGAAGATGGATCGCCAGCCCCCGCTTGGGTTGGATGAAGATTTTGGAGCCAGGACGGATCGTTGAACCTGGTATGGTGAAGACAAGGTAGGATGATCTTCAGGGGCTTAGTGTTAGGTTTATTTAAGGGGGGTTTGGGTTAGATTAGGGGTATGTGGGTGGTGGGTTGTAATGTTGAGGGGGGGGATATTGTATGTTTTTTTTTACAGGCAAAAGAGCTGAACTTCTTGGGGCATGACCCGCAAAGGACCCTGTTCAGGGCTGGTAAGGTAAAAGAGCTTTGAACTTTAGTAATTTAGAATAGGGTAGGGCATTTTTTATTTTGGGGGGCTTTGTTATTTTATTAGGGGGCTTAGAGTAGGTGTAATTAGTTTAAAATTGTTGTAAGATTTTCCTTATGTTTGTAAATATTTTTTTATTTTTTGTAACTTAGTTCTTTTTTATTTTTTGTACTTTAGTTAGTTTATTTCATTGTAGTTATTTGTAGATATTGTATTTAATTAATGTATTGATAGTGTAGTGTTAGGTTTAATTGTAGGTAATTGTAGATATTTTATTTAATTAATTTAATGATAGTGTAGTGTTAGGTTTAATTGTAACTTAGGTTAGGATTTATTTTACAGGTAATTTTGTTATTATTTTAACTAGGTAACTATTAAATAGTTATTAACTATTTAATAGCTATTGTACCTGGTTACAATAATTACAAAGTTACCTGTAAAATAAATATTAATCCTAAAATAGCTATAATATAATTATAATTTATAGTGTAGCTATATTAGGATTTATTTTACAGGTAAGCATTTAGCTTTAAATAGGAATAATTTATTTAATAAGAGATAATTAATTTTGTTAGATGTAAATTATATTTAACTTAGGGGGGTGTTAGGGTTAGACTTAGCTTTAGGGGTTAATACATTTATTAGAATAGCGGTGAGCTCCAGTCGGCAGATTAGGGGTTAATAATTGAAGTTAGGTGTCGGCAATGTTAGGGAGGGCAGATTAGGGGTTAATACTATTTATTATAGGGTTAGTGAGGCGGATTAGGGGTTAATAACTTTATTATAGTAGCGCTCAGGTCCGGTCGGCAGATTAGGGGTTAATAAGTGTAGGCAGGTGGAGGCGACGTTGTGGGGGGCAGATTAGGGGTTAATAAATATAATATAGGTGTTGGCGATGTTAGGGCAGCAGATTAGGGGTACATAGGGATAATGTAAGTAGCGGCGGTTTACGGAGCGGCAGATTAGGGGTTAATAATAATATGCAGGGGTCAGCGATAGCGGGGGCGGCAGATTAGGGGTTAATAAGTGTAAGGTTAGGGGTGTTTAGACTCGGGGTACATGTTAGAGTGTTAGGTGCAGACGTAGGAAGTGTTTCCGCTTAGCAAACAATGGGGCTGCGTTAGGAGCTGAACGCGGCTTTTTTGCAGGTGTTAGGTTTTTTTTCAGCTCAAACAGCCCCATTGTTTCCTATGGGGGAATCGTGCACGAGCACGTTTTTGAGGCTGGCCGCGTCCGTAAGCAACTCTGGTATCGAGAGTTGAAGCTGCGTTAAATATGCTCTACGCTCCTTTTTTGGAGCCTAACGCAGCCTTTATGTGGACTCTCAACACCAGAGTTATTTTTATGGTGCGGCCAGAAAAAAGCCAGCATTAGCTACGCGGGTCCTTACCGACAAAACTCTAAATCTAGCCGTTAGCCAGCAGAAGAAATTACACTCCCAGTGCGGCAAGGCTAAAAGAAAAAAAAGAGAGAAACACAAATTTTATCTTCAGAAATGTTTACATTGCTATGTAGTGTTCTTTGTGTAAAACAGAGACTCCTACATTACAATTCAAGGTCTAAAAAAATCACAAAGATTTTGAGTGATTTCTCTCCATGTCAGCAAGGTTTTGAATATCAGGTCTAAGTATTGGGCTTTGGAATACATACAGAAATAATATATAAATATAAGCATGTGTGTGTAAAGAAAGTGATAAAATAAAGAGATTTGGTTTTCCTGCAAGCTCAACATATTGTAGTTTAAAAAAAACAAAATAAGCTATTTCATATATAAAAATAAACATACATTTAACACAATTTTACAGTATACTATACATGAACCTTTAACAAGCGTCCATAAATCTAGCAAGAGTGTATGAAAGAAATATTAGTGTCTTGCTTTTATTTGGTTATATTTGATGTTCAGCCATTATTAAAATGTGTCTTGGGACACACCATTTGAAAACCCTCTTGATGGTTGTTAATGATTTATCCTTTGCTGTGGCCATTTAGGGACAGATATAAATTAAGCAATCACTGTTCAGCATATAGGAGGCACGGAATGTCCAACCTTGTTTGCAGCATATAGGAGGATTAGAGCTCTGAACTCTAAGGAATATACTCCCTCTAGCCGCTGTGGAAAAACTGCAATGTACACATTTAAATAACTGGAAAAACAGGCAAAATGTTTAAAGGGACAGTGTACTTATGAGACAGCGATATATTCTAAGAGATCCGCTGCTACGTCGAGCGAGCATGTCAGAACATTCCAAGCTTCCGACATAGCCACATCGCCGAGAGGCGTTTACTATACACGCTATTGGTCAGCGAGGCTGGCTTAGGCAACACCCAGCATTTCCGATGATATTGGTGATGTATAGTAAAGGATCCCTAGATTAGCACTGCCGTCTGCCTAACTAATTCTAATACCCCTAAGCCAAAGTACCCCACGATTGCGAACTAACACTAAACTAATAAATATCTAAATCACCACATATCCACCGCAGGTCGCTAATTATTAATCTCTAAACTGCCACATACCCACCGCATCTATCTAATAACCCCTATGCTGCCACATACCCACCACATCTATCTATCCATTAACCCCTATGCCGCCACATACACACCACAAGTACTAACTATTAACCACGTATTTCACCACATTCCCACTGCAAGTACTAACTATTAACCCCCTATGCTGCCACATACCCACAGCATGTACTAACTTTTAACCCCCGTACCGCCACATACCCACTGCAAGTACTAAATATTAACCCCCTTTACCGTAACATACCCACCGCAAGTACTAACTTTTAACCCCCTATGCCACCACATTCCCACCACAAGTACTAACTATTAACCCCCTATGCCGTCACATACCCACTGCTACTATCTAACTATTAACCCCCTATGCCGCCACATACCCACTGCATGTACTAACTATTAACCCCCTATGCCGCCACATACCCACTGCTACTATCTAACTATTAACCCCTATGTCGCCATAAACCCCAAATGCAAACTAACCTAACACCTAACCCCTCCAAACATACCCCCTAAGTTAAAAATATTCTAAGAAAAAAGATTTAATTAAAAAAAAAAAAACTAAACCAAAAAACCCCAAACAAAATCTAACCCTACTCAAACGAACACCTAACCCCCCTCTAAACTAATCCCCCCTCTAAACTAAACCCCCCACTAAACTAATTCTACTAAATTATTACATATAAAAAGTTACAAAAAAACAAGTGTTACAAAAAATAATAAACTCCGTTATCCCAAAAAAATAAAAAAGCATTATATCCAACACTAAACTGCATGCCCCATAAAATAACCCCCCCCCCCAAAAAAAAGAATAACCCCTAACTCTAAAATAAATTACAATAGACCTTAAATGGCCTTTTGTAGGACATTGCCCTAAAGTGATCTTAGCTTATTTACATAAAAAATAAAAAAGTTACAACCCCCCCCACATACATTAAAGTAACCCTACTCCCAAAATAAAAGAAACTAACAGTAAAACCTAACCTATAAAATAAAATTAAAAATAACAAAGCCTATTCTTAAAAAATAAAAAACCCTCCCCAAAGAACCCTATGTAACCCCTAAAGTGTTACTGTCATCTGTTGGGGACTCTGGCTCCTCTAGATCCAAAGTTGGGCCCATCTTCATCCAAGGTCCAGGCACCGGGGGCCCATATGATGCGGACTTCTGCAGCGTCTTCCGCCGCCTCCCCTCAGCATCTTTGTCAATGGAGGGGGCGTATGTGGTTTATGTGTATATATGTGTTTAACTTAGTCCTGTAAATTTGGGCATCCTCATTGGAAATGCATGTTTTCCATTATGGCTCTGAATGTATTCTCTTGTATTTCTTCTTTCATTTTCTGTACATTTTTATGATGTCTGTATAAATTTACATATATTGCAATTGATGAGGATTATCACTAGCTGTTGTAATACAGTTTAGCTTATTAGGTGTTATGTCATCCACTTATGTTACTGTATAGGTCGCTACTTTGCACCCTTAGTGGATTCTTATAATACTTTCAAGTGTTAAAAATTAATAGGTATACCATTAAGGGTTCCATCTATGCAGTCCACACATGGAACACTAATTAATGAGATGATGCAGAGCTTACCCTCTCTTTTTTGTATTTGCTGTTGGCTGCTGCCATCTTTTTTAAATTATTAAATGAATGTCAAGTTTTATAGTATAAGCTAAGAGTTTTGTTTTTGTTCCTATACGTATGTCCCTTTAAAGGGACATGAAATAAAAACATTTTATTTTATGATTTAGGTAGGGCATACAATTTTAAACAATGTTCTATTATCACATTTGCTTCATTCTCTTGGTATCATTTGTTGAAGGAGCAGCAATGCACTACTGGTTGCTAACTGAACACATGGGGTGAGCCACAGACAATAGGCATATAAATACAGCCACCAATCAGCGGATAGCACCAATAATATTCGTTTGAGCGCAATCGAATTTAAAGTGCATCAGGTTAGCGCGACGTTTGAGCTCTGGTTAACTGTTACGCAAGGCAAAAAAGTGTCACAAAAAACATGTACAGTTAAACTCATACTAATACTGTCTAACATAAAACAATAAACACTCACTGGTGTCAGGGAACCAAGAAACCAGAAAGAAACTAAAGTGCAAGTTAGAAAATAAATAAAGTTTATTTATAATATCATTAAATAGCAGTTGGGATATCCAGGATAAAGTCAGTACCAAGCAAGGGAGCAGAAAGCGGGTAGTCAGACAAAGCCAGAGTCAGTACGGAGAACAGGAACAAGATACAGGAGAGCACTTGGTAGAGCTGGACTCACACAGGGGCAGAGACAAAGTAGACTGGGTAATGATTATATAGTAAACTGGTGTTACATAATCACTGAGAGACATGCAGTTGCCAGTAGTTGTAGAGTGAAGTTTATCCATAAGAGGACATGTGGTAAAAAAGCAAAGTGTCAGAAACACTGCAAGAGAAACCAGAAACAGGCCTGCACTCCAAGTGAAACAAGGAAGGGTGAGTAACCCTGACAGTACCCCTCCCTCAACGACTAATCTCCGACGGGGCAACAAAGGTTTATGAGGAAAACTGGCATGGAATGCATGGAGAAGGATGAGTGCATGAACATTGGAAGAGGAAACCCAACAGAATTCCTCTGGACCATAACCCTTCCAGTGGACCAGGTACTGTACTTGACCCCTGAACAGACGGGAGTGCTGTGTATCTCATACTCCTCATGGTTGTCAACTGGAATGGGAAGAGTGGAAGTGGTAGTATAACGATTGTACACTAATGGTTTAAGGAGCGATAGGCGGAAAACGTTGGAGATACGTATGCTAGAAGGAAAGTTGAGGGCGTAGGTAGCCGGGTTAACCTTATGGAGAATACAGAAAGGCCCATTGTAACAAGGTGCCAGTTTGGAGTAGACACTCTGAGGTTACGGGTTGACAACTACAATCTCTCCCCGATCTGGTAGGAAGGAGCAGGTAACCATCTTCAATCCGCCTGGGACTCTTGGTGCTGCATAGAGGCATGAAGGAAATTCTAAATCTACACCCATGAGAAGCGGAGCAACCAAAGATTATCCTCCAAAGCTGGAATGTTCTGGGAAGTAAACAAATTGGGTAACACAGATGGCTGAAACCCGTAATTGGCCATGGGGGACATTTGGGAGGGCAACTTGATAGCACAGCTCCTAGCAAACTCGGCCCAGGGTAGCAGATCAGCCCAATTGTTGTGATGATCTGAGACATAGCATCGGAGGCACTGCTCCAAGGCTTGGTTAGACTGCTCAGAAGCACCATTAGACTGTGGATGGTAGGCCGAGGAGAAGGAGAGTCAAATTCCCAACTGAGCGCAAAAGGCTCACCAGAATCTAGAGACAAACTGACTGCCCATCTGAAACTATCTCCTAAGGTATACCATGTAAACAAAAAACCTCCCAAGCAAACACCGAAGTGAGCTTCTGAGCCATGGGCAGCTTATTTAACGGTATGCAATGGGATATTTTGTAAAAACGATCGACAACCATGAGACACAGGAAAGTCAGCGATAAAGTCCATGGCTAGGTGGGTCCATGGACGTTCTCCATTAGGGATGGTTTTAGTAGGCCCACAGGAAGGTGCCGAGGAGACTTGCTTTGGACACAAATAGAACAGGCAGCCATGTAAGCTGCAACATCAAAGCAGAGAGTCGGCCACCAGAATTGACGGGAAATAGCCCACTTCATCTATATTACCAGGATGACCGGCAGTTTTTGAGTTATGGTAGGTTCACAAAAGTTTGATGCGCAAACTCTCAGGTACAAAACATTTATCGGAAGGTTTCTCTCGAGGAGTCATAGGTTGAGTGGTTAGAATCTGCTTTCCCAAGGGAGAAGATATATTGGGGCGTATAGTTGCCAGGTTATGATCTGCAGGAATAACCTGAGTAGGCACTGAGTCTTCCCTGGACAACTCTGAAAATTGGCAAGACAACGTATCAGCCTTCAAATTTTTGGAGCCGGGCTAATAAGAGACTACATAATTGAATCATGAAAAACTCAGGGCCTATTAGGCTTGGAGTGGCAAGAGCCTCTGGGCCGCAGAGAGATAGGTTAAGTTCTTATGATCTGTTTGAATAAGAACTGGAACAATAGTACTTTCATGCAAATGTCTCCACTCTTTGAATGGTAGGATAATGGCTAATAATTTTCAACCTCCGATCTCATAATTGCACTCTGCTGGAAATAGCTTTTTGGAATACAACCGGCAAGGGTCTAGGAGTCTTTCTGGTGAAGGACGTTGTGACAGGAGGGTTGCTCCTGTCTCAGATGCATCAACCTCAAAGATAAAATGTAAAGAAGGGTTGGGGGTGAGACAGGATCAGAGAGGTAGCAAAAGCAGAATTAAGGGCTCCGAAGGTGTGGTTCACTGTCTTTTCCAGTCATGTCAAATATGTTTAACCATAGAGGAAAAAATCCTGATAAATTTTCGATCATAGTTGGCAAAACCATGGTGAAATTCACATTTTTCAAGCTTACAGAAAATCCCATTCTTGGGTAAACGTTGTAGAACTTGTAGAATGTCCAGACGGTGCAACTCAATGGACGATGAGTGTATTAAAACATTGTCTAAATAGACTACCATGCATTGTTGTAACATGTCGCAGAGGACATAAATGATAAACTCCTGAAACACAGCGGGAGCATCTCACAAACAGAAGGGCATTACCAGATAATTGTAATGCCCGCTCCTGATGTTAAATGATGTCCTCCTCTCGTGACCTTCCTTGATCCTCACGAGATTGTACAAACCCCTTAGATCGAGCTTGGTAGAAACCGTTGCTCCCTTGAGGTGGTCAAACAATTTGTTTTTTTAAAGAAATCAGGTAAGCATGGTTGATCTGCTGAAAAAGTGGACTTGCAAATATACCCCCGGGACAGAGTATCTGCAACGTACTACTCCATGGCCTTATTTTCTGCAACAGAGAGAGGATAAACCCTGCCATGAAGAGGGATTGCACCGGGTTGCAATTTCATAGTACAATCGTAAGTAAGATGTGGCGGAAATGGCACCAGCATGCACCTTATCGAAGACATCCTGGAACTCCAGATATTCAGTAGGTAACAGCCGGCCTACGAATGCAGTAGCGTTAAATTGCGGAGACCAAGAGAGGATCTCAGCCGTCTGCCAATTGAAGATCAGGTTATGCTTCTGGAGCCACGGGTAACCAAGGACAATTGGATAGTGCAAAAAGGAAATAACCTGGAAACATAATGACTCCATGTGTAGAGCCTCTATAGCCAGATTGACCAGAATATTTTTGTGGGTAATATGTGCAGGCTGTAGGGGTCTGTCATCAATAGACTCAATGGCCAACAGAGGAATGGAATTCTCAGAGGCTAGCATACTGGAAATGAAATAGAAAATGGCAAAAGAGTCTACTAGGGCCTTAGTGACAACAGAGGAATTGGCCAAGGAGAGGACAACCTTAGCTAATGGTTTGTTTCTTATAAGAACTGGGGAGGAGGAAAGTCCACCCAAGGTCTGCCCCAACAGGACCTTAAGTGTGACACATTTTAATGAGATGACCACTTAGTTTGCAGTAAAGGCATAGGCCCTCTCTCCTCCTAAAGACCTGCTCGGCCATAAAAAAGTATTGTTGTTCCAGTCCACCTTTGCCACCAGGGCACAACCTTCAATGGCATATTCAGCAATGTGTACTCTGACGGATAGACATGAGCTGCTGGCGGCAGAAGAGGAATGAGCCAGTATATCGAATACCCTATGAAAGTAATTGTATATCACAGGTTTATTGTTCTCCCATGGGGGTTTCCCCAGGCCAAAGCCTTATCTGAAAGCAGCAAAATCAGGAAGCCCACCTTTGACCTATCAAAAGGAAATGCCTGAGGAATCATTTTGAAGTAAATGCCCTCTTGGGGGTCCCCCCATTAATGATGAGGGAGAGGGGCTGAACTGTACATACCCTTAATGACTGCTGGTTCAGCTGCTACCGCAGGAGCAGCAACAGAGGAATCAACTGGCCTAGATACACCTGGATCAAGATGGGAAATGCTTGCCAAGAGGGTCTACAGTGCCAGAGCGAACTATTCCATACCGTGATCTTGTTGATACAGCCTACAGACCATCGTGGGAAGTGTAGGAATACCTGCCCTGTCAGGATTCATGGCCCTTGCGTAATCTCAGGGAACCAAGAAACTAGATGGAAACAAAAGTGCAGGTTAGAAAATAAATAAATTTATTTATAATAGCAATAATAATAATATAATAATAAACAGCAATTGGGATATCCAGGACGAAGTCAGGTTAGAAAATAAATAAAGTTTACTTAAAATATCAATAAACAGCAATTGGGATATCCAGGCGAAGTCAATACCAAGCCAGAGAACAGATGACAAAGCGGGTAGTCAGCCAAAGCCAGAGTCAGTACGGAGAACAGGAACAAGATAAAGGAGAGCAATTGGTAGAACTGGACTCACGCAAATGCAGAGAGAAAGTGGAATGGGTGATGGTTATATAGTAAACTGGCGTTACACTCATCACTGAGAGACAAAAAGTTGCCAGAAGTTGCCAGTAGTTGCAGAGTGATGATGTTAACACGTTTGTCCATATGAGGCAGTGTGGGAGGAAAGCACAGTGTCAGAAACACTGCAAGAGAAACCAGAAACAGGCCTGCACTGAAACAAGGAAGAGTAAGTAACCCTGACAACTGGACTTGTAACATCTTGTTATCTTTTAATTGCGAGTTTTTCGGGACAACATAAACAGTGATAATGCCCAAACATTTATAACTTTTAATCATAGGTTTGTCCGCCATTGAGAGGTGGAGGAAACAGAGCAAAACTTCTTCTCCAAAAGGTATCCAGATGGATATATGAGCTGGACACGGTTGCACAAAAAAGGTACGAATGTCCATATAGGATGACAATGTTTCCTTTAACAAGTTCAACCATGGAAGTTCATATTATTGTTGTGTATTATATACAACCCCTCACATTTGAAAGGAATTCTTACTCAGTGATAGGGTGATTTACACAATGATTTGGTTCAGGCCTTTTTCCATTATTGTCCGTATGTACTCCACTGGAAAGTGATGAGTTGTAGATGACTGCTTACACACAGGAGTAAATATTACTCTTTCCTCAGTGGTTCCCCCACAAATATTACAAATATAATGTTTTTTCCTCTTTACAAAGTTATGTACATTGTTTTTAATCAATTTTCTTCCCATAGGTACTGGTGCTGATGATGCGTAGTGGGGATAGCCACTTACATACTAGAGTATTTATTACTCTTAAAATTGGTTTCCCAACTTTGTGTTACATGTTTTAATTTTAATTTCTCAGGTTTATTGTTTTATGTCTAGATCGCTCCCTTAGACATACAGTTAAAGGGACAGTTTACTCAAAAATTTTCTCCCCTTTAATTTGTTCCCAATGATCCACTTTACCTGCTGGAGTGTTTTAAATTGTTTACAAGTAGCTCCTTTACCCTTATATTGGCATTTGAAATTGTTAATTTAGCATGTGGTATCCCCACCTATTCTGAAAGTTTGTGGTCGCGCGTACCAGCTATAGATAAGCTTTGTAAACACAGCCAGCAGAAGAAATTATACTCCCAGTGTGATAAAGCAGAGATAAGGTAATAAAATGTTGATTTTCCATTGTTCTCTCAAAGTACTGGTGATTGTTTAAGGACAGATGTAAGATAAAGAAGCAGGTATATGTGCACAATGTGATACAGTAATGAGATCTGATTATACCTACAAGCTCAACCTATTTTATTAGGCTGTGGCTTCAAAACACAAAATCAGAGCTTTAATATACAGAAATAAACCTTAAAAAGCTAATTTTCATACATTTTTTACTCTGCAGTTGGTAAAAAATGCAATTGTAAACACATTAAGGGAAAAACTATTTTACAGTATACTGTCCCTTTAAGCGTATGATATACCAACCAGTGAAATATTTTTTTATAAATGTAAGGTACATAATAGCCAGGTTTTGTATATTCAACCCTAGGATAGTTGTCTACACTAGAGGATTATCATGAGGTAAGAGAGCCTTTGCAATTAACAACAGAACAACTAACTTTTTTTATTAAGGCTCATAGTTATAGCTAATTGCAACCATTGGGTTTAGGATGTTCACATTTAATGGTTATGGTTGACATGAGCTATTATACTAATACCTATTGATGTTCAGATATTGGGCTGGGAGCCTGTCACATGCATAGATAGATATATGACCCTATTACTTCAAGTTGAAGGTATGAATAAGATATTTTAGTTTTCTGACATATATATGGTGTAACAATAATCAATAGAATAGGTGGCGTCCACGCCTGAACCAATAGATCAGTCTCTTGCAGATTTACATGATGAATAACCATGTGCTATTGTTTGTATACATGACTCATATGGTTTACGGAGGAATGAGTGTCCATGAGACATGACTCATGAGGCACTACAAACCTAAGTTTAATTAGCAATCGGCATATGCCCCTAGCAGAACATCAGCACGCTGATAGGGTGTTTACAATTATGACATGCAATACACCCGACAGCACTGATATGATTGGAGCGTGATCGGGCCAAATCTAGTATGTGCTCTTAAGCCTCTTAACTAATTATAGGATAGCAGTTGCTGCAGTGAAAAGTTGGTGTCAGAGGGAGTGAGATATCTTGCTACTTTGATATATAGGATACGTTATTGTTTAGTGGGAGGTGTTTTGTATACGTTTAAGCCTGGACATAGGTGTGTGGGGAAAATTAGGGTTTCTCTGTCCCTGATTTGTGTGTTAGGTGGGTGTGCACAAGCTGGCCCCACAGCAACCAGTCTACGCACCATGCTAATAGATTATGTACCTCCACTTAGAAGAGGAGGAGATAGTCACAAAAAGCTGCTCCAAACAGAAACACAATGTATCTACCGGTTGGACACTGTAGCCCCAAAGGGACTTAACACACTGTTGGACCTCAGTCTATTTTTATGAATTAGCTGGAGAACTACATATGATGTAGATACTGTCCTTGGGCTTATGTCAAATTGTACAAATCAATGGTGTGCTGTCCAGAGCTAGTGACATTAACATAAAGTTCTACCATACTGCATGAGACACATGATAATCAGTAATTACTAATGCCTGTGTTTTCTCTGTAGTGTTTTTTAATGGTGGTTAGGATAAAAATACATTGATGGAGTGATTCTGCACTGAGGTGCAAGCTGTCTGCTGTAGACGATCGGGTGAACCGGGTGCTGTGTATATCTGAAATTGTGAGTGGTGACGTCATTGACACATGACCCGCTGTGATTGTATATGCAAATTAGGTGTCAGAACAATTGTCTGGAAAAATTCACCATTTTGATATTGCATATTAATCACATATGTCTGTGCTATATAATATAGGGGTACAATTGACCGTGTGTATTTACTTATAGATTCAGGTACACATACACATATATATGATGTATCTGTATTAATATGTAGCTATTAGCTAGTGCTGCTTGTCAGTATATAATTGCTTACTGGGAAGTTTTTGTACTTTATCAAAATAATCCATGTTTAGTTACTATGATATTCAAGGTCCCCAACATAGCTGCATGATTCCTATAATTATATTATTGGTATAAATATCCACAAATATCCCCATGTTTTTCATACATGGTTCCAGTAAGTCTCTTTTTCTATAAACATTAGTGGGGTTCATCCTTGGTTAACGGTCAAATCGAGATACTGACTTGTTTTTCAGAACATATTTACAAAATACATATTTGTCTATTATAGCTTAGTGACGACTGCTAAATCTTCGCTCATTAACAAAAAATAATCTGTAATTAGTGTTAGCCAAACATTTATTTGAAACCTAACCTTATCAGTGGGGGTGGAGTTAAGGGTTTTCCACTAAATACACACTCACCCACAAGAGAACACAGAAGGGGACACAAGCAGACGGCACAAGGGGCCACACTGAGCATGTATGATGACCACACCCTATCCAGAGGAGATGGGAGGCTAAGCTAACCAGATAGACAAGTCAGGATATTGGCGAGAGGGTCAAGGGGTAACCTAAGAGGGTCTTTTTGCGCTGAACCCTAGTGAAGGATCCCACAATGTTGATAAGTATGAATCAAACCTATATGAAACAGTTTTGCTAATATGATTTATGCTCTTTACATTTATATTCAAAGTTTTATTATTGAATCAGGTGAGTTAATCAATTCTGGCTTGCCTTTTATAGTCACAGATATTTTTGTTTGGTAATTCCTGTTAAGTTAACCTGGTCTTATCTGTCGACAATAACATTGGGTCCATCAGGAATCTGGTAATAATATCATTTTCTTATGGTTTGCCAAGATCATTTGTTTACCTGATTCTTGCCAGCTATGCTGCAAATTTAAATAACAAAAGTTTCTGTTTCTCTTTTATACATGCAAGCTACTGCAAATAAAATAATTTAGTGATTGTTTTCATTAAAGGGACACTGTACCCAAATTTTTTCTTTTGTGATTCAGATAGAGCATAACATTTTAAGCAACTTTCTAATTTACTCCTATTATCAAATTTTCTTCATTCTCTTTGTATCTTTATTTGAAATGCAAGAAAGTAAGTTTAGATGCCGGCCCATTTTTGGTGATCAACCTGGGTTGTTCTTGCTGATTGGTGGATAAACTCATCCACCAATAAAAAAATGCTGTCCAGAGTTCTGAATAAAAAAAAAAGCTTAGATGTCTTCTTTTTAAAATAAAGATAGCAAGAGAACGAAGAAAAATTGATAATAGGAATAAATAAGAAAGTGGCTTAAAATTGCAGGCTCTATCTGAATCATGAAAGAAAAAATGTGGGTTCAGTGTCCCTTTAATGTTAACCTGATAATCATTAAATCATTGTATTGATGTATGCTTATTGATTTGCTTTATTCAAATATTGCTTATTATTTCCAATAATACTTTTAATATACTAAGGCCTAGATTTAGAGTTTTGTCGGTAAGGACCCGCGTAGCTAACGCCGGCTTTTTTCTGGCCGCACCATAAAAATAACTCTGGTATTGAGAGTCCACATAAAGGCTGCGTTAGGCTCCAAAAAAGGAGCGTAGAGCATATTTAACGCAGCTTCAACTCTCGATACCAGAGTTGCTTGCGCAAGCGGCCAGCCTCAAAAACGTGCTCGTGCACGATTCCCCCATAGAAAACAATGGGACTGTTTGAGCTGAAAAAAAACCTAACACCTGCAAAAAAGCCGCGTTCAGCTCCTAACGCAGCCCCATTGTTTGCTATGCGGAAACACTTCCTACGTCTGCACCTAACACTCTAACTTGTACCCCGAGTCTAAACACCACTAACATTACACTTATTAACAACTATTCTGCTGCCCCCGCGATCGCTGACCCCTGCATATTATTATTAACCCCTAATCTGCCGCTCCGTAAACCGCCGCTACTTACATTATCCTTATGTACCCCTAATCTGCTGCCCTAACATCGCCGACCCCTATATTATATTTATTAACCCCTAATCTGCCCCCCACAACGTCACCTCCACCTGCCTACACTTATTAACCTCTAATCTGCCGAGCGGACCTGAGCGCTACTATAATAAAGTTATTAACCCCTAATCCGCCTCACTAACCCTATAATAAATAGTATTAACCCCTAATCTGCCCTCCCTAACATCGCCGACACCTAACTTCAATTATTAACCCCTAATCTGCCGACCGGAGCTCACCGCTATTCTAATAAATGTATTAACCCCTAAAGCTAAGTCTAACCCTAACACTAACACCCCCCTAAGTTAAATATAATTTAAATCTAACGAAATTAATTAACTCTTATTAAATAAATTATTCCTATTTAAAGCTAAATACTTACCTGTAAAATAAATCCTAATATAGCTACAATATAAATTATAATTACATTGTAGCTATTTTAGGATTAATATTTATTTTACAGGCAACTTTGTAATTATTTTAACCAGGTACAATAGCTATTAAATAGTTAAGAACTATTTAATAGTTACCTAGTTAAAATAATTACAACATTACCTGTAAAATAAATCCTAACCTAAGTTACAATTAAACCTAACACTATGCTATCATTAAATTAATTAAATAAAATAACTACAATTACCTACAATTAAACCTAACACTACACTATCAATAAATTAATTAAATACAATATCTACAAATAACTACAATGAAATAAACTAACTAAAGTACAAAAAATAAAAAAGAACTAAGTTACAAAAAATAAAAAAATATCTACAAACATAAGAAAAATATTACAACAATTTTAAACTAATTACACCTACTCTAAGCCCCCTAATAAAAAATGCCCTACCCTATTCTAAATTACTAAAGTTAAAATCTCTTTTACCTTACCAGCCCTGAACAGGGCCCTTTGCGGGGCATGCCCCAAGAAGTTCAGCTCTTTTGCCTGTAAAAAAAACATACAATACCCCCCCCAACATTACAACCCACCACCCACATACCCCTAATCTAACCCAAACCCCCCTTAAATAAACCTAACACTAAGCCCCTGAAGATCTTCCTACCTTATCTTCACCATACCAGGTTCACCGATCCGTCCTGAAGAGCTCCTCCGATGTCCTGATCCAAGCCCAAGCGGGGGGCTGAAGATGTCCATGATCCGGTAGAAGTCTTCATCCAAGCGGGGCAGAAGAGGTCTTCCATCCGATTGAAGTCTTCATCCAAACGGGGCAGAAGAGGTCTTCCATCCGATTGAAGTCTTCATCCAGGCGGCATCTTCTATCGACATCCATCTGGAGCGGAGCGGCAGCATCCTGAAGACCTCTGACGCGGAACATCCATCCTGGCTGACGACTGAACGACGAATGACGGTTCTTTTAAATGACGTCATCCAAGATGGCGTCCCTCGAATTCCAATTGGCTGATAGGATTCTATCAGCCAATCGGAATTAAGGTAGGAATATTCTGATTGGCTGATGGAATCAGCCAATCAGATTTAGCTCGCATTCTATTGGCTGATCGGAATAGCCAATAGAATGCAAGCTCAATCTGATTGGCTGATTGGATCAGCCAATCGGATTGAACTTGATTCTGATTGGCTGATTCCATCAGCCAATCAGAATATTCCTACCTTAATTCCGATTGGCTGATAGAATCCTATCAGCCAATCGGAATTCAAGGGACGCCATCTTGGATGATGTCATTTAAAGGAACCGTCATTCGTCGTTCAGTCGTCGGCCAGGATGGATGTTCCGCGTCGGAGGTCTTCAGGATGCTGCCGCTCCGCTCCAGATGGATGTCGATAGAAGATGCCGTCTGGATGAAGACTTCAATCGGATGGAAGATCTCTTCTGCCCCCCTTGGATGAAGACTTCAATCGGATGGAAGACCTCTTCTGCCCCGCTTGGATGAAGACTTCTACCGGATCATAGACATCTTCAGCCCCCCGCTTGGGCTTGGATCAGGACATCGGAGGAGCTCTTCAAGACGGATCGGTGAACCTGGTATGGTGAAGATAAGGTAGGAAGATCTTCAGGGGCTTAGTGTTAGGTTTATTTAAGGGGGGTTTGGGTTAGATTAGGGGTATGTGGGTGGTGGGTTGTAATGTTGGGGGGGGAGTATTGTATGTTTTTTTTACAGGCAAAAGAGCTGAACTTCTTGGGGCATGCCCCGCAAAGGGCCCTGTTCAGGGCTGGTAAGGTAAAAGAGCTTTTAACTTTAGTAATTTAGAATAGGGTAGGGCATTTTTTATTTTGGGGGGCTTTGATGTTTTATTAGTGGGCTTAGAGTAGGTGTAATTAGTTTAAAATTGTTGTAATATTTTTCTTATGTTTGTAGATATTTTTTTATTTTTTGTAACTTAGTTCTTTTTTATTTTTTGTACTTTAGTTAGTTTATTTCATTGTAGTTATTTGTAGATATTGTATTTAATTAATGTATTGATAGTGTAGTGTTAGGTTTAATTGTAGGTAATTGTAGGTATTTTATTTAATTAATTTAATGATAGTATAGTGTTAGGTTTAATTGTAACTTAGGTTAGGATTTATTTTACAGGTAATTTTGTAATTATTTTAACTAGGTAACTATTAAATAGTTCTTAACTATTTAATAGCTATTGTACCTGGTTAAAATAATTACAAAGTTGCCTGTAAAATAAATATTAATCCTAAAATAGCTACAATGTAATTATAATGTATATTGTAGCTATATTAGGGTTTATTTTACAGGTTAGTATTTAGCTTTAAATAGGAATAATTTATTTAATAAGAGTTAATTAATTTCGTTAGATTAAAATTATATTAAATTTAGGGGGGTGTTAGTGTTAGGGTTAGACTTAGCTTTAGCGGTTAATACATTTATTAGAATAGCGGTGAGCTCCAGTCGGCAGATTAGGGGTTAATAATTGAAGTTAGGTGTCGGCGATGTTAGGGAGGGCAGATTAGGGGTTAATACTATTTATTATAGGGTTAGTGAGGCGGATTAGGGGTTAATAACTTTATTATAGTAGCTGTGCGGTCCGCTCGGCAGATTAGGGGTTAATAAGTGTAGGCAGGTGGAGGCGACGTTGAGGGGGGCAGATTAGGGGTTAATAAATATAATATAGGGGTCGGCGGTGTTAGGGGCAGCAGATTAGGGGTACATAAGGATAACGTAGGTGGCGGGGCTTTGTGGTCGGCAGATTAGGGGTTAATAAGTGTAGGTAGCTGGCGGCGACATTGTGGGGGGCAGGTTAGGGGTTAATAAATATAATATAGGGGTCGGCGGTGTTGGGGCAGCAGATTAGGGGTACATAAGTATAACGTAGTTGGCGGTCGGCAGATTAGGGGTTAAAAAAATTTAATCGAGTGGCGGCGATGTGGGGGGACCTCGGTTTAGGGGTTCATAGGTAGTTTATGGGTGTTAGTGTACTTTAGAGTACAATAGTTAAGAGCTTTATAAACCGGCGTTAGCCCAGAAAGCTCTTAACTACTGACTTTTTTCCTGCGGCTGGAGTTTTGTCGTTAGATTTCTAACGCTCACTTCAGACACGACTCTAAATACCGGAGTTAGAAAAATCCCATTGAAAAGATAGGATATGCAATTTATGTAAGGGAATCTGCGGTATGGAAAAGTCGCGGCTGAAAAGTGAGCGTTAGACCCTTTTTTGAGTGACTCCAAATACCAGAGTTAGCCTAAAACCAGCGTTAGGAGCCTCTTATGCTGGTTTTCATGGCTAACGCCAAACTCCAAATCTAGGCCTAAGTTTGTTTATTGATCTGGTCTCAGTTTAATTAATAGACAAATCAGAACTAAAAGGATTCAGGTTTTGTATATATTATCCTTTGCAAATTATATAATTTGTTATTAAATTGCACACATTGCCCCTGCAAAGTTGGTAACTGCTATTATATATATAATGAGTTACATTATCAGAATGATATAGAGGTTCCATAATATTTATTGTGTCTAAACACATAATACACTTTGCGGGTACACTACTGAAATAATAATAATAAAAATAAGGATAAATATTCACAACATAGCCCTGTGGGTTCTCTACTGTTACGATAATGCACAGGACATATAAAGTTCACTTGATTGGATACAGCTAACAGGAAACTCCTTGGGATTAGTATAAATAGGGGTGTAGTGAAGGTGTTTGGTATACTGCTTTATCCAGAACTAGGCGATAAGCCTGCCCAGAGGGCATTCTATGTTTTAAAAATACAAACCCCCAAGCTAAAGTTTAAAAAAATAAAAAAAGTAAAATTACAGAAAAAAATAAACAAAGTTATCCAAAATAAAAAATGTAAACCTAAATTAATACCCCTATAAAAATAAAAAATTCCCCCCAAAATAAAAACACCCCCTAATCTAATACTAAACTACCAATAGCCCTTAAAAGGGCATTTTGTAGGGCATTACCCTAAGTTAAATAGCTCTTTTACCTCTAAAAAATACTAAGTCCCCCCCTAACAGTAAAAACCCCTCACCCACAAAACCCCCCCAAATAAAAAACCTAACACTAAAACAACTAAACTACCCATTGCCCCTAAAGGGGCATTTGTATGGGCATTGCCCTTAAAAGGGCATTCAGCTCGTTTACTGCCCTTAAAAGGGCAATCAGCTCTTTTTAAAGCCCCAAAAAACCCTAATCTAAAAAATAAATAAAATAAAAAGCCTAAACCTAAGCCCCAAATAGGTACTCACTGTTCCTGAAGTCTAGCGGAGAAGGTCTTCTTCCAGATGGATCCATCATCTTCTATCTTCATCCGGAGTGAAGGCGGTACAGAGTGGAGGTGCGGGGCTGTGTTCCTGATGCCTGGATCCTCAGCAATGGTCCTCAATGGCAGTGGTCCTCGGTGGCGTTTCTCGGCGGCATGGAGGCTTCTCTTCATCCGATGTCCGTCGTAGACTGAAGATTGAATGCAAGGTACCGCAATCAATTTGAGGTACCTTGCATCCCTATTGGCTGAAATTTTGAAATCAGCCAATAGGATTATAGCTACTGAAATCCTATTGGCTGTTCAAATCATGACTAATTTCAAAATTGCAGCCAATAGAAATGCAAGGTACCCCATTAATCTTTAGTGTGCAACAGACGATCGCATGAAGCGGAGCCTCCACACCGCCACTGAGGATCCAGACATTGGGAACACAGCTCTGCACCTCCGCTCCGCGCCCCCTTCACTCTGGATGAAGATAGAAGATGATGAATCCATCTGGAAGAAGACCTTCTCCGCCGGACTTAAGGAACAGTGAGTACCTAATTATGCATCAATTTTCCCTGCCCCTTGTATCATATGACGGCTATCATCCAATCACAAACGCACATGCGTATATATACTGTGAACCTTTGCATACAGTCAGTCAGTAGGAGCTGGTGCCACATACAATGTGGATATAAAAAGATTGTGCATATTTTGACAATGGAAATTGGTAAGTTTGTTAAAATTGCATGTTGTATCTGAATCATTTATCTTTTATTATACCTTTAGTGTCCCTTTCAGTGTTCATGCAGGTCTGAGAGGAATGCAGAGATCTACCTCAAACTTAAAACACCCTACCTGTCGGGTTAGAAATAAAAGTGTTCTAAAATCAAACCAATTTAATTGTTTCTTAAAAACATAATTTAGGTAAGAATTTACCTGATAAATTCATTTCTTTCATATTGGCAAGAGTCCATGAGCTAGTGACGTATGGGATATACATTCCTACCAGGAGGGGCAAAGTTTCCCAAACCTCAAAAGGCCTATAAATACACCCCCACCCCACCCACAATTCAGTTTAACGAATAGCCAAGAAGTGGGGTGATAAGAAAGGAGCGAAAGCATCAACAAGGAATTGGAATAATAGTGCTTTTTACAAAAAAGTAATAATCACCATAAAAAGGGTGGGTCTCATTGACTCTTGCCAATATGAAAGAAATTAATTTATCAGGTAAGTTCTTAAATAAATTATGTTTTCTTTCATGTAATTGGCAAGAGTCCATGAGCTAGTGACGTATGGGATAGCAAATACCCAAGATGTGGCACTACACGCAAGAGTCACTAGAGAGGGAGGGATAAAAATAAAGACAGCCAATTCCGCTGAAAAATTAATCCACAACCCAAATCAAAAGTTTTAATCTTATAATGAAAAAAACTGAAATTATAAGCAGAAGAATCAAACTGAAACAGCTGCCTGAAGTACTTTTCTACCAAAAACTGCTTCTGAAGAAGAAAAAACATCAGAAATGGTAGAATTTAGTAAAAGTATGCAAAGAAAACCAAGTTGCTGCTTTGCAAATCTGACCAACAGAAGCTTCATTCTTAAAAGCCCGGGAAGTGGTAACTGACCTAGTAGAATGAGCCGAAATCCTCTAAGGCGGGGATTTACCCGACTCCAAATAAGCATGATGAATCAAAAGCTTTAACCAAGATGCCAAAGAAATTGCAGAAGCCTTCTGACCTTTACTAGAACCAGAAAAGATAACAAATAGACTAGAAGTCTTTCTGAAATCTTTAGTAGCTTCAACATAATATTTCAAAGCTCTTACCACATCCAAAAAATGTAAAGATCTCTCCAAAGAATTCTTAGGATTAGGACACAATGAAGGGACAACAATTTCTCTACTAATGTTGTTGGAATTCACAACCTTAGGTAAAAATTTAAATGAAGTCCACAAGACCACCTTATCCTGATGAAAAATCAGAAAAGGAGACTCACAAGAAAGAGCAGATAATTCAGAAACTCTTCTAGCAGAAGAGATGGCCAAAAGGAACAATACGTTCCAAGAAAGTAATTTAATGTCCAGAGAATGCATAGGCTCAAACGGAGGAGCCTGTAAAGCTTTCAAAACCAAATTAAGACTTCAAGGAGGAGAGATTGATTTAATGACAGGCTTGATACGAACCAAAGCCTGTACAAAACAATGAATATCAGGAAGATTAGCAATTTTTCTGTGAAACAGAACAGAAAGAGCAGAGATTTGTCCTTTCAAGGAACTTGCAGATAAACCATTATCTAAACCATTCTGAAGAAACTGTAAAATTCTAGGAATTCTAAAAGAATGCCAAGAGAATTTATGAGAAGAACACCATGAAATGTAAGTCTTCCAAACTCGGTAATAAATCTTTCTAGACACAGATTTACGAGCCTGCAACATAGTATTAATCGCTGAGTCAGAGAAACCCCTATGTCTAAGCACTAAGCGTTCAATCTCCATACCTTCAAATTTAATGATTTGAGATCCTGATGGAAAAATGGGCCTTGACATAGAAAGTCTGGCCTAAACGGAAGTGGCCAAGGTTGGCAACTGGACATCCGAACAAGATCTACATACCAAAACCTGTGTGGCCATGCTGGAGCCACCGGCAGTACAAATGAACGCTCCATTATGATTTTGGAAATCACTCTTGGAAGAAGAACTAGAGGCGGAAAGATATAAGCAGGTTGATAACTCCAAGGAAGTCTCAACGCATCCACTGCTTCCACCTGAGGATCCCTGGACCTGGACAGATACCTGGGAAGTTTCCTGTTTAGATGAGAAGCCATCAGATCTATTTCTGGAAGCCCCCACATCTGAGCAATCTGAAAAAACACATCTGGGTGAAGAGACCACTCTCCTGGATGTAAAGTCTGGCGACTGAGATAATCCGCTTCCCAATTGTCTATACCTGGGATATGGACCGCAGAAATTAGACAGGAGCTGGATTCCGCCCAAGCAAGTATCCAAGATACTTCTTTCAAAGCTTGAGGACTGTGAGTCCCACCTTGAGGATTGACATACGCTACGGTTGTGACATTGTCTGTCTGAAAACAAATAAACGGTTCTCTCTTCAGAAGAGGCCAAAACTGAAGAGCTCTGAGAATCACACAGAGTTCCAAAATATTGATTGGTAATCTCGCCACTTGAGATTTCCAAGCCCCCTGCGCTGTCAGAGATCCCCAGACAGCTCCCCAACCTGAAAGACTTGCATCTGTTGTGATCACAGTCCAGGTTGGACGAACACAAGAGGCCCCTTGAACTAAACGATGGTGATCTAACCACCAAGTCAGAGATAGTCGAACATTGGGATTTAAGGATATTAATTGTGATATCCTTGTATAATCCCTGCACCATTGATTCAGAATACAAAGCTGAAGAGGTCTCATGTGAAAATGAGCAAAGGGGATTGCGCCCGATGCTGTAGTCATGAGAACTAAAACATCCATGCACATAGCTACTGAAGGGAATGATTGAAACTGAAGGTTCTGACAAGCTGCAACCAATTTCAGACGTCTCTTGTCTGTTAGAGACAAAGTCATGGATACTGAATCTATTTGGAAACCTAAAAAGGTTACCCTTGTCTGAGGAGTCAAATAACTTTTTGGTAAATTGATCCTCCAACCATGTTTTCGAAGAAACAACACTAGTTGATTCGTGTGAGATTCTGCAGAACGTAAAGACTAAGCAAGTACCAAGATATCGTCCAAATAAGGAAACACTGCAATACCCTGCTCTCTGATTACAGAAAGTAGGGCACCGAGAACCTTTGAAAAGATCCTTGGAGCTGTCGCTAGGCCAAAAGGAAGAGCAACAAATTGGTAATGCTTGTCTAGAAAAGAGAATCTCAGGAACTGATGGTGATCTGGATGAATTGGAATATGAAGATATGCATCCTGTAAGTCTATTGTGGACATATAATGCCCTTGCTGAACAAAAGGCAGAATAGTCCTTATAGTCACCATTTTGAATGTTGGTATTCTCACATAACGATTCAAAATTTTTAGATCCAGAACTGGTCTGAAAGAATTCTCCTTCTTTGGGACAATGAACAGATTTGAATAAAACCCCAGACCCCGTTCCTGAACAGGAACTGGCACAATTACCCCAGATACCTCCAGGTCTGAAACACACTTCAGGAAAGCCTGAGCCTTTTCTGGGTTCACTGGAATGCATGAGAGAAAGAAACTTCTCACAGGCAGTGTTACTTTGAAACCTATTCTGTACCTTTGAGAAACAATGTTCTGAATCCAATGATTTTGGATTGAATTGATCCAAACATCCTTGAAAAATTTTAGTATGCCCCCTACCAGCTAAGCTGGAATGAGGGCCGCTCCTTCATGCAGACTTGGGGGCTGATTTAGATCTTTTAAATGGCTTGGATTTATTCCAGACTGAAGAAGGCTTCCAATTGGAAACTGTTCCCTTAGGGGAAGGATCAGGTTTCTGTTCCTTATTTTGTCGAAAGGAACGAAAACGGTTAGCAGCCTTAAATTTATGCTTAGTTTTTTTATCCTGAGGCAAAAAAGCTCCCTTCCCCCCAGTGATAGTTGAAATAATTGAATCCAACTGAAAACCAAATAATTTATTACCTTGGAAAGAGAGAGATAGCAACGTTGACTTAGAAGTCATATCAACATTCCAAGATTTAAGCCATAAAGCTCTTCTAGCTAATATAGCTAAATACATATATCTGACATCAATTCTAATGATATGGCATCACAAATGAAATTATTAACATGTTGAATTAACAATGCTATACACATTATGATCTGATACTTGTTGCGCTAGGGTTTCCAACCAAAAAGTCTAAGGCCTAAGAAGATGACCTGAACATAAATATGCCTTCCTTAGATAAGATTCAAGTTTCCTATCTAAAGGATCTTTAAAAGAAGTACTATCTGACATAGGAATAGTAGTACGTTTAGCAAGAGTACAGATGGCCCCATCAACTTTGGGGATCTTTTCCCAAAACTCCAATCTATCAGACGGCAAAGGGTACAGCTTCTTAAACCTTGAAGAAGGAGTAAAAGAGGTACCCAGTCTATTCCATTCCCTAGAAATTACATCTAAAATAGCATCAGGAACTGGAAAAACCTCAGGAATAACTACATGAGGTTTAAAAACTGAATTTAAACGCTTACTAGTTTAAATATCAAGAGGACTAGTCTCCTCCATATCTAATGCAATCAACACCTCTTTCAATAAGAAACAAATATACTCCATTTTAAATAAGTATGAAGATTTGTCAGTGTCAATATCTGAGGCAGAATCTTCTGAACCAGATAGATCCTCATCAGAGATAGATAAATCAGAATGTTGTCGGTCATTTAAAAATTCATCAATTTTATGAGAAGTTTTAAAAGACCTTTTATGTTTATTAGAAGGAGGTATGACAGACAAAGCCTTCTGAATAGAATTAGAAACAAATTATCTCACATTAACAGGAATATCCTGAGCATTAGATGTTGAAGGAATAACAACAGGTAATGGATTACTACTAATGGAAATATTGTCTGCATGTAAAAGTTTGTCATGACAACTATCACAAATTACAGCCGGAGGTACAGTTACCACAAGTTTACAACAAATACACTTAACTTTGGTAGAACCGACATCAGGCAGCAGGATTCCAATAGTGGATTCTGAAACAGGATCAGATTGAGACATCTTGCAATATGTAAGAGAAAAAATAACATATAAAGCAAAATGATCAATTTCCTTATATGACAGTTTCAGGAATGGGAAAAAATGCAAACAAAATAAGCCTCTGGAAACCAGAAGCAAAAATAAATGAAGACTTAAATAATGTCAAAAGTCTGGCACCAAGTATGACGCCCACAACTGACAAAATATTTTTGGCACCAAAAACGTCTGCAACAAACACGAGCGTCATAGATGACGCAACTACGTGAAAAATTCTCGCCGCCAACTAAGACGCTGGAAATGACAAAATTACGTCAACAAACTTAATTCTTGCGAGAATGATGCAATAAATTATAGCATTTTGCGCACCTGCGAGCCTAACAGCCCGCTGAATTGTGGGTGTGGTGGGGGGTGTATTTAGTATTTATAGGCATTTTGAGGTTTGGGAAACTTTGCCCCTCCTGGTAATTTCAAATGTGAAAAAACTATTTCAAATGTTTTTTTTTCCTTAAGTCACTATTTTTTTAAATTAATTTTGAAGTGGTGCTAAGTGCTCTAAGTAATAAAACTTGCAACCAGCTTCAAGAAGTTCTTAAAGGGATATTTGTTTCATTGTTGTAATAAAAAAGCAGTAAGCAGGGGGTTAGTAGCATTCATCATTTTCAAAGGATTTTACGTTTATTTTTTTAACTTAATTTGTGCAGGTCCATTACTTCTGTCACAGCCCTGCAAGGCTAAAGCTAGGAGACACCTACACTATGATACATGATATAGAAAGGGTGCAGGAGGATATTTGCAGTTTAATCTAAAGTAAGAATTTAATTTGACTAAGATGTAGACTGTACCTTCAAATAAAATTATGAGCATCTTTATTTTTTTAAATTAAAAACTGCACAAAGCAGTTATAAGGGATTAAAGTGAGGAGATGTGGGGTGTAAGAAAAAAACGGCACTGAAAGTGCCTTTATATGGATGTAAATGGGGGACTGTTTTCACAATAACTATATATATTTATGTGTTAATATGTGTATATACACATATAAACACATAAATAGATATGTATATAACATATACTGTACATATATATTTATTTATTACTGCATGACTTGCCCCCTGCGCTGCCGTGTCTGGCGGCATGAAAATGAGTCTCCCATTGAAGCCTATGGAAGTGCGCTCTCAAGAACGCTTGGCTTTCAGGCAATGTAAACGCTATGTCGCATTCGCATTGCGCCGCGCTTGTAATACCAGCGCACATTTACGTGCCCTGGTATTACTGAGTGGAACACAAATATTGTGCTTCCTCTACATGTAATCTAGCCCAAAATATATAATTGGGAACACATAAAAGGGATCTCATTTTACAATCCATTGTACTTTAACGGTTGGGTCATATGCTTTTGACAGGTTTTTTTTTCACACACAAGTTAACTGAATACTATGGGCCAGATTACATATGAGGCGTTGCCCGCAAAAGCCGGTGTCGCTGGTTTTTATGCGATTTTGGTATCACATATACAGCCCTGCATATAAATGCGGCACGTATATTTCACCCGTTGCTCGCTATTTTTACTCCTATAAGCTAACATAGAACCGCTTTGCAAGCGCAAGGACTTACGCAGTGGAAAGGGAGACATTTTAGTCCATTTTCACCTCGCCACACATAGGCAAGTGCAGCAAGCCTTGCACTGAGTATGTAAGCACCGTAACTCCCTGAAAATAGAAACTGACACCTAACCCAAAACTCCTGAAAATAACTAACACACAAAGCATGCACAATATCTACCGCAATAACTAATAAAGTATATTAACCCCTAATCCGCCATTAACCCGCATCAGAACTAATAGTAAAAGTATTAACCCCTAAACCAACAACCCCCCACAACGCAATATGCCTAATTAAACTATTAACTCCTAATCCACCATTCACACACATCGCAAACTTCCTAATAAAAGTACTAACCCCTAAATCTGCCGACCCCAACATCACAAACTACCTATTAAAACTATTAACCCCTAATCGGCCATTAACCCACAATGCAATAAACCTAATAAAACTATTAACCCCTAACCCGCAAAACCCACACAACGCAATAATGTTAATAAATCTATTAACCCCTAAACCGCCAAACCCCACAATGCAAATAACTAATCACTAAGCCCCTAACCTAACACCCCCTAAATTAACATCATTACATAAATTAAAATAATACTAATTTACAATTAAAATAAAAAATCAAAATTACTTTAAAATAAAAAAACTAAGTTTAAATTAAGCTAAAATTACAGAAAATAAAAAGTCTAACATTACATAAAATAATAAACAAAATTATCAAAAATAAAAAAATTATACCTAATCCCTATGAAAATAAAAAAGCTCCCCCAAATAATAACACCCCCTAATCTAATACTAAACTACAAATAGCCTTTAAAAGGACCTTTTGTAAGGCATTGCCTTAAAAAAAAAATACTAAGTCCCCCCTCTAACAGTAAAACCCCCCACCCCCCAAAATAAAAAAAATAACACTAAAAAATTTCTAATCTACCTATTGCCCATAAAAGGGGCATTTGTAGGGGCATTGTCCTTAAAAGGGCATTCAGCTCTTTTTCAATTGCCCAAAATCCCTAATCTAAAAAAAATAAATAAAATAAAAAAGCCTTACTCTAACCCCCAGATAGGTACTCACGGTTCCTGAAGTCCGGTGGAGAAGGTCCTGTTCCAGGCGGTGAAGTCTTCTTCCAAGCAGATGACATCTTCTTCCAAGCGGGGACCTCTTCTTTTTTCATCCAGGACCAAGCCGACGAGGAGCAGAGATGACCGCGGACCAAGACCGACGTCCGCGGAGCCATGGAACATGGAGGATCCTCTTCGTACAATTGCTGCCATACACTGACTATGGAATGCAAGGTATGAGATTAAAAATGGTGTCCCTTGCATTCCTATTGGCTGATTTGATTTTCAGACTCCTAACCAAGCCCCAAAGTTTTATTTGAATACCGTCAGCTACCTTCTCCAGCTTGCTCCTGTTTGTGTAAAGAGTCTTTTCATATGCAAAAGAAGGGGGAGGGGGGGAGTGTCTTATTTCCCACTTGCAGTGGGCTTTCCAACTGCTTTTTCAACAGAGCTAAACTGAAAGCTTCTAAGAACGTTTTTAAACCATTTTATACTGGATTTTTATATCAGTATCTGTGCATCTTATTCTTTATAGTAGTGTCTATTACATGCACTTATATGAAAATGAGTGTATAGGCAATAGGAATGTAAGGGACGTCATTTTTAAACGCGTGCCTTGAATTCACTATTTAGAGTACGGCAGCGATTGTACGAAGACGATCCTCTTCGGGGGGTTTAGTGGCTGAGGGGTTTTACTGTTTACTGTTAGAGGGTGGACATAGTAATTTTTTTAAGGAAAAGAGACATTTTAAGGGCTATTGGTAGTTTAGTATTAGATTAGGAGGTGTTTTTATTTGGTGGGGGGGGCTTTTTCATTTTCATAGTAATTAGGTATAAAAAAAAATTTTGATAATTTTTTTTATTATTTTATGTAATTTTAGACTTTTTTATTTTCTGTGGCCTAGATTTGGAGTTTGGCGTTAGCCGTGAAAACCAGCGTTAGAGGCTCCTAACGCTGGTTTTAGGCTAACTCCGGTATTTGGAGTCACTCAAAAAAGGGTCTAACGCTCACTTTTCAGCCGCAACTTTTCCATACCGCAGATCCCCTTACGTAAATTGCGTATCCTATCTTTTCAATGGGATTTTTCTAACTCCGGTATTTAGAGTCGTGTCTGAAGTGAGCGTTAGAAATCTAACGACAAAACTCCAGCCGCAGGAAAAAAGTCAGTAGTTAAGAGCTTTCTGTGCTAACGCCGGTTTATAAAGCTCTTAACTACTGTACTCTAAAGTACACTAACACCCATAAACTACCTATGTACCCCTAAACCGAGGCCCCCCCACATCGCCGCCACTCGATTAAATTTTTTTAACCCCTAATCTGCCGACCGCCAACTACGTTATACTTATGTACCCCTAATCTGCTGCCCCTAACACCGCCGACCCCTATATTATATTTATTAACCCCTAACCTGCCCCCCACAACGTCGCCGCCAGCTACCTACACTTATTAACCCCTAATCTGCCGACCGCAAAGTGCCGCCACCTACGTTATCCTTATGTACCCCTAATCTGCTGCCCCTAACACCGCCGACCCCTATATTATATTTATTAACCCCTAATCTGCCCCCCTCAACGTCGCCTCCACCTGCCTACACTTATTAACCCCTAATCTGCCGTGCAGACCGCACCGCTACTATAATAAAATTATTAACCCCTAATCCGCCTCACTAACCCTATAATAAATAGTATTAACCTCTAATCTGCCCTCCCTAACATCACCGACACCTAACTTCAATTATTAACCCCTAATCTGCCGACTGGAGCTCACCGCTATTCTAATAAATGTATTAACCCCTAAAGCTAAGTCTAACCCTAACACTAACACCCCCCTAAGTTAAATATAATTTTAATCTAACGAAATAAATTAACTCTTATTAAATAAATTATTCCTATTTAAAGCTAAATACTTACCTGTAAAATAAATCCTAATATAGCTACAATGTAAATTATAATTACATTGTAGCTATTTTAGGATTAATATTTATTTTACAGGCAACTTTGTAATTTTTTTAACCAGGTACAATAGCTATTAAATAGTTAAGAACTATTTAATAGTTACCTAGTTAAAATAATTACATTACCTGTAAAATAAATCCTAAACTAAGTTACAATTAAACCTAACACTATACTATCATTAAATTAATTAAATAAAATACCTACAATTACCTACAATTAAACCTAACACTACACTATCAATACATTAATTAAATACAATATCTACAAATAACTACAATGAAATAAACTAACTAAAGTACAAAAAATAAAAAAGAACTAAGTTACAAAAAATAAAAAAATATCTACAAACATAAGAAAAATATTACAACAATTTTAAACTAATTACACCTACTCTAAGCCCCCTAATAAAACAACAAAGCCCCCCAAAATAAAAAATGGCCTACCCTATTCTAAATTACTAAAGTTAAAAGCTCTTTTACCTTACCAGCCCTGAACAGGGCCCTTTGCGGGGCATGCCCCAAGAAGTTCAGCTCTTTTGCCTGTAAAAAAAACATACAATACCCCCCCCCAACATTACAACCCACCACCCACATACCCCTAATCTAACCCAAACCCCCCTTAAATAAACCTAACACTAAGCCCCTGAAGATCTTCCTACCTTATCTTCACCATACCAGGTTCACCGATCGGTCCTGAAGAGCTCCTCCAATGTCCTGATCCAAGCCCAAGCGGGGGGGCTGAAGATGTCCATGATCCGGTAGAAGTCTTCATCCAAGTGGGGCAGAAGAGGTCTTCCATCCGATTGAAGTCTTCATCCAAAAGGGGCAGAAGAGGTCTTCCATCCGATTGAAGTCTTCATCCAGGCGGCATCTTCTATCGACATCCATCTGGAGCGGAGCGACAGCATCCTGAAGACCTCCGACGCGGAACATCCATCCTGGCCGATGACTGAACGACGAATGACGGTTCCTTTAAAAGACGTCATCCAAGATGGCGTCCCTCGAATTCCGATTGGCTGATAGGATTCTATCAGCCAATCGGAATTAAGGTAGGAATATTCTGATTGGCTGATGGAATCAGCCAATCGGAATTAAGGTAGGAATATTCTGATTGGCTGATGGAATCAGCCAATCAGATTTAGCTCGCATTCTATTGGCTGATCGGAACAGCCAATAGAATGCGAGCTCAATCTGATTGGATCAGCCAATCGGATTGAACTTGATTCTGATTGGCTGATTCCATTAGTGGTATGTGGGTGGTGGGTTGTAATGTAATGTTTTTTTTACAGGCAAAAGAGCTGAACTTCTTGGGGCATGCCCCGCAAAGGGCCCTGTTCAGGGCTGGTAAGGTAAAAGAGCTTTTAACTTTAGTAATTTAGAATAGGGTAGGGCATTTTTTATTTTGGGGGGCTTTGTTGTTTTATTAGGGGGCTTAGAGTAGGTGTAATTAGTTTAAAATTGTTGTAATATTTTTCTTATGTTTGTAGATATTTTTTTATTTTTTGTAACTTAGTTCTTTTTTATTTTTTGTACTTTAGTTAGTTTATTTCATTGTAGTTATTTGTAGATATTGTATTTAATTAATGTATTGATAGTGTAGTGTTAGGTTTAATTGTAGGTAATTGTAGGTATTTTATTTAATTAATTTAATGATAGTATAGTGTTAGGTTTAATTGTAACTTAGGTTAGGATTTATTTTACAGGTAATTTTGTAATTATTTTAACTAGGTAACTATTAAATAGTTCTTAACTATTTAATAGCTATTGTACCTGGTTAAAATAATTACAAAGTTGCCTGTAAAATAAATATTAATCCTAAAATAGCTACAATGTAATTATAATTTATATTGTAGCTATATTAGGGTTTATTTTACAGGTAAGTATTTAGCTTTAAATAGGAATAATTTATTTAATAAGAGTTAATTAATTTCGTTAGATTAAAATTATATTTAATTTAGGGGGGTGTTAGTGTTAGGGTTAGACTTAGCTTTAGGGGTTAATACATTTATTAGAATAGCGGTGAGCTCCGGTCGGCAGATTAGGGGTTAATAATTGAAGTTAGGTGTCGGCGATGTTAGGGAGGGCAGATTAGGGGTTAATACTATTTATTATAGGGTTAGTGAGGCGGATTAGGGGTTAATAACTTTATTATAGTAGCGCTCAGGTCCGCTCGGCAGATTAGGGGTTAATAAGTGTAGGCAGGTGGAGGCGACGTTGTGGGGGGCAGATTAGGGGTTAATAAATATAATCTAGGGGTCGGCGATGTTAGGGCAGCAGGTTAGGGGTACATAAGGATAATGTAAGTAGCGGCGGTTTACGGAGCAGCAGATTAGGGGTTAATAATAATATGCAGGGGTCAGCGATAGCGGGGGCGGCAGAATAGTGGTTAATAAGTGTAAGGTTAGGGGTGTTTAGACTCGGGGTACATGTTAGAGTGTTAGGTGCAGACGTAGGAAGTGTTTCCGCATAGCAAACAATGGGGCTGCGTTAGGAGCTGAACGCGGCTTTTTTGCAGGTGTTAGGTTTTTTTTCAGCTCAAACAGCCCCATTGTTTTCTATGGGGGAATCGTGCACAAGCACGTTTTTGAGGCTGGCCGCTTGCATAAGCAACTCTGGTATTGAGAGTTGAAGCTGCGTTAAATATGCTCTATGCTCCTTTTTTGGAGCCTAACGCAGCCTTTATGTGGACTCTCAATACCAGAGTTATTTTTATGGTGCGGCCAGAAAAAAGCCGGCGTTAGCTACGCGGGTCCTTACCGACAAAACTCTAAATCTAGGCCTGTAATTTTACCTTAAAGGGACATTATACACACATTTTTTTCTTTGCATAAATGTTTTGTAGATGATCTATTTATATAGCCCATAAAGTTTTTTTTTTAAATGTATAGTTTTGCTTATTTTAAATAACATTGCTATGATTTTCAGACTCCTAACCAAGCCCCAAAATTGTATGTGAATTCAGTCCGTTACCTACTCCAGCTTGCTTCTGTTTTTGTAAAGGGTCTTTTCATATGCAAAAGAAGTGGGAGGGTCTTATTTGCCACTTCCAGTGGACTTTCCAGCTACCTTTTCAACAGAGCCAAACTGACAGCTTCTAAATAAGTTTTGAAACAGTTTTATACTGGATTTTTATATCAGTATCTGTGCATCTTATTCTTTATAGTAGTGTCTATTACATGCAGTTATATGAAAATGAGTGTATGCTGTCCCTTTAATTTAAACTTAGTTTTTTTTTATTTTTAAAGTAGTTTTTTTAATTGTAATTTAGTATTATTTTAATTTATGTAATGGGGTTAATTTAGGGGCTGTTAGGTTAGGGGGCTTAGTGATTACTTATTTGCGTTGTGGGGTTTAGCGGTTTAAGGGTTAATAGCTTTATTAGCATTATTGTGTTGTGTTGGTTTGGCGGTTTAGGGGTTAATAGTTTTATAAGGTTTATTGCATTGTGGGTTAATGGCGGATTAGAGGTTAATAGCTTTATTAGGTTTATTGCGCTGTGGGTTAATGGCGGATCAGGGGTTAATCGTTTTAATAGGTAATTTGCAATATTGGGGTTGGCGGATTTAGGGGATAATACTTTTATTAGGTAGATTGAGATGTGGGTGATTTGCAGATTAGGGGTTAACAGTTTAATTAGGCTTATTGCATTGTGGAGGGTTGTCGGTTTAGGGGTTAATACTTTTATTATTAGTTCGAATGTGGGTTTGATGGCGGATATAGGGGTTTTTACGTTTCGGGTTTATTTCTGGGAGGCGAGTTAGACTGTTACGGGAGATTTGATTTTTTGTTTTATTTTCTTAGGCGCCGGCATTTTCTAAAGTGGCGACTAAAGTGGTCACTGGCGACTCCAAAAATTTGTATTTACAGTCATTTCTGGACATCGCTAGTTTATCCGACTTACGGCACTTTATAAACTGCTGGCGGGGTTTATTGAATACCCCGATGTGCGAGATGAAATTACAGGTGGCGCGGGTTTCAGCGCTTGCGCCAAAGTTTGCGCCGTATATGTAATCTCGCCCTATGTTTTATGTAAAATCAAACCCTGCTAAAAACTAGATAACTACAATTGTAACAACTCCTTTTTCCCTAGGATTAATTTGCTACAGATTAATAAATAAATGGCTAATTATTTTGGAAATAGATATTTTATTGATATACAGATTTCAATTTAAAAAAAAAAAAAAAAATCAATTATTAATCAAATAACAAAATATGGCATAACAGCATACAATTTTAGTGCAAATGTAAAATGCTAAGCATAAGAAATATAAGCTTGTAAGAAAAGAATAAGACCTAGATCCTATGTAACCTGCTTCTAAAAATAGTTTGCATAAAACATTGTTTAAAAATTGCTGGCAAGTATTTTAAAATAACTTTCAAAAATAAGCAAAATTCATTACATACAGTATCTAAGCTGCCTAGAGTAGCCAACTCCACCCCCTCCTTATCAGTTTTAGACACAGACATTGTATTTCACCTGAGTTCTCAGCTTCTAGGCATGCTCCAGCAGATAATCTCTATGCACTTTTGCATTCTACCAAAACAACAATAGGTATAGATACAGCCATAGAAGGAAATGTGTGGGGTGAGTTAAATCTTTACAATTCAAAAACTAAAAAGAAAGGGTTAATGGTTAGGCACTGCTGTATAAATTTGCAGGTAAAGTAATTAAAGTACATATTCTTATATTTTGTCTCTATCTTAATTTGTTTTATGTCCCTTTAAACTTAATGTCCCTCTGCACCACAAACCTGCCATCTGCACAATCATTTCAACAGCTAACTCTCCTACACAATCCCCTCCCCATCTCACATATTTCCACCCAAAGTCGAATCCACGCAAGTTATTAAAACAATACAAAAGACCCATAATTAAAAGAACTACCTACCATTACATTCCTGCTATCTAAAGTCTGACTAAATGATCTCATTTTCTTATTATATTCCTATTATCTTAATCTTCTGCCTCTTTCTGACAGCTCCGTTTTTATTAGGATTCCATAATTAGGCAGGTTAACAAACAGCACAAGAGAACGGGGTTGGCATTGCACGAGCGTCCAATAACTATGCAGTGTTAAATATGGAGAACAAATACACACCACAACTTGAAATCTCGTGCAGAAATGTCCACCACCTTTCAATCTTTTCCGTCCGGGCACGGGCAGTGATAAATCTGCCCCTTAGTGAGCTGTATATAGTGCACTGGGACAAAATTATAGTGATGCAAGTTTGATTTGGTTCCTAAAAGTTTGATTTGGTTCCTGGTGTTGCTAAAATAAAATTGCTGTCACTAGAGTTAACATAGGATCTAGGCTTAATGTATCTTAAAGATAAAAATTACAAGCAGATCGGAAACACTTTAAAAGTAAATACCGTAACATATGTTGCCATGGATATATCAATAATATCAAATTATATGATTATATTAGGAAGTTCATTATTGGTATAGTGGGCTACATTTCCTAAGAATGAAGGGTCTTAAAATATAAATAAATTCCCTTTTATTCTTTTTATCTCAAGCTCTAGGGTGTAGAGGTCACGACATCTTTTGTGCATCACTGCAAGATATCTAAGAACATGCTCTACAGTAAGATTATAACCATTTTCTGCAGCAGATGTGTTTTTCTTTTTATTTATTGTTACTTTTACAAAAGGCAACAAATACTGCACAAAAATTAATTTTCTTTTTTTAAGTTGCTGTTCTAAAACACAACAAATACTTATGCAGCAATGGGCAATAGCAGTCAGGTTATACAAAACATGGAGAGGCTAACATTGTAATAAAACTGGCAGTGTACAAAAATATAGCAAAATGTTTTATCAGGTTCTTCATGATGTGCTGGAGCCTACAGTCTGTTTCAGTTCTGCCACTTCCTGCTGTCCCAAGCCATGAACCAGCCAGTAAATGTTGGTGGTTCGTGTCCTTGTTTCACTGTGACTATTGGGATACCTTTATCTCTACCTGACGGGTCTGTTTCAATATAGTCTTTGGCTGAACAAAAAAAAGAAAACTACATGTTTAAAACAACAACAACAAAAAGAAATATACAATTAGTAACTCAATAAAACAAGATGAAGTAGCAAAAGAATAAGAAGAAAAAACAAATATATAAAAATTATACTTTGGAAAGAAGAAGAGGTTCTACTTTTTTGTTGCTCTGGTTGTAAACAGTGATTATCTCCTGTCAAATGATAATATTCTTAGAACATGAAAATAACTGTTTAGAGAGACATATTTATTTAACTCGTTCTGAAGAAACAAAATCATGAAAATAAACTAATCTAACATGACTAGGTCTAACAATAAGGGACATATTAAAGGAGCATAGTAATGCAAAAGTAAATGGCACTAGTTAGTTAGAGTATTTTTTTTTGCACATTTGCACAAGTTTCCTCCCTCCTTGTCCCAGAAAGCCTAAAGAAAATGTTGGGTGGTATGGCAGTGTGTGGACTTCTTAAAAGGAACAGTAAACATTAGAATAAAAAGCTTATATATTATATTAAGTTTTGTTTGTGCTAATATAACATTTGTTAAAATGGTGTAACTTATATTTACTATTTAAATTACTGTTTACATTCCCCTTTGCAAGCCTCCTCTGCCAGCCACACAGGCTGAAGGTATATATATATTTTTTTCATAAAACTTTCAGTTTTAGGCAGAGTGAGACGAGAGAATGAATTTAACCCCTTTAAACAAAAAGGTGAGCTGCATGTAACCATAGCTGGAGCCTCAGACATGAGAGTGGAACAGGCGGTGAGAGATTGGGGAGCAGCCGGTGACAGGGATGTTAGGTGAAAGGTACGTGGGTAATTGCTACAGTCAGGCATCGGTACAGCTACTGGCTTCCCACAGCTCAGGCTACCATGCAGTATACACGGCAAGTCATCCCTAGGCTCCGATATCAATAAAGCAAGGAGAAGCATAGTCACAGGAGATAATTATATGTCTCTGTACCAGATAATTATGTTGTTATGATATGATTTGCCAGGCTGTGTGGAACATGATTTTACATTCCAAAATGGCACTGCATGCATGTAGGTATCATGCACAGAAGGAGAAGGGAAAAGGACGTGGAGCTCTTTTCTCATGGACATTCAGAGGTGAAGCTGTTAGTGAAGCAAAGGTTTGAACCATGAGGGCAGACTTTATAAAGTGACAGGCATCAATATTTAAAGGGACAGTCAAGTCCAAAAAAAACTTTCATAATTTAAATAGGGAATGTAATTTTAAACAACTTTCCAATTTACTTTTATCACCAATGTTGCTTTGTTCTCTTGGTATTCTTAGTTGAAAGCTAAACCTAGGAGGTTCATATGCTAATTTCTTAGACCTTGAAGACTGTCTCTAATCTGAATGCATTTGGACCAAAAGAGGGCATTAGTTCATGTGTTTCATATAGATAACATTGAGCTCATGCTTGTGAAGTTACCCTGGAGTGAGCACTGATTGGCTAAAATGCAAGTCTGTCAAAAAAACTGAAATAAGGGGGCAGTTTGCAGAAGCATAGCTACAAGGTAATCACAGAGGTAAAAAGTGTATTTCTATAACAGTAATCATATTTCTTTTTAAACAACAAAAAATCTGGTGTTGACTGCCCCTTTAAGGAGATTTTCAGAAAATATTATTCATTCAAAAATTATTTGAATCAAATATCAGTGATCACAATACTATAATGAATAACAAGATACATTTATATGTGACCCTAATATATACTGTTTGCTGTCACTTTAAGAACATTGGGATATAGTCTAATCCTCTAGAAAAGCTTTTGAATTCCAATATATTTAATAATCAGGGTTTAAACATAGTTTTGTAAATCTTTAATTAAACATTATATTTTGTACATTTGTGTTATGTAATGCATAATTATTGGTTGATTTGAATTTGGATTTGAAAATCAGCCAATAGGAATGCAAGGGCACCTATATATAAGGGGGAACCTCGCATTCAAGCTTCAGTGTGCAATGGTTACAGTATACACTCATGCTATTGGCTGATTGGAACAGCCAATAGAATGCAAGCTCAATTCAATAGGATTTTCTCTACCTTAAAGGGACATTGTACCCCAATTTTTTTTTTCATGATTCAGATTGAGCATGAAATTTTAAGCAACTTTCTAATTTACTTCTATTATCAAATTTTCTTCATTCTCTTGGTATCTTTATTTAAAATGCAAGAATGTAAGTTTAGATGCCGGCCCATTTTTGGTGAACAACTTGGGTTGTCCTTGCCGATTGGTGGATAAATTCATCCACCAATAAAAAATTGCTGTCCAGAGTACTGAACCCAAAAAAAGCATAGATGCCTTTTTTTTCAAATAAAGATAGCAAGAGAACAAAGAAAAATTGATAATAGGAGTAAATTAGAAAGTTGCTTAAAATTGCATGCTCTTTCTGAATTACAAAACAAAATTTTTGGGTTCAGTGTCCCTTTAATTCCGATTGGCTGATAGAATTCTATCAGCCAATTGGAATCTAATGGATGCCATCTTGGATGACATCACTTAAAGGTACCTTCATTCTGTTTTAGTCGTCGGATGAAGAGGATGCTCCGCGTAGGATGTCTTGAAGATGGACCCGCTCCGTACCGGATGGATGAAGATAGAAGATGCCATCTGGATGAAGACTTCTGCCCGTCTGGAGGACCACTTCTGTCCGGCTTGGATGAAGACTTCTGCCCGTCTGGAGGACCACTTCGCCCGGCTTGGATGAAGATGTCTCCCGGTAAGTCGTTCTTCAGTGGTTTAGTGTTAGGTTTTTTTAAGGGTGTATTGGGTGGGTGTATTTTTTAGGTTAGGACTTTGGGCCACAAAAGAGCTAACTGCCCTTTTAAGGGCAATGCCCATCCAAATGCCCTTTTCAGGGCAATGGGGAGCTTAGGTTTTTTTAGCTAGTATTTTATTTGTTGGGGTTGTTTGTGTGGGTGGTGGGTTTTACTGTTAAAGGGTTTGTTTGTATTTTTTTTTACAGGTAAAAGAGCTGATTACTTTGGGGCAATACCCCGCAAAAGGCCCTTTTAAGGGCTATTGTTAGTTTAGTTTAGGCTAGGGTTTTTTTTTGGGGGGAGGGGGTTATTTTAATAGGGCTATTAGATTAGGTGTAATTAGTTTAAATTTCTGTAATTTGTTTATTATTTTCTGTAATTTAGTGTTCTTTTTGTACTTTAGCTAATTTAATTTAATGTAGGTAATTGTATTTAATTTAGTTAATTTATTTAATTATAGTGTAGTGTTAGGTGTTAGTGTAACTTAGGTTAGGTTTTATTTTACAGGTAAATTTGTCTTTATTTTAACTAGGTAGTTATTAAATAGTAAATAACTATTTAATAATTATTCTACAGAGTTAAAATAAATGCGAGGCGGGAGTGCAGCGGTTTAGGGGTTAATATGTTTATTATAGTGGCGGTGCCGTTGGGGGCAGCAGATTAGAGGTTAATAAGTGTAGGTGGGTTGCGGCGACATTGGGAAAGGCAGATTAGTGGTTAATAAATAGTATGTAGGTGTCGGCAATGTTGGGGGCAGCAGATTACTGGTTAATAAATATAATGTAGGTGGCGGCAGTGTCCGGAGCGGCAAATTAGTGGTTAATAATTATAATGTAGGTGTCGGCGATGTCGGGGGTGGCAGATTAGGGGTTAATAAGTGTAAGATTAGGGGTGTTTAGACTCGGGGTTCATGTTAGGGTGTTAGGTGTAGACATAAATTTTATTTCCCCATAGGAATCAATGGGGCTGCGTTAAGGAGTTTAACGCTGCTTTTTTGCAGGTGTAAGACTTTTTTCAGCCGGCTCTCCCCGTTGATTCCTATGGGGAAATTGTGCACGAGCACGTACGACCAGCTCACCGCTGACTTAAGCAGCGCTGGTATTGGAGTGCGGTAATGAGCAAAATTTTGCTCAACGCTCACTTCTTGTCTTTTAACGACGGGTTTCTGAAAACTCGTAATACCAGCGCTGCAGGTAAGTGAGTGGTGAGGGAAAACTGCTTGTTAGCACCGCATAGCCTCTAACGCAAAACTCGTAATCTGGGCCATTATTAGTTAAAATGTACATTGGAAATTAATTACAATTAATTTAACTATTTATACTCAAATTTACAAAGGGCTAGATTACAAGTGGGGCACAAAAATATTAGCACTGTTGAGCACTAATACTGCTCAAGGTAAATCAATAGCACTTCTATGTTTGTACTTGTATTATAAGTTGAAAGTAAAACTGTATTACTGGAGTAAAAGACTCAAGCAGGCTAACATCTGGAGGTTAGATAACATGATCCAGCTAACTCCCTTTCCCCATAGACTTCTATGGGGCACTCTAAAATATCCTCTTCTGTCTTTCGCTCAAGCGCAACCCATAATTTTCAACTTAATATAAGCAATGTTTAGCATGATTGCAATATCCATTGAAAGTATAGGGCACGCTAAAGGGATGTGATTAACGCTAAACATTTAGCACGATCCAATGATGTTGATAGCCCACCTTGTGCTTTTAGTAGCGCTCCACTTGTAATCTGGGCCAAAATGTGGTAGAAATACACATGCTTTTCATTTTATTAGTACTAGCACATATTATATATACCTGATTTTAGAGATTCCTTTTTCTCAACCTCATTTGCATCTTTTCCAATCCATATGAACAACTGAAATGAAAATATTGATTTTAACAACTGGCAAGTGAATAAACTGATGGGATATTTACCAAATTGCTAACTTTGCAACACATGTACATAAATACAGAGCAAACACACTACTCTCTGTCACTGTTTAACAGATTAAATTAAAATCACCAAGATTAAAGGGAGATTTTAGCCAAAATTGGAATCCACATGGATGCATTTAAATTTTGAAAAGAAGTATTTTTGTAATATACAGGTATTAGCAAAAATGCTTCTAATGAAAGCTATAGCTTTTTCAAATGTTTATTTAAGTATGCACCGTGCACCAGCATTTTAAACACCATAGTTCCTCAGAGAGCCTAAGGTGCTTGCATTACCTTCTGGTAATGACTCAATTTGTTAATCGCCGACATGAAACAAGCCCCACTAAAGCTGCGAGCAGCTGCAGTATGTAAAATGCTGGTGCACTGAGAATATCTAGTTATGCTTCACATGCACATGAAGAGAAAAATGTTAACACTAAAACAGTGATAACGTTTACTAGAAGCATTTTTGCCAACACATGTATAGTGTAAATATATTTCTATTCAAAGATGTAATTCATCTATGTGCATTTAACTTTTGACCGGAAAGCCCCTTTAATATTTTTTTTTTTTTTTGTTATCAGGGACTTTCAGAGATTTTCCATATAATAAAGTAATCTATTCAAAATAAATCACTTAAAAAACAAAAATCATTTACAATCATTTACGTATGTTCTTTTCTTGGGAAAAATATAAAATGCATCATTTTAACAGACCAGCATTTTGTGTGATTAAAAGCAGATAGGTTTATCACAAAACATTTTAGTTTAGTAAAATGTTAAATCACTTTTTTATTTGTTTGTTCTCTGTTGGTTTCAATCATATTTTAAAAGTCAGCGAGTAATGCTAGTTGATGCGTTGGTAAACCAGACAGATTATTTAAAGAAATGTCTAACAGATAACTTGCCTTTTTTTGGATATATGGGCCAAGATCAAACATAGGTCAGCTAGTGAAAGCAAAATAAACAGAAACCTCATGTCCTACAAATCCTTAGAGTCTGACGAGGTTTTCTGCGGTTTTGTGCTATATCTGTGAATATTTTGGTTTAAATTTCTGTTTCTGATGCTAACGCAAAAAAGACAGAAGTCAAAGCTTTATTATAAAAATGCATTTAAGTAACACAGATATCTGTGGCCACCCATTTAATAAATACGTAGTTCTAGTCAGGGGAGTAATTACAGGGGTCTCAAAGGTCTCAGTTGAAACCGACCCGCACCTCTAGGCCCTGGAATCAGTAGTGACATTGCTACACGGGGGCTGGGCCCCACCTTTATTATGCCTAACCTCTCTATGTGCCACTTGCAAAAATGGGTCACAATTTAAGGAAAGCATATGGATTTGCCTTTACAATTTGTTGGCAGGGTTTACAAAAGACTGTCACAGTGTTGATGTACAGAAAAACCTGCCCCCATATTTGCACAGGAAGACTGCACAAGTGCATATCTTCTTGGCACAAACTAACCATGGGAGAAGGAAAGATGACTCAAAGCCAGAGAAGCAGCCACTCTTTGTCATATGTGGCTGCTGGCTTAGCTTCTATTGATTGTAGATGGTCAGAAAAGGTGCTGTTAAAATCAAAGCCTTTGCCTGGGGCCCAGTGAGTTCTAGTTCATTTATTGCCCAATTATCTAAAGGACCTTTTTTACCTTAAAAAATGGTGTTTTCGAAAAGGCTGTTCCCTGTGCTTAATAAGTATGTGAAGGAAATGTATATATCACAATAGGGGTTAAAAAATAATAATCGTAATTTAAAAACTGCAACACACGTATTACCTTAACAAAAAAGCACATGCATATGAAAATAGAGGTGACTGTAAAATGATATATGCTGAAAACAGGTTAATATGATTTGTATTGGCTGCAGAATTTCATTTTTGAAGTGTGCTACCTGCACCCTACTAACTTTGCTCCCTTTTTAGAAACTTAATTACTTTGTATGGCAGGCAAGTTACAGGGACAGCCCACTTTAGAGAATTCACTGAGGGCAGCCCCTGCAAATGTCACTGAGTTTTTTTTACTAAGACACTTACAGGCCCATTTATCAAGCTCCGTACGGAGCTTGAAGGGCCGTGTTTCTGGCGAGTCTTCAGACTCGCCAGAAACACAACTTATCTTCATAACCCTGTCCGCCTGCTCTGAGCAGGCGGACAGGAATCGCCAGAAATCAACCCGATCGAATACGATCGGGTTGATTGACAGCTCCCTGCTGGCGGCCGATTGGACGCGAGTCAGCAGGGGGCGGCGTTGCACCAACAGCTCTTGTGAGCTGCTGGTGCAATGTTAAATGCGGAGAGCGTATTGCTCTCTGCATTTAGCGAGGTCTTGCGGACCTGATCCGCAGTGTCGGATAAGGTCCGCAAGCCCTTTGATAAATGGACCCCTTAGCATAGTATATTATCAGTATTCTATTAAATGATAAAAATATAAGTTATAATTTACCTGTTCCCAAGTATCAAGCAACATAACATCATCTTCTGCTAAGTCCTCTTGAGTAAATTCTCCTGGGACTTCCTCAATCTATTAGTTAAAATATTATAGTTTAATAAGTTACATGAATAAATAATGTGTATGCATTTTACAAACACCCATTCACCATTATTATTATTTTTATTATAATAAAAATTAAATATATATATATATGTGCACACTCACCACTTCAAATGTAAAGTGCCCCGGGGGCTCTAATCCAACTATGACTTTATATGTCCTTATTTCCAACAGAAAATGTACTTGCTGGGCTTGTTGATAAAGTCATGCAACAAAGTTAAATTATATGGGGTTGTCGGTCTTGACAAAGCCTTGTATTACAAGCCAAACGTTGACTTATATAGTTATATATAAGATAGAGAATTAAACATTTTATAATATGACTTTATCAGCAAGTCCAGTAAGTGTCTTTTTTTGTTTGAAAAAAAAGAAAAGTATAAATATATATATATATAGATTAGCAAGAAATAAGCACTCTCTGGTTTTGTAAAACAAATAGTATATTTAACTAGCGTGACATTTCGAGGTATTCACCCCTTTCTCTCTGACAAAGGGGTAAATACCTCAAAACGTCACACTAGTTAAATATACTATTTGATTTACAAAACCAAAGACTGCTTATTTCTTGCTAGTCTATTATTCCTATTTTTGCACCCTGGTGCCTACCTGACCAGTTTGGTGAGAGTGCTTATTAACCTAAAGATATATACACACATATATATATATATATATATATATATATATATATATATATATATATATATATATATATATATATATATATATATATATATATATATATATATATATATATATATATATAAATCAATTTCCCAGCAATAATTTTTGGAAAGGAATTGCAAATATAAAGAACAAAGCTGGTTAAAAAGTGTCTTTCTTCTTTTTTTTTTTTCCTTTTACCAAATTTGCAAAACTGCTATATCCAACAGGTTTTGCAGGGTAGTCAAACTTGGCTGAATTACAAGTCAGTTAATTGCAATTTTATTTTTTAACCAACTTGATTTAGTTAAGTGTGATCAACTTTGCAGAGTTTGATCAGCGGGAAAGTGGGAGTTTAATCTATCGACCCCAAAAGTATTCTACACCATAAGTTATTAGACAATAGTCTTGATAAAATCTATAAAAATCACTTTAAAATGCTTCATCATTTGCATATGATAGACCATAAAGTGTTCACTGATTATAATTTATTTGCTCTATTAATTTACAAGACACTTACCACAAATCTCCCTGTCTTATTCGAACAGCCATAAAGTTTTGGAGAGTGACTTGCAGACTGGGATTCCAGTAACGTAGATGTCTGGTATGCTTTCTTTCCTCCCAAGGCACTCCAGAATTCATCTATTAAAATGTAATAGGAAGGTTTAAATTGTCACTTGATACACTGGACATTTTTGTAACAGCAAATTCCAACTGTACTTCTGATAATCACATAAACTAATTCATTTTTTTGTATTCTTTTTTTTTTCTCTTTAATTTCCTGGTACATTTTTTATTATTCATTTTTTTTCTCTTTAATTTCCTGGTACATTTTTTATTATTACATGTCTGCACCACCATAAATGTTTATTTTACTTTTCTCTGCTATGTTTATCATAGCATATTATAATATACTTGCAAATATAACCAGATATTTGTTAGGCAAGTTGATACATTTGAGCGGAAATTTTCATGTAACATATTTTTTGTTTTTAATAACATGATCTATAGTATCTCTATATAATAAAAAGTATATCATGCATTAAAGGACATTCTAACAATGAATATCAATCCATTATTAAAGGACAACTCTAAAAATGAATATCAATCCTATAAAAAACACTATTTAAACATGGACTTTTAATTATTATTTTTTTTAAATAAAAAAGTGTATTTTGTGATACTGGTTTGTGGGATAGAAACTCAATGGTTGATCCTTTTGACATCCCACAAGCACAAAATCACTAAGTCCTTTTTTTTTTTCTCTAAGAACATCCATTTTAAAACAGAAAAAAAAAAAAAAACTGTAATGCATCTTAAATTACCCCCTTTAAGATAAAAAAAATAAAATAAATAACTTATATTATATAGAGAATAATCTGCGTTTAAATGATTAGTTTTTTTAAATGCATGTATATTTTAGTTTCTATAAAGTATTGGACACACCATTTTTTAACTACATTATTCTAGGTTAAAAAGCCTTTTGCCTGATCTTCCCTGCTGAGGCCAATTAGGGGCAGTTGTAAATGAGATGAAAAGTAACACATTTAAGAGGTTTATTGACCTTTTAATGTCCCCTTAATCCTGATGACTGAACCACAATTCATCAAGCACCCCTACCAGCGGTTCTGGCCTTCAAAAACTTTCAGTAAACAATGATCTAATAAATTCAGTAACTTCTTTACTACAAACAAAACACAAACACGTTTCCTAGCTGCCATTATTCACACGCACGATGTTGCTGTGGATACAACATATTGATTAAAAGTACAATGTGGTTAGTTAAACAGTTTGGGCACCACACATGCAGCTCTTTGCTATATACTTATTGCACATTGCTACTCTAGACTGTACCTTCATATAAATGCTGATGATCTACTACTTGTTATTCTTAAATTCTCTTGTCTAGAATTAAAAATTAAAAAATAATATAACTGTTGAAAACAATGGTGCTTCATAGATAAAGAATAACTTCAAAACACATAATATCCATTTAGTTTGATTTATAGCAGTTTACTGTTGTGTCACTGATCATGTGGGCCTTGGTGTGCAGTGGTATTCAGAGTATGTTATGTAACAGGTTGCTCTATAATATTATTTTTGTTGCATCTACTGTATACTATCTAGGCATTTATTTATTTATAAAATATTTTACCAGGAAGGATACATTGAGATTTCTCTCGTTTTCAAGTATGTCCTGGGATCACAAAAACATTGCATTGATACAATAGGGTACAATAAAATACAAAACAATAATAATAATACACAATATATGCAAACATTTAACATAGAGCAGGTACGAAATATTTAATCAACCATGACAGGAACATTCTGTTTTGAGATATGTATAGAGGGATCTCTTAAAGGATTTTATGCTTGGGGAAGTTTTTAAAGTGTGAGGGAGGTCATTCCATAATTGTGGCGCTCTGTAGGAAAAGGAGGATCGAGCTGCTTTCTTTTTGTATTGAGGCAGACTAAATAATGTGCTGTTATTGGATCGGAGGTTATAGGAGGTGGGAATAGCAGGGGAGAGCATTCTGCTCAGGTAGGGTGGGAGCTTCCCAGAAAGGCTCTTAAAGGGACAGTCAACCATAGAATTTTTATTGTTTTAAAAGATAGATAATCCCTTTATTACTCATTCCCCAGTTTTGCATAACCAACACAGTTATATTAATGTACTTTTTACCTTTGTGATTACCTTGTATCTAGGAACCTTCTTCCAGCCCCCTGATCACATGACTGTGACTGTTTATTATCTATTGTCTTAAATTTAGCATTGTATTGTACTAGATCTTAAATACCCCCCTGTATCTGAACACAGTGTTATCTATATGGCCCACGTGTATTTTCTGTCTCTTTGTGTTGAAAAGAGATTTAAAAAGCCTGTGATAAGAGGCAGCCCTCAAAGGCTTAGAAATTAGCATATGAGCCTACCTATGTTTAGTTTAAACTAAGAATACCAAGAGAAAAAAGCAAATTTGATGATAAAAGTAAATTGGAAAGTCAATTAAAATTAAAAGTCCTATCTGAATAATGAAAGTTTAATTTATACTTGACTGTCCCTTTAAAGACAAGGCAGGAAAGATGGAGGGTGCGTCTGGATTCCAGCGACAGCCAGTTTAGTTCTTTTAGCATGTCACAATGGTGGGTCCTGTAGTTACATTGTAGCACAAAGCGGCAGAACGAGTTATACAATGTATTAAGTTTATTAAGGTGAGTTTGCAGAGCAGGTGCATATACTATATCCCCATAATCCAAGATAGGTATCAGCATTTGCTGTACAATCTTTTCCTTTACTGTAGGGCTGAGGCAGGATTTGTTTCTGTACAGGGCACTTAGTTTTGGATAAAGTTTAGAGGCAAGTTTTTCTATGTGGAGTCCAAAAGATAGATTGGGGTCTAACAACATACCTAAGTATTTAAAAGAGTGGACTGCAGTCAGCGTGCAATTGGATTTTGTTTTGATGCGAAGATGGGAATTTTGTAATTTTTGTAATTTAGGTCCCGTTCCAAAGATCATTGTGACAGTTTTGTCAGTGTTTAGGAAGAGTTTGTTTTTTGAGATCCACTTTTCTACCTCTGTGAACTGGTCTTCTCTGCATTCCATGTGTTTTCTGTAGTGTGTCTATATGGCTGCTCTGCATGTGCAAGTCCCACTGTGACAATAATTGTGCTTGAAGATGTAAAGTTTTTTTTTTACTGTAATATGTTTGTAACACCAAACAAATCTCACTAACAAAAGTGAAAGGAAAATACAAAACATCCATATGCTTTAAAGGGACATGAAACCCAAACATTTTCTTTTATGATTCTGATAGAGCAAACAAAAAACAACTTTCCATTTTACTTCTATTATCAAGGGCGAGATTACATATACGGCGCAGGCTCCAGCGCAAGCGCTGCAACCTGCGCCACCTGTAATTTCACCTTGCACATCGGGGTATTACATAAACCCCACCGGCAGTTCATAAAGTGCCGTAAGTCTGATAAACTAGCGATGTCCAGAAATGAGTGTAAATACAAATTTCTGGAGTCGCCAGTGAATTACAGCACTTTAGAAACTGCCGGCGCCTAAGAAAAGTAAAGAAAATATAAAATCTCCTGTAAAAGTCTAACACGCCTCCCAAAAATAAGCCTGACACGTAAAAACCCCTATAGCCACAATCCCTCCTCTCACTACTAATAATAAATGTATTAACCCCTAAACCGACAAACCCCCACAACGCAATAAGCCTAGTTAAACTATTAACCCCTATATCCGCCATCAAACCCACACCGCAATTAATAACTAAATTATTAACCCCAACATCGCAAACTACCTATTAAAACTATTAACCCCTAATGCGCCATTAACCCATACCGCAAACTACCTATTAAAACTATTAACCCCTAATCCGCCTTTAACTCACATAATGCAATAAACCTATTAAGTATTATCCCCTAAACCGCCAAAGCCAACAACGCAATAAACCTAACCCCTAACCTAACACCCCCTAATCTAACACCCCCAACCTAACACCCTCTAAATGAACCCAAATTACCTAATTTACAAAATATTAAAGTTACTATTAAATTAAAAAATCCTAACACTACTTTAAAAATAAAAATAAACTAAGTATAAATTAAGGGGACAGTCTAATCAAAATTCTGGAGTAGACTGTACCTTTAAGCTACAATTACAGAAAATAAAAAAATCTAAGATTACATAAAATAAAAAAGAAAATGACCAAATTTTAAAAAATTATACCTAATCCCTATGAAAATAAAAAAGCCCCCCAAAATAAAAACCCCTACTCTAATAAACTACCAATAGCCCTTAAAAGGGTTTTTTGCAGGACATTGTCCCAAGATAATCAGCTCTTTTACTACAAAATACACAAAGTCCCCCCTAACAGTAAAACTCCCCCACCCACCAAACCCCCCAAATAAAATAACCTAACACTAAAAACCCTAAACTACCCATTGCCCTGAAAAGCGCATTTGTTGGGCATTGCCCTTAAAAGGACATTTAGCTCTTTTACTGCCCACCCTATCTAAATAAGATTTAACCCCCCAAAAAACCCTTAAAAAACCCTAAGTCTAAGCCCCAGGTTGCTACTCACCGTTCCTGTAGTCCGGCGGAGAAGGCCCTGTTCCAGGCAGTGAAGTCTACTTCCAAGCGGCGACCTCTTCTTTCTTCTTCCTGGAACATCGTTCGCGGAGCTGAAGACTGAAGACCGCAGAACTGAAGACCAGCAACCCTGGAGCCATGGAGCGTGGAGGATCCTCTTCATACGATCTTCGCCGCACACTGGATAGAGAATTCAAGGGACGCAATTAAAAATGGCGTCCCTTGAATTCCTATTGGCTGATTTGATTCTTCAAATTCAGCCAATAGGATTAAAGCTACTCAAATTCTTTTGGCTGTTCAAATCAGCCAATAGGATGAGAGCTAAGGAAATTCTATTGGCTGATTTGAATAGCCAATAGAATTTCAGTAGCTCTCATCCTATTGGCTGATATCGCCGTTCTTCAGTTCCAGGGTCGCCAGTCTTCAGCTCCGCGGTCTTCAGTCTTCAGCTCCGCTCTGTGAAGGATGTTCCAGGAAGAAGAAAGTAGAGGTTGCCGCTTGGAAGAAGACTTCACCGCCTGGAACAGGACCTTCACCGCCTGGAACAGGACCTTCTCCGCCGGACTTCAGGAACGGTGAGTAGCAACCTGGGGCTTAGACTTAGGGTTTTTTAAGGGTTTTTTGGGGGGTTAAATTTTATTTAGATAGGGTGGGTAAAAAAGGGTAAGGTTAGATCTTAGATTTTTTTATTTTCTGTAATTGTAGCTTAAAGGGACAGTCTACTCCAGAATTGGATTAGACTGTCCCTTTAATTTATACTTAGTTTATTTTTATTTTTAAAGTAGTGTTTTTTTAATTTAATAGTAACTTTAGTATTTTGTAAATTAGGTAATTTGGGTTCATTTAGGGGGTGTTAGGTTAGGGAGGTTAGGCTTATTGCGTTGTGGGCTTTGGCGGTTTAGGGGTTAATACTTTAATAGGTTTATTGCGTTGTGGTTTAATGGCAGATAAGGGGTTAATAGTTTTAATAGGTAGTTTTTGCGATGCTGGGGTTGGCGGATTTAGGGGTTAATAATTTAGTAATTTCTTGCGGTGTGGGTTTGATGGGGGATATAGGGGTTAATACACTTTATTAGTTATTGCAATGGGGGATTGTGGTTGACAGGTAGATAGACATTGCGCATGCATTAGGTGTTAGTTTACTTTTGCAGGCGCAAGGCTTGCTACCGCTGCCTTTTATGGCGAGGTAAAAATGGAGTAAGATTTCTCCATTTTAGCCACGTAAGTCCTTGCGTTGAATATTGGATACCGATTTGCATGTTAGCCTATGGGAGTAAAAATTGCGGGCGACGGGTGAAAATATACGTGCCGCATTTATATGTGGTGCTGCATATAGGATACCAAACCCACGCAAAAACCGTCATCGCCGGCTTTTGCGGGCGACGCCGCATATTTGCTTCATTCTCTTGGTTCCTTTGGTTGAAGGAACATCAATGCTCAACAGGGGGTTTGCTAAAAACGCTGCATGAGCCAATGACAATAATCATACAGGGACAGCCACCAATCGATTGCTAGTTCCCTGTAGTGCATTGCTGCACTGAGCCTCCTTGGTATGATTTTCAACAAAGGATACCAAGATAATGAAACAAATTAGATAATAGAATAATAGAAACAAATTGAAAAGTTGTTTAAAATTGCATTCTCTGTCTGAATCACAAAAGAAATGTCCCTTTAAGTAAATGTTACGTAACAATTTATGGGTTTTTTTTTTAATATATATATTTATTAGTAAAATCCATGAGGGGTACAGAAGAAAGAAATGAGGAGAAAAACAAAAAATAAAAGGCGGGTATTTTACATGACAGAAAATGCATGCTTAAGATTTCAAAATAAACATTTTTAGCTAGTAACATCATAACATAGGCCTTTCCTACTGAGTTATACTCCATCCGGTTGACCAAATACTTGCAACTCAGTCCTCAAAAATCCTATACCTTCCTTAATAATACAAAAATACAGTAATTCCTTCCCTACATGGATTTCTTTTTTTTTTTTTTTTTCCTTTTTTTTCTCCTTCTTTCCTAGTCCTCTATTCATTATATTTTCTTCAATAAGCAACGAACAAAAACAGAAAGAAAAAAGAAAAAGAAAGAAAAAAAAAAAATCAACTTAACCTCTCCCAAACCTCACCCCCCCTCCCCTCTCCCACCCGTATTTAAGATAGAAATTGTCTCCAGAATTCAGGATATCTATCTGAGAGTATTAGTTCTAACAGATCTGATGACCTGCGAAAGTGGGTTAGTATTTGTCGCTGAAATTTTAATATAAACTTTTGAACCGTTGAGTAATGTGAAATATGTAGTAATGCTTTCAGGGCATAGGGAAATATTATATTCTCCTAAATCTCTAAGCTGGTAACATAATTTGCTTCAGTTAACCAATCCAGTTAACCAATCCAAGGCTATTCTGGCAAGACAGGCCAAATTATATTTTACCAGATTCGGGAAGGCAAAACCACCCATTTCTTTTGGATGCATTAGTCTAGCCAATGCAATCCGCAGTTTTTTAGAAGCCCACAAAAAGTGGGAGCAGCCTGCATTAAATTTTTTAATATCCGCCTTTCGTATGAATACAGGGACATTCTGGATAACAAATAAGACTTTTGGAAGAGTTCGCATTTTAATTAACGCAATCCTCGCTGATAGTGACAGTGGTAGCCTACTCCATTTCTGCATCTCAAAGAGACACTTCCTCCAGATAGGAGTAAAATTTATACCATACCATTCCTCTGGATTTCTAGAAATATTAATTCCTAAATATTTGATAAAATTATCAGTTAATTTAAAGGGATTTTCCAAAAGACTGTTTCTATTCTTAATTATCCACAGAATCTCTGATTTAGCTATATTTACTCTATAGCCAGTAAAATTACTAAACTCCGCTAGTAGATCCACTAAGATTGGAATATTTTTCGCCGAGTTCCTTATATAAAATAAGATATCATCAGCATAGAGGGATAATACCATCTTATGTTGTTTTATCTTAATGCCCTCTAGTATTTCTCTACTCTTTATAGCTAAAGGTTCTATAGCCAGATCGAATAACAAGGGTGAAAGAGGACACCCCAGTCTCGTTCCTTTAGATAGAGTTATAGGAGGAGATAGAATATTATTTATGCTGAGACAGGAAATGGGATTCTGATATATTAAAGAGATATATGTAAAAAAGTGTCCTGAAAAACCAAAATTAGTTAGAGTTGTGAATAGGTGATCCCATAGGACAGAGTCAAAAGCTTTTTCCGCATCAACTGTCAAAAAAGCAAAATCTTGCTTTGTATCTGACCCTGTCCTATGGGATTCTAATATGTATTCGATCAGCATCATAGCCTTTCTTATATTTTTTTGTGCTGTTCTCCAAGGTATAAAACCAGTTTGATCTGGATGAATGACATCACCTATAATCTTTTTGAGACGGGAAGCTAATATATTTGCTAGGATTTTATAATCATTATTAAGGAGAGAGATTGGTCTATATGCATCAAGTGAGTGAGGATCCCAATCCTTATCCTTCTTTAGAATGAGTGTAATATTAGATGCCGTAAAGGTTTGAGAAGGTTTAACATGCAGTAAAAAATAGTTATTAAACAATTTAGTCAATGTAGGAGCAATCTCTTCCGCCAGTATTTTATAAAATTCACTGGGAAGTTGGTCAGGGCCTGGGGCCTTCCCTAGCGTTAATTCTATAATAGCTTTTGAAACCTCCCCCATTGTGATCTCCTTGTTTATTGTATTCAGCTGTGCTTCAGAGATTTTTGGCGTCTTAATGCTATTCAAAAACCTACTTTTCGTCTCCTGGTTAGCTTCGGCAGGAGCGTACAGTTTTTGAAAAAATAAGTAAAATTGTCTATTAATGTCCTTTGGAGTATTGTATTTTTGACCGTCAGATATTATTGAACCAATATAATTATTTTTCCTTTTGCTTTTTGAAATGGTCGCAAGCATTTTTGCCGTTTTTGGAGAAAATGTACCAAATATAGCTTTGTTTTTGAGTTCTGTTTGTAGCTGATTTTGTATTAAAAATATCTCTCTTTCTTTCTTTGCCTCCTGATAAATAGTCCAATTCTCTCTACTCGAATTGTCAATATATTTTCTAAATTAGTTTTTCAGGGTATTCGTTAATTGGAGATCTCTTGCTTTTATCTTTCTTTTCCTTTTGACCATAAAGGCCTTTATCTCACCCCTAAGAAAAGCCTTCGCGGCCTCCCAATATATTTCAGTCTTAAAAAAATAGTCTTTATTTAATAAGGCATAGTCCCTCCATTTTTGAATGAGCCAGTTCCTAAAATGAATATTAGAATACAGAAATGAGGGGAAAAAGAATTTACCGCATAGATTTTCTCTATTATTCCCCAGCTGGACAGACAGAGAGATAATAGCATGGTCTGATAACACTATACTTTTGATATCTGTCTTAATTTCTAATTGTAAAAGTTTTTCGGAGGCCAGGAACATATCTATCCTTGAGAATGTATGAAAGGTCTTGGACTCGCATTTAAACATTTTCTCGTCCGGGTGTTGTATTCTCCAGATATCCCTGAGCCCAAGACCTTTCATAAAAGATTTCAAAACCTTGGCCTCCTTCCTAGACCTATAAGAGCCACTTGACCTTAGTCTGTCCAACTGAGGGATACACACACTATTGAAATCTCCACCAATAATTACTTGGGAGTCCACTGACTTGATTAATTTTGCATAAAGCTTATCCCAGAAATCTGGTCAGCATTCATTTGGTGCATAGAGATTGCATAATGTGTAACGCCATTTATTAATCTCTATTTCTAAAATGAGATACCTTCCCTCCACATCTCTCTGTTGTGAAATTAACTGAAACTCTAAATCCTTGCTGAAAATACACACCACTCCTCTCTTTTTACTGCCGGAGTCGCATACACCTCCCCAATCCAACCCATTCTTAGTTTCTCTATTTCCTGCAGACTCAAATGTGTTTCCTGCAGGAAAGCAATATCTGGTTTGTAACTTTTTAAATGTTGTAATATTTTTTTCCTTTTGGCAGGGGAGGAAACCCCCCCCACATTCCAAGATAATAAGTTAAGTAATTTTTTCATTTCTATTAATATAAATTTTTATAACCCCATCCGAAGAGAGAGAGAGAAGAGGGGTGAGCGAGAGTGGAGAGGAGGAAGAGGGCCGGAAGAGGGAGATGGGAGGGGAAAAAAAAAAAAAAGAAAAAGAAAACAGACAGACAATAAAACATATTGGTACCAAGTAGCCCAACCAATGTACAAAAGGAGAACACAACTATACTCGTAGTTAATTCTGACTTTTCTTATTTTTCTAAAAATTGTTTAACCTCCTCCACTGTTGTTAATGCAAAAATATTATTGTCAATAAAAATTTAAATTTTTGCCGGATAGATCATAGTAGCTTTATGACCTGCATTAATCAGTTGCGTGCACCAGGGGGCCATCAGTCTCCTTCTATTTAGGGTTTCCACAGAGAAATCTTGAAATAAGTATATACGTTCTTTATTGACCTCTACTATACTTTTTTTCCTATAGTATGCTAGGATTCTCTGCTTATCCTGAAAATTTAGGAGCTTTGCCAAGACTGGTCTTTTATATTTGGAGGTGTCATCTTTCTTTGCTCCCAATCTGTGTACCCTCTCAACAGCTATCTCTGTATTATTTAGTGGCATACGTAGCAGTTCTGGTAATGTAATTTTCATAAAGGTCATTAAGTCAGCGAATTCTGAAGTCTCTGGGAGGCCCACTATTTTCAAGTTGTTTCTACGCGACCTATCTTCTAGGTCGTCCAGTCGTGCTTGCAGTGTGTCAATATTCTTAGTGTGTGTATCTACAAGGGTCTGTTGGGTGTGTTGTCGGTCCTCTACATCAGAGATCCTGTTCTCTATTTCCCCTAGTCTGCTTGAAATTTGTTTAAGTTCATTTGTCAGAGTCATTAATTCTGTCTTAACTTCCCCAAATTGTGGTAAAAAAAGGTCAGAGATTTGTTTTACTAGATTGTTAGTGTCTATAATAGTGTTGGGGACTGGTGTGATATCTATTGTAGCGGTCTCTGAGCTTCCTATACTTGACCTGGGTTTCCTGTCTTTTATTTTTGGTGGCATTGTGCCTATATCAGTTCTACTAATTCCTAAGAATTTGTCCATAAAAGAGAATTTGGTGTGAGAAAAAAGAAAAAAGGCTGTAGCAACAGCGTGTCCTTAAGTGAATCTTTAAAAAATGTAACAGGTGAGTACCCGCTATCTTCAAAAAAGTGGACTGCCAGATATAATAATATAGGACTTTGTGCCTCGTATGAATGTGTAATCGGCCAATCCTAAAATCTTGCCGAACTATATAAGATCAGTGATACCTATTTAGTGGTTAAATATACAGTGCACTTGGAAAATGTGTGATAATATGCCATCCAAATATTAATATATCTCAAATGTAATTTTCACCTTGTGTAAAACCCAGACAATGATTATCCTACCATCTAGAAATCTCACCTAGAACCTTTACGTTATCCTATATCGCATAACCAGATCAGTCTTAACCTTCACATACTATAAATCAATTTCTACTTGGATTTTTAATTTTGACCAATTTCATACACAAAGTCTACAGTTATTTGAGCAGATATGTTTGTAGACAACAGAGGAACCACAAAAATGAAGATTATCTAAGTGATCTTATGTCATTTCATAACTTAGTACCTGAGCCATTTAAGATACCTCTGCCCATGCTTGCATATGGATATGTCAGTGTTAACCCTGGAAATTTTGATGGATAAATGCATACAACGTATAAGATAGAACAAGCCTCCTACTGAACTACAGCTACACTTAGCACTGATTTGCATATAAAAACATTGAGCTTAATTAATGTTTAACAAACTTTTAAATCGGCACTATAACCTAAATATTGCTGTTCCAAGAAACTAAAACAGCTATATATGACTGTTATCAATTTTGAGAGTTCCAATATACCCAGTTCGAGTGGAGAAACAGAAGGGATCTTTTAGCTGGTACTTCCCAGCAACCAATATAAACGTCAGTTGTTTCTCTAGTGGCTGTTCGTTTCTTTAACCAAACCAAATCACTGAGAGATAGTACATGCCCCCCCTGCCCTATTGATGCCAAATTTCCCAAGTTTCCAGCAAGGCCCTCTTAGTACCTCACTTATTCGGCAACTCAGTGCTTCAAAATTTCAGCAATTAAAGGGACATAATGCAGTTTATGCAGGTGAATTTATAGGGCAGGAAAAGAAAAAAGTCACAACTTATCTTTTAAACCCTTCTTTTTTTTTTTCCTCTGGTCCTGCGATATTTTTCTTTTGCTACTGTGTAGCCACCTGGGGACACAGACAGTTGTAAGGCTTCCTCTCGCCTCCTATCCCGGGGCAAGCACACGTGTCACGAGCCAAAGATAAAATGGTGTATACCGGAGCAGCTATGCGGTGTTATCCCTTGCAAGCTTCACTTGGCCCCGGGGTTCTGGGAGGTATGGTGGTATCTTTAGCCAGAATTTATATATCCCATCTAAGCAAGGGCTCCGTTAGAAGCTCAGTTAGATCCGTTAGGTGTAGTGTAGACTCTTTTCCTGTCTTTGTCTCCTATCCCAGGTCTGTTGATTATCCGAGGAGGCTATAACAGCCAGTCTGTTCTTTCTTTAGACACTGGGGTCCTGGGAGATCGTCAGCGTAGACTCATAGCTTAATGGGTCTACTCGTACCGTCTGTGACTCAGGCCAGCGAGTCTCTCGGCTTCTTTCCGACTTCCCGCTATCCAGACAACGTACCACAGCTTGAGGGGGATCCCCTCCAGTCCGGACCGAGTCTGTTGGCCAGAGCGTATACGCCACAGCGGCCGTGGAACAGCGTAGGGGTGCCTGTATGCCGATGGATCACTCAGGACGCCAGTTGCATGCGTCCCTTCAAGCACCTCCCACAAGCGGAAGTCAGCGCAATGGTTTAGCGTCGCTCAATTTATGTTTTATTATCATACAAATGTAGTTCTTTTCACACCTGAACCATCTAAAGAGAATATCCAAGAGAGATTTCTCAAGGCTCATATTCAGAGAACAGACCAAAACAGAATAGTTACTAAGTAAAACTGTCAGATAAATACAATTAGAATAGATACAGGACCATGGGTGTAACTAGGAAATACTGGACCCCAAGAAAAATGGAGGTCCTTCGCCCATACAATATAATCAGAATAGTTACAGGACCAAGGGTGTAACTAGGAACTACTGGACCCCAGGAAAAATGGAGTTCCCTCACCGATACCTTTTATTTAGCAAAGTTGGAAATGCTTTTGTGATTTGTATTGTATTGTTCCTAATATTTCACTTATCTGTTCTAAAAATTCTTCAAAACTGTAAATTTTATGTTGGTCCTTTGAAGAAATTTAAAAATTCTGTCTAACTCATGATGCTATAAAACCTACAGGAAGGACATTGCCAAACATTAGAGGGAAAAAGCAGCACTCTCAAATTTCATGAGTAGAGAGAAATTAGTGTTGGTCACAACATCTATTTTTATCTAGGTTCTCTAGGTTACACCCCCCACAAACTCTGTTGCAAAATATAATAATGCCCCAACTGGATGTATTCCAAGTATTTTGATATATTTCTTCAAGTGATTACATTACTAATTGGCACATCATACTAACTGTTCTAAAATATTAAAATTAAATGTGTGTAGGTTTTCAATTGATTCATATTCCTTCTATCTAGGTTATCAATGGTCCTATGAATTCCCCTAATTTGTATAAATAATATTTGCCTCCAGTAGCAAAAGTCTGAGAAATCACAAGATTGCTAGGAGCCTCAAGGTATTTGCCAAAAAGTGTCCCAAATTATTATTCATTCAATTCACAGACACAATAGTAAACTCATTTTGTAGGCTTTTCATTGCTTTAGCAGTATTTTTAATACAGTACTGTGTTCTTCACTTGTTTTTAGAGAGTTTCTCATACATCCCTGTCTCCCACAAGTCTTAATCTTCTGATTAATACAAAATATTATATATAATTTATAATCATATAGCAATGTCTAGTATTTATACACAGTGCATATCTAAAGAAAAAGGCATGAGATTGGAAGGTCCATGAATGAGTATGAACACTTGCATCTTACAATCCCCTATGTAAAGAAATTCTAAATAATCCACAGAATATATCTATATATTTTATAGTATCTATACTAATTTTTAATAATTATTTTTAGTATTTTATATGTAATATTTCAAGAACATTCTTTAAGATTACTAATTCTTTATGTGTGCTAACCCGACACCATGTTATAGCTATATCGGATAATGTCCACCCGACATCGCTAAATGCCGGCAGCATACGCTGTTGGCATTTAACATTGCACAAGCATTTCTAGTGGAATGTTTGTGCAATGCCTCCCACTGCACATTTGCAGTCACTAGCAGGGGGTGTCAATCATCCCGATCGTATCTTACGACCGCTGCTTCTTAACTTATGTTTCCGGCGTGGAAACAGCTGCATTTGCAGCATGTTAAATCGGCCCCATAGTACGAAACAAAAAGAGCGTTACACATATTTTACATTTTTATGTTCCTAACATAGATTTTTTTTTTAAATGCATTACTAATTATATATTTCTCTATATATCTAATAATGTTAATGTAAAATAAATATTCCTATATATTTATAGGAATAGATATATAGGTATATACAGATATATATATATATATATATATATATATATATATATATATATATATATATATATATATATATTTATGGTCTATGGGGAGAATAAGTTAACATAGTCGCAATATTTGAAGTCCTTTGGATAGCATGCATCGGGTTTTGCTCATGCGCAAAACGTTTTACTTTTAACTTGTAATATGCACGCTACCCGACACGTGTGAAAGCAAATGCTAAATACTGCTCCACTTTTTATCTAGCCCATAGTAAGAATACTAAATTGTAAAATTTAATCCGTAGATTGTGAGGTATATCAAATATCAGGCTGAGTTTGTAATACTGAAAAATATATACTTTATGAAGATGGGAGATAAGACTTCAGTGTGGATGAAACCCAAAATTTTTATTTCAAAATTTAGATAGCGCATACAATTTTAAACAACTTTTCAATTTACTTCTATTATCTGATTTGCTTCATTCTCTTGGTATCCTTTTTTGAAAATCAAACCTAGATAGGCTCAGGAGTAGCACTGCACTACCGGGAGCTAGCTGCTGATTGGTGGCTGCACATAAATGGCTCATGCAATGTGTTCAGCTAGCTCCCAGTAGTGCAGTTCTACTCCTTCAACAAAAGATAACTAGAGAATTAAGCAAATTAGAGAATAGAAGTAAACTGGAAAGCCGTTTAAAATTGTATGCTCTATCTGAATCACAAAATAAATTTTGGGGGGTTTATGTCCCTTTAAAGATGAAACAAAATCTATACACATTTGCCTTAATTGCATGCTGTATTTTACAGCACGTGAGAAACAGAATGAGAAGCATCAGCTGCCTTGTTTCCCAGGAAGTGGCACATTCTTGTGGCCGACAGAGTGGGGCTACAGATTTATGGTATAAAAAAGTAAAATTATGCTTTTTGGTAAAGTGAAATTATAATGAAAAAATGTCATTATCTCATTTGTTAGAGAATGTCATTTTATCATTATAGGCCCTGCAAATCTATGTGATTAACCCCTGCAAAGTGAAAAAACTAAATGTATGCTTACCTGATAAATTTATTTCTCTTGTGGTGTATCCAGTCCACGGATCATCCATTACTTGTGGGATATTCTCCTTCCCAACAGGAAGCTGCAAGAGGATCACCCACAGCAGAGCTGTCTATATAGCTCCTCCCTTAACTGCCACCTCCAGTCATTCGACTGAAGACAAGCAAGAGAAAGGAGAAACTATAGGGTGCATTGGTCACTGTAGTTTAAAAATAAAAAACACCTGCCTTAAAATGACAGGGTGGGCCGTGGACTGGATACACCACAAGAGAAATAAATTTATCAGGTAAGCATAAATTTTGTTTTCTCTTGTAAGGTGTATCCAGTCCACGGATCATCCATTACTTGTGGGATACCAATACCAAAGCTATAGGACACGGATGAAGGGAGGGACAAGGCAGGCGCTTAAACGGAAGGCACCACTGCCTGTAAGACTTTTCTCACAAAAATAGCCTCCGAAGATCAAAAGTATCAAATTTGTAGAATTTTTAAAAAGTATGAAGCGAAGACCAAGTCGCGGCCTTACAAATATGTTCAACAGAAGCCTCATTCTTAAAAGCCCATGTGGAAGCTACCGCTCTAGTAGAATGAGCTGTAATTCTTTCAGGAGGCTGCTGGCCAGCAGTCTCATAAGCTAAGCGGATTATACTTCTTACCCAAAAAGATAGACAAGATGCCGAAGCCTTTTGGCCTCTCCTCTGTCCAGAGTAGACAACAAACAATGCAGATGTTTGACGAAAATCTTTAGTAGCTTGTAAATAAAATTTTAAAGCGCGAACCACGTCAAGATTGTGTAATAGATGTTCCTTCTTTGAAGAAGGATTAGGACACAGTGACGGAACAACAATCTCCTGATTGATATTTTTATTAGATACCACCTTAGGCAGAAAACCAGGTTTGGTACGTAACACTACCTTATCTGCAAGGAAAATGAGATAAGGGGAATCACATTGTAAAGCAGATAACTCCGAAACTCTTCGAGCCGAGGAGATAGCTACTAAAAACAGAACTTTCCAAGATAAAAGCTTAATATCTATGGAATGCAAAGGTTCAAACGGAACCCCTTGAAGAACTTTAAGAACTAAATTTAAACTCCATGGCGGAGCAACAGGTTTAAACACAGGCTTGATTCTAACCAGAGCCTGACAAAATGCCTGAACATCTGGAACCTCAGCCAGACGTTTGTGCAAAAGAATAGACAGAGCAGAAATCTGTCCCTTTAAGGAACTAGCTGATAAACTAGAATCATCAATTGCAAAGAACAATTGAAAGAATGTACTTGCTTAGCACTCAACAGCAAATTTAGGGTAAATGGCCATGGATACCCAAGGTAAAGAGGCCCAAGAAAAGGCGAATTAAAACTTAACTTTTATTGATTAAATCAAAAAATAAAAAAAGGGGATTTTAAAATTTCAGCAGTGTGAAAATGGGAGAATGCAGCTCCAAAGGAGATTAATCTGGATAGTTCGTAGTATGTTCCCCAGGATATATTCACTCTTGAAAGGGGTTGTGTATAAGTAAATATATGTGTATATGTACAAATCTAGGATATAGCCCTCTAATATTAGGGACTTATATCACATTTCAAATGTAAGACCCCCTATTTCGAGTGTAATCCTCTGTGAGGAGAGGGTGAGTGATAATATTGGCATATAGGGAACCCTGATTACAATATCCCAATTGGTTATTACAATGTCAGAGTCTTGAAAATAAGTATGGTACTCTGAAATATCCTACAATTGTCTAATCACACCAAGATGAGTAGACACTATACCTTGCTGAGGTCTTGTATTAGTACTTCAGGGTGAACATAACTAATACTGATTAAACTTGAAAATTGTAAAAGTGCATTCAATAATATATTTATAGTGATCATATATACGTTCTATACCGGGTACTAGATATTTAACTTTATATTGCAGAATGACTCTGAATCCAATATCATATAAACTGCTTTGCTTCTAGTAGCATGACAAGTTGAGAAGTGATCTTGTATTGTTATTCAGAATAGAAATCATGCAGTACTCTATATTAGTACACGGTGGGTTCAGTTAATGAATTTATTATATTCCTGATAGTATTAAAAATGCCCCTCTGTATATAATACTAGTTCTATTTAAGTAGCAGTTTATTCATTGTAGTATTGCACTGTGCTTGTGCTCAACGTAGTAGTGTTTTAGATCTTTAATGAACAACTGATTACTACCTGTTCAGGTGGGTGGCTGCTATAAAGCAGCAACTAAAATGTCCGGATATTGTTAGAAATATTTTGCATTTATATAATCCACATTATAATGTAACAGGTACCTTTGTTCTTTACTGCCCCATGTACTGCGTGCAGTCCGCTTGGATATAGAAAAGTTAAGTAATAGCTATAAATATTACCACCCGTGTCTAGTCAGTGTGTTTGGTGCACAGTTGGCAGTTTCCCTTGTACTGCAGTTAAATACTAATCCAGGGTATTTATTCCATATAAGGATGTAGTAGGATCATCATAAAGCCAATATAAAAAACTCCGGTGTTAAAGTTAATATCTTTGGAATTACCATTTTTTTATAAATTAACAGGGTCTCTATATAATTGAAACCTAGAGAGATCAGAGCCGAACTTGCTCAAAGCTTTAATTTCTAATAAAGCACTCAAACACATATTCACACTGTTGTTTAAGTTAAAAAAGGACCTTTTGACAAAGCCTTTTTTGGCGAAACATGTCAGGGAAGCTGGAGAACATTCTCCTTTTTTAACATAAACAACAGTGTGAATATGTATTTGAGTGCTTTATTAGAATTTAATTTAAAACGGTATGTTTGTGTGTGAGTGCTACCTAGGGAGAAACTGAGCTGCCTGGTCTTAGATTGATCATTTTTACTAGTACCTTACGAATTAGAACCAAACATAGGCTTCAGTACGTGTACTTTAAATTAAAGCTTTGAGCAAGTTCGGCTCTGAAACTGCCAACTGTGCACCAAACACACTGACTAGACACGGGTGGTAATATTTATAGCTATTAATTAACTTTTCTATATCCAAGCGGACTGCACGCAGTACATGGGGCAGTAAAGAACAAAGGTACCTGTTACATTATAATGTGGATTATATAAATGCAAAATATTTCTAACAATATCCGGACATTTTAGTTGCTGCTTTATAGCAGCCACCCACCTGAACAGGTAGTAATCAGTTGTTCATTAAAGATCGAAAACACTACTACGTTGAGCACAAGCACAGTGCAATACTACAATGAATAAACTGCTACTTAAATAGAACTAGTATTATATACAGAGGGGCATTTTTAATACTATCAGGAATATAATAAATTCATTAACTGAACCCACCGTGTACTAATATAGAGTACTGCATGATTTCTATTCTGAATAACAATACAAGATCACTTCTCAACTTGTCATGCTACTAGAAGCAAAGCAGTTTATATGATATTGGATTCAGAGTCATTCTGCAATATAAAGTTAAATATCTAGTACCCGGTATAGAACGTATATATGATCACTATAAATATATTATTGAATGCACTTTTTTCAAGACTCTGACATTGTAATAACCAATTGGGATATTGTAATCAGGGTTCCCTATACGCCAATATTATCACTCACCCTCTCCTCACAGAGGATTACACTCGAAATAGGGGGTCTTACATTCGAAATGTGATATAAGTCCCTATATTAGAGGGCTATATCCTAGATTTGTACATATGCACATATATTTACTTATACACAACCCCTTTCAAGAGTGAATATATCCTGGGGAACATACTACGAACTATCCAGATTAATCTCCTTTGGAGCTGCATTCTCCCATTTTCACACTGCTGAAATTTTAAAATCCCCTTTTTTTATTTTTTTATTTAATCAATAAAAGTTACGTTTTAATTTGCATTTTCTTGGGCCTCTTTACCTTGGGTATCCATGGCCATTTACCCTAAATTTGCTGTTGAGTGCTAAGCAAGTACATTCTTTCAATTGTTCTTTGCAATTGATGATTCTAGTTTGTCTCTTCCAATGTACAGCACCTAAGCCCCCAAGTATATTTTTTGATATTTCTCACATTCAATGAGATTAGGATAAATAGTGGGACACAGCAACTGTAGTGCCGTTGTCTTTTGTCTCTTCTTCTTCTCAACTAGCTGATAAACCCTTCTCCAATCCTTCTTGGAGAAAAGATAATATCCTAGGAATCCTGACTGTACTCCATGAGTAACCCTTGGATTCACACCAATGAAGATATTTACACCATATCTTATGATAGATTTTCCTAGTGACAGGCTTTCGCACCTGTATTAAGGTATAAATGACCGACTCGGAGAAACCACGCTTTGATAAAATCAAGCGTTCAATCTCCAAGCAGTCAGACGCAGAGAAATTAGATTTGGATGGTTAAAAGGACCCTGAAGTAGAAGGTCCTGTCTCAGCGGCAGAGTCCATGGTGGAAAGGATGACATGTCTACCAGATCTGCATACCAAGTCCTGCGAGGCCACACAGGAGCTATCAAAATCACCGAAGCTCTCTCCTGTTTGATCTTGGCAATCAGACGAGGGAGCAGAGGAAACGGTGGAAACACATAAGCCAGGTTGAAGGACCAAGGCACTGCTAGAGCATCTATCAGTGCTGCCTTGGGATCCCTGGACCTGGATCCGTAACAAGGAAGCTTGGCGTTCTGACGAGACGCCATGAGATCCAGTTCTGGTTTCCCCCAAAGTTGAATCAACTGTGCAAATACCTCCGGATGGAGCTCCCACTCCCCCGGATGAAAAGTCTGTCGACTTAGAAAATCCGCCTCCCAGTTCTCTACTCCTGGGATATGGATAGCTGATAGGTGGCAAGAGTGAATCCCTGCCCATAGAATTATCTTTGAAACTTCCAACATTGCTAGGGAACTCCTTGTTCCCCCTTGATGGTTGATGTAAGCTACAGTCGTGATGTTGTCCGACTGAAATCTGATGAACCTGACCGCAGCTAGCTGAGGCCAAGCCTGAAGAGCATTGAATATTGCTCTTAGTTCCAGAATGTTTATCGGAAGGAGTGCCTCCTCCTGAGTCCACGATCCCTGAGCCTTCAGGGAGTTCCAGACTGCACCCCAGCCCAGAAGGCTGGCATCTGTTGTTACTATTGTCCAATCTGGCCTGCGGAAGGTCATACCTTTGGACAGATGGACCCGAGATAGCCACCAGAGAAGAGAATCCCTGGCCTCTTGATCCAGATTTAGTAGAGGGGACAAATCTGTGTAATCCTCATTCCACTGACTGAGCATGCAGAGTTGCAGCGGTCTGAGATGTAGGCCGGCAAACGGCACTATGTCCATTGTCGCTACCATTAAACCGATTACTTCTATACACTGAGCCACTGAAGGGCGAGAAGTAGAATAAAGAACACGGCAGGAATTTAGAAGTTTTGACAACCTGGCCTCTGTCAGGTAAATCTTCATTTCTACAGAATCTATCAGAGTTCCCAGGAAGGAAACTCTTGTGACAGGGGATAGAGAACTCTTTTCTTCATTCATTTTCCACCCATGAGACCTCAGGAATGCCAGAACAATGTCCGTATGGGACTTGGCAATTTGAAAATTTGACGCCTGTATCAGAATGTCGTCTAGGTAAGGGGCTACTGCTATACCCTGTGGCCTTAGGACCGCCAGAAGTGACCCCAGAACCTTCGTAAAGATTCTTTGTGCCGTAGCTAACCCAAAGGGAAGAGCTACAAACTGGTAATGCCTGTCTAGGAAGGCGAACCTGAGAAACCGATGATGATCTCTGTGTATCAGAATGTGAAGATAAGCATCCTTTAAGTCCACGGTAGTCATATATTGACTCTCCTGGATCATAGGTAGGATGGTTCGAATAGTCTCCATTTTGAAGGATGGGACCCTGAGAAATTTGTTTAGGATCTTAAGATCTAAGATTGGTCTGAAGGTTCCCTCTTTCTTGGGAACCACAAACAGATTTGAATAGAAGCCTTGCCCCTGTTCCTCCTTGGGAACTGGGTGGATCACTCCCATAACTAGGAGGTCTTGAACACAATGTAAGAATGCCTCTCTCTTTATCTGGTTTGCAGATAATTGTAAGAGGTGAAATCTTCCTTTTGGGGAAGAAGCTTTGAAGTCCAGAAGATACCCCTGGGACACAATTTCCAATGCCCAGGTATCCTGGACATCTCTTGCCCAAGCCTGGGCGAAGAGCGAAAGTCTGCCCCCTACTAGATCCGTTACCGGATCGGGGGCTGATCTTACATGCTGTCTTAAAGGCAGCAGCAGGCTTTTTGGCCTGCCTTCCTTTGTTCCAAGCCTGGGTAGGTCTCCAGACCGGCTTGGACTGGGCAAAATTTCCCTCTTGTTTTGTATTAGAGGAAGTTGATGCTGCGCCAGTCTTGAAGTTTTGAAAGGCACGAAAATTAGACTGTTTGGTCCTTAATTTGTTGGACCTATCCTGAGGAAGGGCGTGACCTTTTCCTCAAGTAATATCAGAAATGATCTCCTTCAGTCCGGGCACGAATAGGGTCTGCAGAGGTGTTCAAGCTTAAATTTAAATGTAGACATATCAAAATCAGGTTGAATTATCTTCCCTGAGTCAGAAAAATCACCCACAGATAGAAGCTCTCCTTCCTCAACTTCTGCATATTGTGAGGGGATATCAGACATAGCTACTAAAGCGTCAGAGTGCTCTGTATTTTTCCTAGCCCCAGAGCTGTCTCGCTTTCCTTGTAACCCTGGTAGTCTGGACAATACCGCTGTAAGGGTAAACGCTATGGGCGCGCTAGATGTACTTAGCGCCTCTTGAGCGGGCGTCCCTTGAGCGGGAGTCATAGGTTCTGACACGTGGGGAGAGTTAGTCGGCATAACTTCCCCCTTGTCAGTTTCCTCTGGTGATAAATCTTTTAAAGCCAGAATATGATCTTTATAACTTATAGTAAGATCAGTGCATTTGGTACACATGCTAAGAGGGGGTTCCACAATGGCTTCTAAGCATAATGAACAAGGAGTTTCCTCTATGTCAGACATGTTTAACAGACTAGTAATGAGACCAGCAAGCTTTGAAAACACTTTAATTAATGTAAAAAAGCAGAATATAAAAACTGGTACTGTGCCTTTAAGAGAAAAAAACAAACATAGAAACTGCAAAACAGTGAAAAAAGCAGTTAACTTTATGAAATTTTAACAGTGTATGTACTAGGGTAAAATAGCATTGCACCCACTTGCAAATGGATGATTAACCCCTCAGGCTCAAAAACGAAGCCAAAAAACGGTAAAACTGTTATAACAGTCACAGGCAAACTGCCACAGCTCTACTGTGGCTCCTACCTTCCCATAAAACGACTTTTGTAGGCACAAAAACCCTTTACAGAGGTCCAATATGTCAGGGGACTCCTTCAGGGAAGCTGGATGTCTCAGAATTGAAAAGTTACTGCGCAATTAGAGCGCGAAAATAGGCCCCTCCCACCATGCACTGAAAGTCAGAGGGCCTAAAAAACTACTCCTAGGAGTCAAATAACAGCCATGTGGAAAAACTAGGCCCCAAATAAAGATTTATCACCCTTAGTAAAAAACGTTCCTTATAACACATGTAAACGTTTCACATACTAAGCTATTAGAGCAATTAAATCACTGCAATCAGGCTTACCTCAAATATATCAGGCACTGTCAGCATTTTCTAGACTTCTTATTATCTCTCTAGAAAAAAATATACTGAACATACCTCAAGGCAGTTGATTCTGCAGGCCGTTCTCCCAGCTGAAGTTTTTCCCATACTCTTCAGTTATGTGTGAGAACAGCAGTGGATCTTAGTTACAACCTGCTAAGATCATCAAAAACCTCAGGCAAAACACTTCTTCTAACTCCGGTACCATTTAAAAACAACAAACTTTTGATTGAAGATAAAATACACTAAGTCACCACATCTCTCTATGCTACTTCCCTTGTCGAGAACTGCAAGAGAATGACGGGAGGTGGCAGTTAGGGGAGGAGCTATATAGACAGCTCTGCTGTGGGTGATCCTCTTGCAGCTTCCTGTTGGGAAGGAGAATATCCCACAAGTAATGGATGATCCGTGGACTGGATACACCTTACAAGAGAAAGCGGACTATAATCGTCCTCTAAACAAAATGTTGATCTCCTTGATTACATACTTTTTTCACTTTATGTAATCAGTAACTATGCAGTCAGATTATTGTGCCACTTATAAGTTTATCTGTAAGGGTGACCTTTTGTAATTAGTCTTATATAATTATCAGTCTTTTGCATGTTTTAAGTGATAAAAAGGGAAATGTATTAAAGATCTGACTAATTCCCTTGTAATTAGCACAATATTTGATGAGTAAATTTGTTTCTGAATATACTGTTTCCACATATAATGTATGTGTGTTCTATCACAGTTATTTACACCTCTAACATTGGTGAAAACATCTTTCTCTTTAAATAACTTAATGGCGACCCAAAGACTTTGGCTAATAATAGCAGAACACAGTCACTGCATTAAAAAGGTACTCTGATAAAAAAAAAAAAAAACATAACATTGCAGGGTCCTTTAGAATGGGGTCTCCTGATGGAAATTACCTGTGGTGGGGAAGTCGCTTTTGGGAAGGTTCTTTAGATTCCTTATGGTAGTGAATGTGTTGGGGGTTTGATGGTAGGTGGTGAAGGAATCATAGTACCATGGGGTATTGACAGTTAGGGGCTACATTTACAGATTTAAGAAAAAAAAAATGTAAGGAGGTATTTTCTGCTGGATGGTAACAATTAGTTATAGAAGGCAAGAGCATGTGCATTTAACACCTACCCGAAATGAGCCTGACAGGATTAGCACTACATAAAGGGGCCTATTTATGAAGATGCAGGCGGACATGACTCGCTGTAGCGGATCATGTCCGCCCGACATCGATAAATGCCGACAGAATACGCTGTCAGCATTTATTATTGCACAAGCATTTTGTGTGAAATGCTGGTGCAATGCCGCCCCCTGTAGTTTCACAGCCATTTGGCCGCTAGCAGGGGTTATCAATCAGCCAATCGTATTTGATCGGGATGATTGCTGTCCGCCACTTATGTTTCCGGCAAGCCCTGAAGGCTCGCGCGGAAACAGCTGCATCCGCAGCTACAAAAATCGGTCCCTTAGAATCCAGTGCTTAGCTTGTTAAATCTCTACATAGCACATAATACAAACCTGGTTCTTGTCCTTGTGATATCTTTGTGAGACTGCATTTCAGGATACTGGATAAATAGTCTGCTCCTTTCACCTCCTCTGAGCTGGCTCCTTTCCCTTTCCACATATAGCCAGAGTTGTTCTTCAGTTTCAACACAAATGCATCATTTGAGTTTAATAAAGCAGCATCTGCCTCAACCTGTAATAAAGTAAATGTAGATGTGTGTCTCTTACATTACATATTACTAATAACTATACCATTTATAATCAGCAGTTCCACATTTAAAAAGAAAGAACATCCAGACAAACATAAATAGAACAAATCATTTTGTCTCGTTTGGTTTGCTCTTATTTCTTTAGTGTATTTTTTGCAAGAGTCTTTGAGTGCCTATTGAATTAAATTGCTGTTCTAAGTATGCTTTGTTATTTTGGGAAAAAAGGGTCTCAGATGTTCGAATTAATTAGTTCATTTATTGTTATATATTTAAAACAAAACTGGAGGAGAATTTGGAAATTGCATCTTCAGTAATACATTGCATCATCTGAAGGTTGACTAGAAATGTTTGAACAGTATTGTTTCAATTTAAAGGGACATACAACCCCATTTTTTTCTTTTAAGATTCAAATAAAACATACAATTTTAAACAACTTTCCAAATTACTTTTATTATCAAATTTGCTTCATTCCCTTGGTATCATTTGCTGAAGGAGCAGCAATGCACTACTGCGATCTAGCTGAACACATTTAAGACTAGATTACAAGTGGCACGCTAATGTTAGTGTGCACAATATAAAAATATAATAGGTGCATTAATTAGCGTGTGTTTTACTAATTTAAAGTAAACGTATTTGCTTGCACGCAATAGAATATAACGTGCATCAGGTTAGCCTGCCAGAAGGCCTTGGGGCCGATTTATCGGTCAATCAGCCTTAATGCAGCTGTTTCCGCGCGAGCCTTCAGGCTCGCCGGAAACAGCAGTTAAAGGGACACTGAACCCAAATTTTTTCTTTTGTGATTCAGATAGAGCATGAAATTATAAGCAACTTTCTAATTTACACCTATTATCAAATTTTCTTTATTCTCTTGGTATTTTTATTTGAAATGCAAGAATGTAAGTTTAGATGCCGGCCCATTTTTGGTGAACAACCTGGGTTGTCCTTGCTGATTGGTGGATAAATTCATCCACCAATAAAAAAGGGCTGTCCAGAGTTCTGAACCAAGAAAAAAGCTTAGATGCCTTCTTTTTCAAATAAAGATAGCAAGAGAACAAAGAAAAATTGATAATTGGAGTAAATTAGAAAGTTGCTTAAAATTGCATGTTCTATCTAAATCACAAAAGAAAAAAATTGGGTTCACTGTCCCTTTAAGAAGCAGCGATCTTAAGACCGCTGCTCCTTAACTGGTCTGCCGCCTCAGCAAACAGCAATTAGCCCGATCGAATATGATCGGGTTGATTGACACCCCCTGCTAGCGGCTGATTGGCCGCAAATCTGCAGGGGGTAGCATTGCACAAGCTGTTCACCAGAACTACTTGTGCAATGCTAAATGCCGACCTGCATTTAGCGATGTCGGGCGGGCATAATCCGCCCAGCGGATCATGTCCGCCCGAAATATGATAAATCGCCCCCCTTGCATAAAGTTTTGGGGACAAAATAAAAGTTGCACCAAACACAACATAAATACATTAAAATATACTGCTACACTCATATAAACACTATCTGATAAAACAATAGTTAAATAAATATTCATAAAAATATTTATAAGGGTTCAAAGGTATATAGTATATTGCCATGTATTTGACTGCAAAAGGCTAATATATATATATATATATATATATATATATATATTTATATATATATATATATATACACGTGTGTCTAAATAATAATTCCATAATAACATTTAATTTGTTTTACTTACTGTAAATATTTAACATTTCAATGTTTTTCACATACAGGGCGATATGGTTGCTTTGAGCTCTATGCTTCACCCGAATACAAGTGGTGTTTTGACATGCTCGTGCTCGATTTCCCCATAGACATCAATGGGGAGAGCCGGCAAAAAAAAAGCCTAACACCTGCAATTGCCGAGCGTAAAGCTCCGTAACGCAGCCCCATTGCTGTCTATGGGGAAAAAAATGTATGTTTAAACCTAACACCCTAACATAAACACTGAGTCTAAACACCCCTAATCTGCCACCCCTAACATCACTGCCACCTACATTACACTTATTAACCCCTAAACTGCTGCCCCCGATATCGCAGACACCTACATTAAATTTATTAACCCCTAATCTGCCGCCCCCAATGTTGCCACCACCAACATAAATTTATCAACCCCTAATCTGCCGCCGTCAATGTCGCCGCCGCCACTATACTAAAGTTATTAACCCCTAAACCTCTGGCCTCCCACATCACTAATACTAAATAAATATATTAACCCCTAACGTAACCCTAAGTCTAATCCTAACCCTAACGTAACCATAACACCCCCTAACTTAAATATAATTAAAATAAATCTATATAAAACCTACTATTAATAACTAATTCCTATTTAAAACTAAATACTTACTTACCTGTAAAATAAACCCTAAGCTAGCTACAATATAACTAATAGTTACACTGTAGCTATCTTAGGTTTTATTTTTATTTCACAGCTAAGTTTGTATTTATTTTAACTAGGTAGACTAGTTAGTAAATAGTTATTAACTATTTACTAGCTACCTAGTTAAAATAAATACAAAGTTACATGTAAAATAAAACCTAACCCGAGTTAAACTAACAACTAACATTACAATAAAATTAAATCAATTAAATTAACAAAATACATTTATCCAAATTACAAAAAATAATAAACACTAAATTAAACAAAATAAAAAAGAAATGATCAAAAATAAAAAGGAATTACTCCTAATCTAATAGCCCTATCAAAATAAAAAAGCCTCCCCCCAAAATAAAGAAACCCCTAGCCTACACTAAATGGTCCTTAAAAGGGCCTTTTGCTGGGCATTGCCCCAAAGAAATCAGCTCTTTTACCTGTAAAAAAAAACAAACAAACATCCCCCCAACAGCAAAACCCACCACCTACACAACTAAACCCCCCAAATAAAATCCTATCTAAATAAACCTAAGCTCCCCATTGCCCTGAAAAGGGCATTTGGATGGGTATTGCCCTTAAAAAGGGCATTTAGCTCTTTTACATTGGCCAAAACCCTAAGCTAAAAATAAAACCCACCCAATAAACCCTTAAAAAACCTAACACTAACCACCGACGATCCACTTTACAGTTTTTGAAGACCGGACATCCATCCTCATCTAGGCGGCAGAAGTCTTCATCCAAGCGGGCAGAAGTCCTCATCCAAGCCAGCAGAAGTCTTCATCCAAGCGGGCAGAAGTCATCATCGAAGCCAGCAGAAGTCTTCATCCAAGCGGGCAGAACTCTTCATCCAGACGACATCTTCTATCTTCATCCATCCGGGGCAGAGCGGGTCCATCTTCAAGACATCCGGCACCGAGCATCCTCTTCTTCTGATGGCTTTCGAACAATGAAGTTTCCCTTTAAATGACGTCATCCAAGATGGCGTCCCTTACATTCTGATTGGCTGATAGAATTCTATTTTGATAGGGTTATTAGATTAGGAGTAATTCGTTTTTATTTTTGATAATTTCTTTTTTTTATTTTGTGTAATTTAGTGTTTATTATTTTTTGTAATTTAGATAAATGTATTTTGTTAATTTAATTTATTTAATTTTAACCACCGACGATCCACTTTACAGTTTTTGAAGACCGGACATCCATCCTCATCTAGGCGGCAGAACTCTTCATCCAAGCGGGCAGAAGTCCTCATCGAAGCCAGCAGAAGTCTTCATCCAAGCGGGCAGAACTCATCATCAAAGCCGGCAGAAGTCTTCATCCAAGCGGGCAGAACTCTTCATCCAGACGGCATCTTCTATCTTCATGCATCCGGGGGAGAACGGGTCCATCTTCAAGACATCTGGCGCGGAGCATCCTCTTCTTCTGATGGCTTTCGAAGAATGAAGTTTCCCTTTAAATGACGTCATCCAAGATGGCGTCCCTTACATTCCGATTGGCTGATAGAATTCTATCAGCCAAAAAGGAATTAAGGGGGAAAATCCTATTGGCTGTTGCAATCATCCAATAGAATTGAGCTTGCATTCTATTGGCTGATCCAATCAGCCAATAGAATGTGAGCTCAATCCTATTGGCTGATTGGATCAGCCAATAGGATAAAGGATCAATCCTATTGACTGATTGCAACAGCCAATATGATTTTTCCCCCTTAATTCTTATTGGTTGATAGAATTCTATCAGCCAATCGGAATGTAAGGGATGCCATCTTGGATGACGTCATTTAAAGGGAAACTTCATTCTTCGAAAGCCATTGGAAGAAGAGGATGCTCCGCGCCGGATGTCTTGAAGATGGAGCTGCTCCACGCCGGATGGATGAAGATAGAAGATGCCGTCTGGATGAAGACTTCTGTCCGCTTGAATGAAGATTTATGCTGGCTTTGATGAGAACTTCTGCCCGCTTGGATGAAGACTTCTGCCGGCTTCGATGAGGACTTCTGCCCGCTTGGATAAAGACTTCTGCCGCCTGGATGAGGATGGATGTCCGGTCTTCAAAAACTGTAAGAGGATCGTCGGTGGTTAGTGTTAGGTATTTTTTAAGGGTTTATTGGGTGGGTTTTATTTTTAGCTTAGGGTTTTGGGCAATGTAAAATAGCTAAATGCCCTTTTAAAGGCATTGCCCATCCAAATGCCCTTTTCATTGCAATGGGGAGCTTAGGTTTATTTAGATAGGATTTTATTTGGGGGGTTTGGTTGTGTAGGTGGTGGGTTTTACTGTTGGGGGGTTGTTGTTTTTTTTTTTTTTTTACAGGTAAAAGAGCTGATTTCTTTGGGGCAATGCCCAGCAAAAGGCCCTTTTAAGGACCATTGGCAGTTTAGTGTAGGCTAGGGGTTTTTTATTTTGTGGGGGGCTTTTTTATTTTGATAGGGCTATTAGATTAGGAGTAATTCATTTTTATTTTTGATAATTTCTTTTTTTATTTTGTGTAATTTAGTGTTTATTATTTTTTGTAATTTAGATAAATGTATTTTGTTAATTTAATTTATTTAATTTTATCCACCGACGATCCACTTTACAGTTTTTGAAGACCGGACATCCATCCTCATCTAGGCGGCAGAAGTCTTCATCCAAGCAGGCAGAAGTCCTCATCGAAGCCGGCAGAAGTCTTCATCCAAGCGGGCAGAACTCATCATCGAAGTCGGCAGAAGTCTTCATCCAAGCGGGCAGAACTCTTCATCCAGACGGCATCTTCTATCTTCATCCATCTAGGGCAGAGCGGGTCCATCTTGAAGACATCTGGCGCGGAGCATCCTCTCCTTATGATGGCTTTCGAAGAATGAAGTTTCCCTTTAAATGACGTCATCCAAGATGGCATCCCTTACATTCCGATTGGCTGATAGAATTCTATCAGCCAAAAATGAATTAAGGGGGAAAAAATCATATTGGCTGTTGCAATCAGCCAATAGGATTGAGCTCGCATTCTATTGGCTGATCCAATCAGCCAATAGAATGCAAGCTCAATCTTATTGGCTGATTGGATCCTCATTTAAAGGGAAACTTCATTCTTCAAAAGCCATTGGAAGAAGAGGATGCTCCGCGCCGGATGTCTTGAAGATGGAGCCGCTCCGCGCCGGATGGATGAAGATAGAAGATGCCGTCTGGATGAAGACTTCTGTCCGCTTGGATAAAGGTTTCTGCCGGCTTGGATGAGGACTTCTGCCTGCTTGGATGAAGACTTCTGCCGGCTTCAATGAGGACTTCTGCCCGCTTGGATGAAGACTTCTGCCGCCTGGATGAGGATGGATGTCCGGTCTTCAAAAACTGTAAGAGGATCGTCGGTGTTTAGTGTTAGGTATTTTTTAAGGGTTTATTGGGTGGGTTTTATTTTTAGCTTAGGGTTTTGGGCAATGTAAAATAGCTAAATGCCCTTTTAAGGGCAATGCCCATCCAAATGCCCTTTTTCAGGGCAATGGGGAGCTTAGGTTTATTTAGATAGGATTTTATTTGGGGGGTTTGGTTGTGTGAGTGGTGGGTTTTACTGTTGGGGGGTTTTTTGTTTGTTTTTTTACAGGTAAAAGAGCTTATTTCTTTGGGGCAATGCCCCGCAAAAGGCCCTTTCAAGGGCCATTGGCAGTTTAAAGTAGGCTAGGTTTTTTTTTTATTTTTGGGGGGCTTTTTTATTTTGATAGGGCTATTAGATTAGGAGTAATTAATTTTTTTATTTTTGATCATTTCTTTTTTTATTTTGTGTAATTTAGTGTTTATTATTTTTTGTAATTTAGATAAATGTATTTTGTCAATTTAATTTATTTAATTTTATTGTAATGTTATGTGTTAGTGTAACTCAGGTTAGGTTTTTTTTTTTACAGGTAACTTTGCATTTATTTTAACTAGGTAGCTAGTAAATAGTTTATAACTACTTACTAAATAGTCTACCTAGTTAAAATAAATACAAATTTAGCTGTGAAATAAAAATAAAACCTAAGATAGCTACAATCTAACTATTAGTTATATTGTAGCTAGCTTAGGGTTTATTTTACAGGTAAGTATGTATTTAGTTTTAAATAGGAATTAGTTAGTTATTAATAGTAGGTTTTATTTAGATTTATTTTAATTATATTTAAGTTAGGGGGTGTTAGGGTTAGGGCTATGTTAGGGTTAGGTTTAGGGGTTAGTAGGTTTATTATAGCGGCGGAGTGGGCGGACAGCAGATTAGGGGTTAATAATATTTAAATAGTATTTGTGATGCGGGAGGGCAGCGATTTAGGGGTTAATAATTTTATTATAGTGGCGACAATGTCGGGGAGCAGCTGAATAGGGGTTAATACATTTTTTAAGTGGCTGCGATGTCCGGAGCCGCAGATTAGGGGTTAATAATTTTATTTTATTATTTGCGATGTGGGAGGGCCTCGGTTTAGGGGTTAATATGTAGTTTATGGGTGCTAGTGTACTTTGTAGCAGTTTAGTTATGAGTTTTATGGTACAGCTTTGTAACGTAAAACTCATAACTACTGACTTTCAGATGGTGGTACGAATCTTGTAGTTATAGGCTGTACCGCTCACTTTTTGGCCTGCCAGGCAAACTCGTAATACCGGTGCTATGAATGTCCCATTGAAAAAGGACTTTTTTTAAAGTGCGGTACTGGCGTTGCGTGACTGACAAAAAAGTGTGCGGTACACCTATACCTACAAGACTCATAATAGCAGCGGTAGGGAAAAAGCAGCGTTATACTCATAACTCAAAACTCGTAATCTGGCTGTTTGTTATTGAAATATAAAATATAAATAGTATTTATTAGAAAGTATTATTTAATAAAAAGAAATAATCCATAATATATATATTACAGAATTGCAGTAAGTAATAGTAAGACGTACACATGTGATTCTGCTGAATAAGTTTAAATTTCAACAATGTTTACTTAAAGGGACATAAAACCCAAAACTCTTCTTTCATGATTCAGATAGAGCATTCAATTTTAAACAACTTTCCGATTTACTTCTATTATCACATTTTCTTGTTATTCTTTGGTGAAAAGCAAGGATATAAGCTCAGTAATGTTATACATTAGCAAGAGCACTAGATGGCAGCACTATTTTCTGTCATGTAGTGCTTCAGGCATGCGCAGGCTACCTACCAATGTATCTCTTCAACAAAGAACAACATGAGAAAAAAGTAAATTTGCTAATAGAAGTAAATTGGAAACTTTTTTAAATTGTATTTTTCTATCTGTATAACAAAAGAAAAAATGTGGGTTTCATTGTCCTTTAACAAGTTTACTGGCCCAGATTCAATAAAGCTTGTTAATAAAATTAAAATTTAACCAGGTTAAAATGTATTTGTACCTGTTCCTCGTTAGAGAATTGAGTGGCAAGTTCAGCTGTTTCTCATTGGTTAACTTCCCTCTACATAGCACCACTTCAACCATTAAAGGGACATTATTAAACAGTTGGGTACAACTACAGTAGCATGATTTCTACTTACCATGCTATTATTTTCCCACCTGTACCTTCAGCTCTCTTTAAAGCCATTCTCTTATTTTAACGTATTATAGAATCCTGCTGGTAAAGCTCGGCATTCGATACTGGGCGCCGCCATTTTGTATTTCACTTATTGTTGCATCCTGTGATAGGAGCAGTACACTTTCACAGATCTGCTTTTTGAAAGCCATACCTTTCACTTTAGTTTAGCGCACATAATGGAATTCTTATTCACAGGTGGCCGGAATATCACTATTATCTATTGTTAATTGTGAAACGTCACTTGTAGATTACCGATTGGTTAATCACTAAGCTGCATGATTATATAGTGATTCTTGGGTCACCTCTGCATTAGATGATTTTTCCTCTTGAGAAAGCCCAGCTATTGCGTGGGCAAAACGCGTTGAGGTCTTTTATCCCTCCTCAGATTCTGTAGACTTAGTGACACAGCAGACGCTGACTTGGGAGAACTTATTGGAATCAGTAAAGATTTGGACTGTAGGAGAACACCAAAGCGTTGTTATGAAGGATCGCTAGAAGGAATGGATGTGCATTTTTATATATGCTTTTATACCGTTATGTCAGTAAGTGCATTTTATACATGCACACTTTTGTTGTTAATAAATTATAACACTTAGTGTTGGGATGCGCTGTTGTTTTTTCTTTGTATTGGCACATAATAGAGAACACATTTTTGCAGTTTTTTGCACAGTTTAAAAGTTACATAACAAATATAGGCTCCAAGATCCCAGATGGTGCCCAGTGTGAAGATGTTGAGCTTCACTAACTAATACTTGTACGGGGTTCAAATAAGAAAATAATTTTGAAGACAGCTGCAGGCACAACAATAAAAAAAAAACAAAAAAACAATAGCATGGTTAATAGTAACCATTAACTAAAATGAATGAGTGAGCGCTAACAACTTAAAAGGCTAAGTAATCAGTTGGGTGAGATAGATAAAAATCAGTTTAATACAATGATATAAAACAATCTAAATAATACAATGATTCAGTAAAAACAATTTTAAAACCTACATGGATCCATGGGGACAAATAAAAACACATATAAAAATGCAATGTGCGTTCAATACTGTATAAAAGAATGAGTAATCACAGCATAATACAAACAAGTCTCACAACAGATTGATAATACTTGTGTGCCGATTGAGACCTAGTTAGTGGTCACAAATCCATAATTCGTCTCCAAATGGGAGGTTAACACATGGGTTAATAAAATAAACATAAACCAGTGAAACAACGTGTAGAAAATGAGTGAAAAAATGTGCAAATAATGTGATAAAAATGATAAGTCACTTGCTGTCCAAAATTAGTGTCCAAACATGATAAGGTCCAAATTAAATTATCCAGTGTTGGTAATAAACTTATGGTGCAAAAAGCAATTCTTAGAAGCAAAAAAGTGAAAAAAACAAAAATGTGTAAACGATGATTCAAAGAACAAAAAATATAAACAAGGTCCAAAATATCTTCTAAACCTGTGGAAAAATGAAGAAATAATAGTGCAATAACGTTTATACAATCCAAATAATAATTAGAAATGAGCTCACCAGTATGTCAACGCGTTTCGGCCTTCCTGGCCTTTATCATGTCTTGATAAAGGCCAGGAAGGCCGAAACGCGTTGACATACTGGTGAGCTCATTTCTAATTATTATTTGGATTGTATAAACGTTATTACACTATTATTTCTTCATTTTTCCACAGGTTTAGAAGATATTTTGGACCTTGTTTATATTTTTTGTTCTTTGGATCATCGTTTACACATTTTTGATTTTTTCACTTTTTTGCTTCTAAGAATTGCTTTTTGCACCATATGTTTATTACCAACACTGGATAATTTAATTTGGACCTTATCATGTTTGGACACTAATTTTGGACAGCAAGTGACATCATTTTTATCACATTATTTGCACATTTTTTCACTCATTTTCTACACGTTGTTTCACTGGTTTATGTTTATTTTATTAACCCATGTGTTAACCTCCCATTTGGAGACGAATTATGGATTTGTGACCACTAACTAGGTCTCAATCGGCACACAAGTATTATCAATCTGTTGTGAGACTTGTTTGTATTATGCTGTGATTACTCATTCTTTTATACAGTATTGAACGCACATTGCATTTTTATATGTGTTTTTATTTGTCCCCCATGGATCCATGTAGGTTTTAAAATTGTTTTTACTGAATCATTGTATTATTTAGATTGTTTTATATCATTGTATTAAACTGAATTTTATCTATCTCACCCAACTGATTACTTAGCCTTTTAAGCTGTTAGCGCTCACTCATTCATTTTAGTTAGTTTTTATCCCAAGTCCACTAGGGGGCTCTTGTCAGTGAGCTTAAGGCATCCTATTACTAGCGCTCGGTATACTACATATATTTCTTTTAATAGTAACCATTATATTGTAGTTGTACTCGGGAGTTTAATGTCCCTTTAATGATAAGGCATTACAAAAACAGTCTACTCTAACGTGTGGAAAGGGAAAACTCAAAAGTTGAAGAAAATAAATAAATAAAAAAGAAACAACCTCTTCAGCTTTGATATAGTGAAACCCGACTTTCTGGGTGTTCTCAGGGAGTGGCCAGGAAGTCCACTATCAACCCTTTTTACGTGTCTGCAAGATCGCTGATACAAATATCATTCTATACAGTGAAACTAATTTCACATAAAAAATCTGACATGAAAATATTTAACATTTTACATTTGATCATGTTTCTAGCGGTTAATGTTTTCTGTGCGAGATATTGTATATTAAGCCTGCTGGCACAAAACTCTATGTTAATGGAAGGAACACCCACGGGCAATAAGTCAAACCAGATAGGTAGAGTGAGCCTCAGTACATTTTGACCGTGATCTTGCCTGAACAACAAGACAGATTGGCAGAACAACAAGCATACATTAATATAGCAAACTGATTTGTTTTCTTTTCAAAGTCACCTGTCTTGCAATAAAATGTATGTTTTTTAGGCAAACAATATTTATACATGTTTAAATGCTGCTCTTTCATATGGATGACAGAATTTTTTTCACTACGATGTCCCTTTAAACAGTTAGCTTAATGGCACAAATTTAAGTACCTCTACTATTCGAGTAATAGGTACTAAGTTATGTTAGTGATTACCTCTACTATTCGAGTAATAGATGCTAATTTATGTTGGTGATTACCTCTACTATTCGAGTAATAGATGCTAATTTATGTTGGTGATTACCTCTACTATTCGAGTAATAGATGATAATTTATGTTGGTGATTACCTCTACTATTTGAGAAATAGATGCTAATTTATGTTGGTGATTACCTCTACTATTCAAGTAATAGATGCTAAGTTATGTTGGTGATTACCTCTACTATTCAAGTAATAGATGCTAAGTTATGTTGGTGATTACCTCTACTATTCGAGTAATAGATGCTAAGTTATGTTGGTGATTACCTCTACTATTCGAGTAATAGATGCTAAGTTATGTTGGTGATTACGTCTACTATTCGAATAATAGATGCTAAGTTATGTTGGTGATTACCTCTACTATCTGAGTAATAGATGCTAAGTTATGTTGGTGATTACCTCTATTATTCGAGTAATAGATGCTAATTTATGTTGATGATTACCTCTACTATTCGAGTAATAGATGCTAATTTATGTTGGTGATTACCTCTACTATTCAAGTAATAGATGCTAAGTTATGTTGGTGATTACCTCTACTATTCGAGTAATAGATGCTAAGTTATGTTGGTGATTACCTCTACTATTCGAGTAATAGATGCTAAGTTATGTTGGTGATTACCTCTACTATTCAAGTAATAGATGCTAAGCTATGTTGGTGATTACGTCTACTATTCAAATAATAGATGCTAAGTTATGTTGGTGATTACCTCTACTATCTGAGTAATAGATGCTAAGTTATGTTGGTGATTACCTCTACTATTCAAGTAATAGATGCTAAGTTATGTTGGTGATTACGTCTACTATTCGAGTAATTGATGCTAAGTTATGTTGGTGATTACCTCTACTATTTGAGTAATAGATGTAAGTTATGTTGGTAGTAATAGATGCTAAGTTATGTTGGTGATTACCTCTACTATCCGAGTAATAGATGTGAGTTATGTTGGTGATTACCTCTATTATCCCAGTAATAGATGTAAATTATGTTGGTGATTACCTCTACTATTTGACTAATAGATGCTAAGTTATGTTGGTGATTACCTCTACTATTCGAGAAATAGATGCTAAGTTATGTTGCTGATTACCTCTACTATTCGAGTAATAGATGTTAAGTTATGTTGGTGATTACCTCTACTATTCGAGTAATAGATGCTAAGTTATGTTGGTGATTACCTCTACTATTCGAGTAACAGATGCTAAGTTATGTTGGTGATTACCTCTACTATTCGAGTAATAGATGCTAAGTTATGTTGGTGATTACCTCTACTATTCGAGTAATAGATGCTAAGTTCCGGCGAATCTGGAAAAGGCGTATGGCATTAGGAGGTGTCTGTCCACCCTTTCTTGATGTTCCATCTTTGTATATAATAAGGGGTTTGTCTTTGAACAAGCTGAGCAAATGTGCTGGTTCCTTTCCTTGGGAAACACGGACCTAGAAAGAAATTTATAATTTATGAACACATTATAAAGAGCAATTACCATGTTTCTACAAAAATGTGTTTTCAATAAATACAATATTGTAAATTCAATGCAAATCTGAAAATGTACTGCTTACAATCACAACAATTTATCACATATAATATATATATATATATATATATATATATATATATATATATATTATTTTTTTAAAAACTATAAGAAAATATTGCTTTTTTTTTTGCTTTTTTCCCATCTAGGATAGATTAGACACAAGTGAAATAGTTATGACAGAAAATAAATCCTTATTATTTGTATTACATATAAAACTATGCTGTATTTGCTACATATACCTCGAAACATAATTCAAAACAAGGCTCTTATTACGCAATGCCATTAAAGGGATATGAAATCCAATTTTTCCTTGTCATGATTTAGACAGAGCATACAATTTCAAACAACCTTCCAATTTACTTATATTATCAAATGTCCCTTATTATCTTGCTATCCTTTGTTGAAGGAACAGCAGTAATGCACTACTGGGAGCTAGATGAACACACCAGACAAGTCAATGACAAGAGGCATATATGTGCAGCCACCAACCAACAACTAGCTACCAGTAGTGCATTGCTGAACCTGAGCTTACCTATGTATGTTTTTAACAAAGGATGCCAGGAGAACAAAGTAAATTAGATAAAAGAAGTAAATTGGAAAGTTGTTTAAAACTATAGATAGATAGATAGATAGATAGATAGATAGATAGATAGATAGTAGATGATAGATATATGATAGATAGATAGATAGATAGATAGATAGATAGATAGATAGATAGATAGATAGATAGATAGATAGATGATAAATAGATTGATAGATAGATGATAAATAGATCGATAGATGATAAATAGATAGATAGATAGATAGATAGATAGATGATAAATAGATAGATAGATAGATAGATAGATAGATAGATGATAAATAGATAGATATAGATAGATAGACAGATAGATACATTGATAGATAGATATATAGATAGATAGATAGATAGATAGATAGATAGATAGATAGATAGATAGATAGATAGATAGATAGATGATAAATAGATAGTCAGTCAGAGTCAGGTAGGTGGACATTTGAAAGAATAAGAAAGGCAGGCATTGGGAATCAGATAGATTAGCAGACATTTAAGAAAGTCAGAAAGATAGACAGATCTTTGGGAGAATCAGAAAGGTAAATATTTAGTACAGTTAGACAGAAAGGCAGACATGTGATAATCTCACAGAGAGGGACAGAGAAACGCAGGCAGCAATAAAGCGTACAGTGCATATACATGGTAAGATAGAGCCAGAAATCTTGAAACTTCAGGGGAAAATAGTGAGAACTTGAGAAATAAATCTAGACATAGTCAAATGCATTTGAATATTGATTTCAGTGAATGTATTAGAAAAAAAGCCAGCATTAGGCATATAATATAAAAATATTAAGGGCCAGATTACGAGTGGAGCCCTTGTATTATGAGTTGAAAATGAAAAGTTATTGTTCTTGCGCTAACACAACGTGTGCAAAAAGACGAACTTAGAAAATCACTTGCCCAAAAACCTAATCACCTATAGAAGTCAATGGAGAAAAAAGTGGAAAAAAGACCTAACACCCAAATCACACTCAAACCCAATCGCATTTTAGCATGTGTGCTAACCTGATATGAAATTATGAATATTTCACATTACAATGTTCTTCACATAGAAAAATATGTTCTATTAATTCATAAATAAATATTTCTACATATATCTGATATATAGGAATATCTATTTATAAATACATAGAACATGGAATGTGAAATATTTACAGTAATACACAGCATAACACTTTATTAAATATAATATATCATACATATGTTTTTACATGTTTTCATCTACTTGAGTGCAAAGGGATCCAATGCACTTATATATATGATTATTTGTATGTACATATGTATTTATATGTTTATATGTATATATATATATATATGTATGTAAATATAAATACATATATATATATATATATATATATATATATATATATATATATATATATATATATATATATATAATTCATTAAAATTATGGGGGGAGATAAATATGGGGGGAGATAAATACTGTGTCAAAACAGTATTTATGAAGCAAAAAAACTGAGAATTTGCATATCTAATTTGCATATCTTACCCACAATTCTCTTGTGCATTGGTAACATTGTATATTAAGAATTTCTGGGGAAAAGCAAGCGGGGATACTTGCCTACATGTGCTAATTTCCTATGCAAATATTTACATTGATTTATATATATATATATATATATATATATATATAGAGAGAGAGAGAGAGAGAGAGAGAGAGAGAGAGAGAGAGAAAGAGAGAGAGAGAGATCGCTTGCGTGCTAACGTTTGTGCTCCACTTGTAATCTGGCCCTAAATGTATAACTGTTTGGTAGAAGTATCATTGCATCTTAAATCTCCATTCTTTCTTTTCTTTTTCTTTCTTTCTTTCTTTCTTTCTTTCTTTCTTTCTTTCTTTCTTTCTTTCTTTCTCTCGCTCTTTCTTTCTTTCTTTCTTTCTCTCGCTCTTTCTTTCTTTCTCTCTCTCTCTTTCTTTTCTTTCTTTCTTTTCTTTCTTTCTTTCTCTCTCCCTCAATTAATAAATGGTGTATGCCATTGGGTGTACACCCCTCATAAAATATTAAATCAGAGCTTTTTTTAGACTAAGGGTTATTGCAAACTAGTTAAATAATCCTACTGCTAGCTTCCTGAAAACAGCTGAGTGGCCTACTTTATAACAAAAGCGATTGCACAGAAATAATGAATAGGACCCAGCAATCATTTTGTAAAAAAGACATTCTGTTTTGAACTCAAACAGCTGCAGTAAGGGTTTTCAAGGATTATAGAATCCAGGGGAAAAGGTCACCAAAGTGGAAACATTAGCTTTATTACATCCATGGTTGCTAAAGCTTGATTACACTGTTTTGCTCTTGTAGTGTCACACTACTATAATCCTTAAAAACCAACAAACAAAATCACACATTTAACTCTTCCTAACCAAAGAGGCCTATAAAGCAGATGTGCTAAATCAGCAATTCACAAATCATTAGTAGCAACCAATATGTTATCAACTTTTCTTTAGATCTATGAATCAGAAAAAATAAATGATGTACCTTTCCAAATAAAAACTCTCTGATTTAATTAATTATATAGGTACAAATTCCTAAATCCAGAATTCCAAAATCTGGAATTATTCAGAAAATCCAGAGTTTTCCATTAATATATATATATATATATATATATATATATATATATATATATATATATATATATATATATATATATATATATATATATATATATATATATATATATATACATACCGCATATATACAGTAGATATAGATATAGAATTATTCAAATTTACCACTTTTTCCTACCAGTAAGTCACGATAGTCTCTGCCTGTGTTTTCGATTCGTTTTTTTGTGTACTAAAATGCAAATGCAATTCTAAATGTATTTAAAACAACAACTGTTACCTGTCTGATTACAGTACTGTACTATATTTCTGATGGAACTAGTGCAAAATTCCAAGATTTAAGGTGAGTCATTTGATAATTTAAAAACTATGAATATTAGAGTATTAAAGACTGCATGTATAAGCTGTATTATACAGTGATTGCCTAAATGATAAAAGATATTGCTGTTTACACTTGGTCCCATTCTTTCTCCAAGCTGTCCTATTTTACAGATAAAATATATACAAATATTCCAAAATCCAAACCGTTTCCAGTTCCTAAGCAGTTAGATTAAAGGTTTTATATCTATACAATTATTAGGCTCGTTTCACTATGGCACACTTGTTACACCAGTTCAGTGTGGCACAGTTCATTTTGTTAATTTGTTACTCTATATCTAGGATTTAGGATTTTGGTAAGTTATCAATTTGCCGGAGACATTTTATCATGAATCAGTTTAGCAGTAATACAGGGAGTGCAGAATTATTAGGCAAGTTGTATTTTTGAGGATTAATTTTATTATTGAACAACAACCATGTTCTCAATGAACCCAAAAAACTCATTAATATCAAAGCTGAATATTTTTGGAAGTAGTTTTTAGTTTGTTTTTAGTTTTAGCTATTTTAGGGGGATATCTGTGTGTGCAGGTGACTATTACTGTGCATAATTATTAGGCAACTTAACAAAAAACAAATATATACCCATTACAATTATTTATTTTTACCAGTGAAACCAATATAACCTCTCAACATTCACAAATATACATTTCTGACATTCAAAAACAAAACAAAAACAAATCAGTGACCAATATAGCCACCTTTCTTTGCAAGGACACTCAAAAGCCTGCCATCCATGGATTCTGTCAGTGTTTTGATCTGTTCACCATCAACATTGCGTGCAGCAGCAACCACAGCCTCCCAGACACTGTTCAGAGAGGTATACTGTTTTCCCTCCTTGTAAATCTCACATTTGATGATGGACCACAGGTTCTCAATGGGGTTCAGATCAGGTGAACAAGGAGGCCATGTCATTAGATTTTCTTCTTTTATACCCTTTCTTGCCAGCCACGCTGTGGAGTACTTGGACGCGTGTGATGGAGCATTGTCCTGCATGAAAATCATGTTTTTCTTGAAGGATGCAGACTTCTTCCTGTACCACTGCTTGAAGAAGGTGTCTTCCAGAAACTGGCAGTAGGACTGGGAGTTGAGCTTGACTCCATCCTCAACCCGAAAAGGCCCCACAAGCTCATCTTTGATGATACCAGCCCAAACCAGTACTCCCCCTCCACCTTGCTGGCGTCTGAGTCGGACTGGAGCTCTCTGCCCTTTACTAATCCAGCCACGGGCCCATCCATCTGGCCCATCAAGACTCACTCTCATTTCATCAGTCCATAAAACCTTAGAAAAATCAGTCTTGAGATATTTCTTGGCCCAGTCTTGACGTTTCAGCTTGTGTGTCTTGTTCAGTGGTGGTCGTCTTTCAGCCTTTCTTACCTTGGCCATGTCTCTGAGTATTGCACACCTTGTGCTTTTGGGCACTCCAGTGATGTTGCAGCTCTGAAATATGGCCAAACTTGTGGCAAGTGGCATCTTGGCAGCTGCACGCTTGACTTTTCTCAGTTCATGGGCAGTTATTTTGCGCCTTGGTTTTTCCACACGCTTCTTGCGACCCTGTTGACTATTTTGAATGAAACGCTTGATTGTTCGATGATCACGCTTCAGAAGCTTTGCAATTTTAAGAGTGCTGCATCCCTCTGCAAGATATCTCACTATTTTTGACTTTTCTGAGCCTGTCAAGTCCTTCTTTTGACCCATTTTGCCAAAGGAAAGGAAGTTGCCTAATAATTATGCACACCTGATATAGGGTGTTGATGTCATTAGACCACACCCCTTCTCATTACAGAGATGCACATCACCTAATATGCTTAATTGGTAGTAGGCTTTCGAGCCTATACAGCTTGGAGTAAGACAACATGCATAAAGAGGATGATGTGGTCAAAATACTCATTTGCCTAATAATTCTGCACTCCCTGTATTTCACACTTGACACTTTATGAAAGAAAATAAACCTATTTATTTATGTAGATGTATTTCTATTTTATTTTGCTTTAATCTGGTTGATACAATCATATTTGCCTAGTTTGTGTTGTGTATCAACATTTATTTAAACTATTCAGTAAGCTCTGCAAACTATAAAATAATTTAATCAAAGAAAATAGCAGATCTGCTGTGTACCTGTGTGATCACACAACCTCAGACGTCATCAACAAGTTCACAATTTAGCAAAATATTTTGTTCACAATTTAGTTTGGTTTTTTGGCTTTATTATGGTATTCTACTCCATCTGAAGTGCCAGGATTTTAAAGGGACATGCCACCCACATTTTTTCTTTTATGATTTAGAAAGAGAATGCAATTTTAAACATCTTTCTAATTTACTTATATTATCTAATTTGTTTTATTCTCTTGATATTCTTTGATGAAAAGCATATCTAGATATGCTCACTAGCTGCTGATTGGTTGCTGCACATAGAAGCATTGTGTGATTGGCTCACCATGTGCATTGCTTTTTCTTCAACTAAGGATATTTAAAAAATGAAGCAAAATAAATAATGGAAGTAAATTGTAATGTTGTTTAAATTTATATTCTCTATCTGAATCATGAAAGAAAGATTTTGGGTTTAGTGGCCCTTTAATTAGTTAATTCACCCAAATTATATTATTTTTCTTAGATCTGGATTTGGTAAACATGATAAGCTATAAGAAACAGCCTTTAGTCACAAGGGTAATACTTACGTGGAAGCAAAATATACGCAATAAAATTAAAGTAAAACATGGCTGTTAATTTATTCAATGATTATGATAACTGCCTAATGGATCTAAATGCCGGTTTTACACATAACTTATAATATCAAACAAAGACAACCGCAGTTTAGAAATTAATTCCATTCTTGTAAATATATAACTAACATTTTTTTCTTTCCCACAACTATATAATAAACGGAAATCATAAGTCAACATTGTTATGATCATATATATATTTTTACATGTTTTTAGTTTCAAAAAGTGATCAGGAAACAAGCATATAAACAGAGTACACATGAAAACATAAAAAAGTGCAAAATTCCAAGATTTAAGGTGAGTCATTTGATAATTTAAAAGTATATGAAATCCTATGCAAAGTTTTCTATCTTATTGGAATAATTAGATAATTAAAAAAAAGTCCAATGAAAACCTACTATACAAAAAAAGTGTTCTCTACTATTTTTGAATAATGAGAAAAAAATGTGAATCCTTTGCAAAAACAATCAATTGGAATACCTTTGATGATGGGTGGGGGGATGTTAAAGGGACAGTCAAGTCCAAAAAAGACTTTCATGATTCAAATAGGGCATGTAATTTTAACCCTTTCAGTGCTAATGACGGCTCTGAGCCGTCACAGAGTTTCTCACTCTGGTGCTAATGACGGCTCAGAGTCGTCATGGGCACTCTCCCACCTTGAGGGAGATCAGGGGGCTCCTTACTGCTCCTACCCCGGCGATCGTGCCTGTAGAGTGACGGGCATCGCAGGGGCTTCACGTGATGCGCAATGACGTCACGCGCAATTAGGTGATGACGTCACCGCACAACTTTATTTATACTTAACAATGTTAAGTATAGGAGGAGGGGGCATGCTGCTTAGAAGCCTGCATCTCAGGCATCTAAGCAGCTACAGGCCCCCAAGACCCACTGTTGGAAAGGTAATTGCCTAACTTTTCCAACAGTGTATGTCTTGGGAGTCTGTAAAAAAAAAAAAAAAAAAAAAAAGTTAAAAATGTTTTTTTTCAAAAAGAAGAAAAAGAAAAGAAAATATTAGCACCCAGGTGGGAAATGGCTTAGCAGCCAAAGGGTAAATCAACTTTCCAATTTACTTTTATCACCAATTTTGCTTTGTTCTCTTAGTATTCTTAGTTAAAAGCTAAACCTAGGAGGTTCATATGTTAATTTCTTAGACCTTGAAGGCTGCTTCTAATCTAAATGCATTTGGACAGTTTTACACCACTAGAGGGCATTTTTCACCACTAGAGGGCATTAGTTCATGTGTTTCATACAGATAACATTGAGCTCATGCACATGAATTTACCAAGGAGTGAGCACTGATTGGCTAAAATGCAAGTCTGTCAAAATAACTAAAATAAGGGGGCAGTCTGCAGAGGCTTAGATACAAGGTAGTTACAGAGTTACAGTTTTAGTTATGCAAAACTAGGGAATGGGTAATAAAGGGATTATCTATCTTTTAAAACAACAAGAAAATCTGGTGTTGGCTGTCCCTTTAAGTACCTGATACCTTTCCCCAGTAAAAAAAAATAAAAATACATTAAAAAAACAACAATACATACATACACCAGAAAAACATATAAAAAGTGGGACTCATGATGCTCTGGAAATTTTAAAACAAACACAAACCTTGGAAACCCTCCTTAAAGGCACAGTCTACAATAGAATTGTTATTGTTTTAAAATATAGATTATCCCTTTATTACCCATTCCCCAGTTCTGCATAGCCAACACAATTATATTGATATACTTTTTACCTCTGTGATTACCTTGTATCTAAGCATCTTATGACAGCCCCTGATCACATGATTATTTATTTATTATCTATTGACTTGCATTTAGTATTGTGTTGTGCTAAATCTTAAATAACTCCCCGGGGCGCGAACACATTGTTATTTATATATGGCCCACATGAACTACCAGTCTCCTGTTGTGAAAAGCAAATAAAAAGCATGTGATTAAGAGGCTGTCAATAGAGCCTTTGAAAGAGGCAGAAATTTAGAGGTTTAAATGTTAGAAAGTATATTAATCTAACAATGTTGATTGGCAAAGCTGGGGAATGGGTAGTAAAGGCATTATCTATCTTTTTACATTTCTAAAAGTGCCCCAAATGCCCTCAAAATAGAGGGCATCATAGTTTTTAATTAAAAACAATGTAGCATTTCTGTTTTTAATTAAAAAGAACTGCACTGGGCAGTTTTTGGGGTCTAAAGTTGTTGGGAGAGGAGTGTGAGAAAAAAACACATCACTTTTGTGGTCTATGGGAACTGTGTGTTCCCAGTAAATATATATGTATATGCTTATATACATATATATTTATGTGTTAAAATGTGTATATACAATATTGCATTCCATTTGTAAACCTAATCCAATATATAATACAAATAGGATTTAAATATTTGTTAATTTACCATCACTTTAAAGTACTTTTGTGTGATAGGAAGGAATAATCTCCCTGTTACTTGTGTGACACCTAGTGGTAGATGAAAGAACTGTACTTATACATCGTAAACACATTTTATAAGAGTGATAAAAGAAATGTAATTGTGCATGCCAAAAGCATTCTTAATCCCTCTACTGTGGTTGGTCTTACTAGTGACAATGAAAGGCTATTTTACTTATTTTGTATCTATGCTGTAAAATGGTACTTGTACAAATTATTTCTGAATCTCCTTACCCATCTAAAGTAAAGTTTATGACTTCTTGGTATAGCATGGGGCAGATCGCTTATGGCTGGAGATGAACAAACTGATCAACCCATGTGTTTTTTATATGACTGGAGTGCATCTCTGTTTATCTTTTTTGATTCAGTTAAACAATATTGCAAAGTTGTTTCTAATGAAATAAAGCAGTTTGGGTCAGATTACAAGTGGAGGGTTATTTAACTCTTCCGCTCGAGTGTTAACTGTGCTAGTAAGTGTTTTGATTGTGTCAGGTTGCGCTCATATTACAAGTTGAAAGTAAACTGTTTTCACTTCCACGCTAACCTGACGCGTGTAAAAATCCAAACTTCAAATATTGCACGTGCATTAATATATTCCCCCATAGAAGTCAATATAGCAAAAAAAGTTTAAATTTGAGCCCTTATAATTTTTTTGGGGATTCATTTATATTAGATTGTGTTAATATAAGTGTAACTGTACAAACACCTAAGATTAACCCCTTTTCTGGTCCTTTATTCTTTACTGTGACGTTTAAAGAAAAAAGAAAAACAGGATGAATGTAACAAGCATTAAACTACTGCCAATAGACTATAACAGCATAAGGCATTGGTTTATATCTGTATATCTAAATCTCTATTTATCACGTGACCCAGCCGCCAACGTCACCAAGCCACTCACATGACACTATCTTAGAAAGAAGGATGCGGCCATATCTTTATGCTAAGCAGCATGATTGGATAACCAAGCGGCTCACTTGACCCAGCTGGACATGTGAGCTTACCATCAGGAAGAAGAATGCGGCCATGTTTCTTATAGTTACATTGTATGTATGAATTAACTACTGCGTTCGCACAATGTATCTACGTATTTCGTGTGCACACTTTAGTGACTGTTGTGTGCACACTAAATACTTAAAACTTTAGAAGAAATGTGGGAACTTTTTAAAAAAAATTTTAACACTGCCACCAATAGAAAAAAAATTCTAAATGAAACCACCAGGGCTCCGTAAGTTTTCCAAAGCAGGTAAGAAACAACTTTCCAAATCATTTGAGAAATTTTACTTTATGGCCTGAAATAAAGTGTTTAATACAGCATCGATGAAACCTCTTTGTAATAAAAAAAAAGGTATATATTCTCTCATCTATCAAGATGACAGTTTTTTATGATTGTAGAAAGCTTGACATCTGAATCATAATAGAAAACCAAATTCTGCAGGGACTGACTGGAGAATTCAGATTAATGAAGAATGCACTATTCAATTCAAACTATGACCCTTGAAAACAGAAGTCATCAAGTCTATCTCTGTAAGACCCCATTGCTCCACAATCTAGTAGAAAACTACCTGAAGGAAAAAAACATTCCTGTAGAAGGGATTACCTAGATTTCCTCCATGGGATGCAAAATAAAGAACATTTTTCTGTGCTCATTTAAAAAACCATGCGCCTTTCTAAATTAATGCTAAGGAAATGCAAGTTCCCCCTAGATATAAACTACATCTGTAATATTGTCTGAATAAAAACTTGGATAAGTTTCTCCTTTTAAAAGAGGACAGTTCTGAATGGACCTAAAAATTGCACTGAATCCAAGATAATTATTGACCTCTAGATGAAACCAAACTCCCTGTGGTCTCCTAGACCCCCAGACTGAACACAAATCCCAGAGATTGTTGTCTGCAGATATTTTCTAAGTTGTGCGAATAAATGATGCCCCCAGAAAAATAGAGATAGTTGAGTACAATTTTTGCACCATTGTCAAAGCATGCAATGTTGAAGAGGACTCATATGGAACCCTGCTGTGATCATCAGACCTTACACTTCTATACATTGAGCTACAGATGCGTTGGAAATTTAGTGTAGTTATCAGCAAATTGACTTTGATCCCTGATCTTTTAGCGAAAGCTGCATAGTCTATAATCATTTCTAGAAAAGAGACTCTTGATAAATGAGAAAGATAACTCTTTTAAATTCATTCTACAACCAGTTCTGCGAAGGAACAGCAGTAGACTGGAGAATATCTAGACCAGAGCTTTTCAAACTTTTCATGTTGGTGACACACTTTGTAGACCTACATCATTTCGCGACACAGTAATTCAGTTGTACTAGCAAAAAGTTGTACTAGCAAAAAGGAGGTTAAACTAACTTGTTTTAAAAGATACGGACACATACATAAATTATATAATAACAAAATGCATTTACAAGTAACAGTATGTATGTGCAAGAATTAAAAAAAGTTTAATAACACCAATAGCTACTTACTATTTTAATGGGATGTATGAGGTTGATGGGATGAACACAGTTTCATAATATTTGGTGTAATATTAGATAAAGACACTCACATTTCATCATCAAGCATTTTTAAGCTTCCACTTCCTATCCATATATCAAGAGCAGGAGCAGCAATGCACTACTGGGAGCTAGTTGCAAAAAAAAACCCCCACTGACTTCAGCTCAGCGTTTAAAGCTGCCACCCTCAGAGCTCTGTGAGTCCGACTGACTACTGCCCACGCTGCAAACACACTGCTGTCCCACTCACTGGCTACACTTACAGTCATGAGCCAATTACGGAGACTACACGTGCTGTCATGTTCTGTCTCAGGATATCATGTGAGAGCCTCATTGTCTGGAACAGTTGCTTTAAAGGAAGATTAGTAGAAGCCATACTGATTGAAAATGAAAACAATTTATTTAAACAACAAAATACTTTGTTTAAGCAAATACTTGCAGAATATTTAAATATGCTACTCAGGTATGTTAAGACCACATACAGAAGGAGTGAAAATAAAGAAAACTAGTAAGCAGAGATGCAGATTCAAAAAGGAAAGTCTTTCTCTTGGTAATAACTGAAATGTAAGATTTGCACAAGGCAGAAAACAACTTGCAAACTGGTAACAGGTTTAAAGGTAAAGTCTCTCTCCTTGTAATTGTTGAGTGCAGGAATTGCACAATGCAGGAAACAACTTGCAAACTGGTAACAGGTTTAAAGGTAAAGTATCTCTCCTTGTAATTGCTGAGTGCAGGAATTGCACAATGCAGGAAACAACTTGCAAACTGGTAACAGGTTTAAAGGTAAAGTCTCTCTCCTTGAAATTGCTGAGTGCAGGAATTACACAATGCAGGAAACAAACTTGAAGATTGGTAACAGGTTTAAGGGTAAAGGCATTCTCCTGGTAATACCTTGTAAACAGGTGCAAAGGAAATCTTTCTCCAAAGAAATACAGGAAACAGGTTCTGACTTGACAAAACAGATCCAATGTGAAGACACTAATGCAGACTAAAAGCCATCCTTAAATAGGGAGGTTTTGCACAGGGTTGGTTCTGATTAATTCCAGAATTGAGAACACCTGTGTGTTGCACAGGTGTAATAACAAGTAAGGCAAATAGTTATTTATCAGATCTTTTAAGATCCATGCTATTGTTGGAACTGGCTGTGGCTCAACATGTAAGCAAACAGAAATAGCAACCACAGAGCCACAGGTTCAAATCCCTATACAGCCCTTCTTAGCAGAATGCCTCCCAGACCTTTTCTTTTTCTTTTTAGTCTGGAGGCTTGGTTCATGACAGATGCCCCCTCCAAAGAGCGCACTCTGGGCGCTCAAAGCCTGATCAAACATCTGAAGGTGGGATTTACGAACAAGTGTTCCATTTGAAGCCCTAATACAATCAGATGGAATTGATTCTTCGCTTGGAACAGCTGCCTGAGATTGGGGACCCTTAGAAGATATCCCTGTAGGCATAACAAGAGCTGAAAAACCAAGACAGTTTTGATTTAGAGGTTCCTGATTATACCCAGCAGCTTGCAATGGACTGGCTGATGGGCAGGGTACCTCCGGGTAGGAAAAGACCTCTCCTTCAGAGTCAAGGAATTCGTTATCTGGGTCATATTTGCCTGATGGGTAGAGTACCTCTGGGTAAGGTATGACCTCTCCTTCAGAGTCCAGGAATTCATTTTCTGTGTCATTTATATCCAATTCAACCATCTCATCCAATTCTTTCTCAGTCAATGAGTAGCTGGGTGAAGGTGGTACAAGGAGGTGTGGATCTTTAGAATTGGCAGAGTCTGATTCAGCTGGAAGGTTTGTCACTTTTATGTCTGATGAGTGACTTTTGTTAGCTGGATCTCCAGCCAGGGCAGAAACAAGGTAATGTGCAGGATTTCCAGGAGGTATTTTTGCAGAGTTCCCCAATGTGGTTGATGCAGAAACAGACGCAGTGGTATGGGTAATGGATGTAGTTGGAGTTGTACTCCCAATGACCATCTGTTTCAAATCAGGTACCATTTCTTGAAGCGTGTTAGAAACGGTTGTTTGTAGAATAGATGTATTCTCCATAGCTGGGTCATCTCCAGGGGTATCATACAGTTTGCTAGTGGAAGTATAATTTGTTCCCTTAACATCAGAGTTCATTTTCAACTTGGCTGTATCTTGACTTGATCCTCTAGGAGGTCTTACTGGACACCCTGTGATGCGGTGACCAGGTCCCCCACAATAGAAACAGAGGTTAAGTTGTCTTCGCCGAATTTTCTCCTCTTCTGTTAAGGGTTCTTTAAAACCTTTCCTTGTTTGGGAGGTAACTTTAGACAAGGTTTCGGTTGGGAGAGATAACATTTCCACCAGCTCCATAAAGTTAATGAGTATGTCCTTAATAAACTTTAACACTGAATCCAATACAGCAATAATCCCAGAGGGCTCTCTTTTATGGTCTTCACATTCTGTCATGTTCTGTCTCAGGATATCATGTGAGAGCCTCATTGTCTGGAACAGTTGCTTTAAAGGAAGATTAGTAGAAGCCATACTGATTGAAAATGAAAACAATTTATTTAAACAACAAAATACTTTGTTTAAGCAAATACTTGCAGAATATTTAAATATGCTACTCAGGTATGTTAAGACCACATACAGAAGGAGTGAAAATAAAGAAAACTAGTAAGCAGAGATGCAGATTCAAAAAGGAAAGTCTTTCTCTTGGTAATAACTGAAATGTAAGATTTGCACAAGGCAGAAAACAACTTGCAAACTGGTAACAGGTTTAAAGGTAAAGTCTCTCTCCTTGTAATTGTTGAGTGCAGGAATTGCACAATGCAGGAAACAACTTGCAAACTGGTAACAGGTTTAAAGGTAAAGTATCTCTCCTTGTAATTGCTGAGTGCAGGAATTGCACAATGCAGGAAACAACTTGCAAACTGGTAACAGGTTTAAAGGTAAAGTCTCTCTCCTTGAAATTGCTGAGTGCAGGAATTACACAATGCAGGAAACAAACTTGAAGATTGGTAACAGGTTTAAGGGTAAAGGCATTCTCCTGGTAATACCTTGTAAACAGGTGCAAAGGAAATCTTTCTCCAAAGAAATACAGGAAACAGGTTCTGACTTGACAAAACAGATCCAATGTGAAGACACTAATGCAGACTAAAAGCCATCCTTAAATAGGGAGGTTTTGCACAGGGTTGGTTCTGATTAATTCCAGAATTGAGAACACCTGTGTGTTGCACAGGTGTAATAACAAGTAAGGCAAATAGTTATTTATCAGATCTTTTAAGATCCATGCTATTGTTGGAACTGGCTGTGGCTCAACATGTAAGCAAACAGAAATAGCAACCACAGAGCCACAGGTTCAAATCCCTATACAGCCCTTCTTAGCAGAATGCCTCCCAGACCTTTTCTTTTTCTTTTTAGTCTGGAGGCTTGGTTCATGACACGTGCAGTCAGGAGCCAATGTGCCGTGCCGCCAAATCTGCTAATGGTAATAGTTTCAGTTCCCACTGAGCTGTGCCAATTGGTTAAGATGATCTGTGACCCACTAGGTATCAATCACGTGTCAACCATGTGATAGGCATAGCAGGCAGGTGGAAAGTCAGAAACCAAAAAACAAGTTAAAAAAAAAATTTAAATTTAAAAAAATTTGTGCTGAAACAGGGACACACCTACACACTGCTGCCGACACACTAGTGTGTCCCGACACACAGTTTGGAAAGCACTGATCTAGACCCTTACTAAAAATCTGTGAGCTGTAGATACACCAAACAGAGCCACAAACTGAAAAATATTTCCAGAAAGTCAAATCATAGAAACTGGAGATGGTCTAGGAATAGGAAGGAAGGCAACCTTCAAATTAAACGTTGACATAAATTGACCCTGTTGAATAAGGGGTAGAATTGTCTAGGTTGTTACTATTTTGAAAACAGGAACTCTGAAACTTATTTATAGTCATTAAGTCTAGAATAGTTCTGCTAATTCCCTTGTTCTTGGGAATAAAGGAAAAGGATTAAATAAAATCCTTGGCCTTATTCCAAAACTTGAACTACAGATAATATAGCCATAAAATTCAGAATGTCTTTTGGAAAGTGAGAACGTGAGACAGAAGACACCTTCCTCGAGTAAGCCTTGATTTAAAACCTGTTTAGTAATACTGGTAAACTATCTTTTAGAAAGCAGAAATCTTGGACAGACTGTGATAGCTATAAACTGCACCCTACCAGAAAAGAATCTGGATTGGGACTGTACCTTAAAGCAAATCTTGAAGAGGAAGAAGGTTCATAGAATACTTGGCATTAGTACAACTGTTTTAAACTTCCATGAAGATCTGGAAGATTCAGGTTAAGGAGGAGGAACATGTTTGGTTACTAGATTGACAAAAGGAACAAGAAAGCACTATTTGTTATATTTTTCCCTCAGACTTCTTGTCCATAGGTAGAAAAGTTAATTTTCTTAAAGACACCGCGGGAATGATAACGTCAAGACTAGGTCCAAATAAATTCTTCCTTGAAAAGGAGAGATACATTCTATCTATGGACACCCTGTTTGCTGAAAATTACTTAAATCATATTTTTTTTCTAATAAAGCACTGTTAAAGTAATGTACTTAGTATAAAATCAAATTCATCAATGGGTCCACATATAAGTGCATTAGTTGATTTTATAAGTTTCAAATAATTTTGAAAATCTTCATCCACAGAGTCTTCTGAGATTTGCTCAGACAAATTGTCACACGAAAGAGCAGGCACAACTGCTACAAGAAGCAATGCTGACTGAAAAAGGCCTTTTGATGAAAGGTTAACAATTTCATGTCCATATGGTTCCTGAAAAATTTACTTTCCTCTAAGAGTAGTGCGTTTGGCTAAAGCGAATAGCACCATCCACCATTGTAAACGTTTTCCAAAGCTTTACATTAGAAGCCAGTAAATGAAACATCCTATTAAAGTTAGAGGACAAATTAAAAGAAAACCAGGCTTGGTTCATTCTGTGAAAAAATATTTTAATAAAAGCCTCAGGAACAGGAAAAACCCTGTTGAGACTTAATATTTATGATCTTGAACAGAACTAAGATGTTCAAGCTCAAACATAAAAGAGGAAGTAGATGTGTCCTGATCAGCAAAGAACTCCTGATCATCATTTTAGGGGTTAAATAATTGGATATAGCTGGCGGCGGGGTAGGGGGATTAAATTAGGGGTAATAATTTTAAAATAGATGGCGGCGGGGTAGGAGCTCACTTTAGGGGGTAGGTAAGGTAGATGGCGGCGGGGTAGGAGCTCACTTTAGGGGTTAGGTAAGGTAGATGGCGGCGGTGTAAGGGGCTCAGTTTAGGGGGTAGTTTAATATGGTTGGCGACGGTGTAGGGGGATCACATTAGGGGGTAGTTAATGTAGGTGGCGGCGGTGTCCGGGAGCGGCGGTTTCGGGGTTAATAACTTTATTAAGTATTGCGGCGGGGGATCGCGGTTGACAGGTAGATAGAATTTGAGCATGCGTTAGGTGTTAGGTTTATTTTGCAGGTAGTTTAGGTAGTTACGGGGCTCCAATAGACAGCGTAAGGCTTATTACGGCTGCTTTTTGTGGCGAGGTGAAAATGGAGTAAGATTTCTCCATTTTCGACACGTAAGTCCTTACGTTGTATATTGGATAACAAACTGCGCTAGTTTGGTATACCTGCCTATGGCCCAAAAAACTACGGGCGACGGCTGAAATATGCGAGCGTAACTTCTAGGTTACGCCGTATATAGGATACCAAACCAGAGCAAAATTCAGCCTCGCCGGCATTTGCGGGCGACGCTGCATATAGGATCGGGCCCATAGTATTGAATGAGTCTCGCAACTCATTCAATACTATGTTGCAGATTTTGGACGCATGCGCTGAGGAGTTCTATGACTGCGATTAACGCATGCGCAATAGTGAGAGAAAATTTTTGGGCGCATGCGCGGTAATTAGAGGCTCGATGTGCACGAGCGTAGTTCAAACGTATAGAGCGGGTGTGACCGCTCTATACGTCAATGTATAGCAAACACGGAAATGCTGGATGGGAGGAGTTAGGATCGCAATAATTAGAAAAATCAAGGTAGGCAAATACGGTCAAATATAAGATTATTGAAAAAATAAACATAGCGACTACGTTGTACGTTGGAAAAGGAAAATACATATCAATTTGTATGTGAAAAACTTTACCTTCACTTTAACTGTGCTAGAAGTACGTTTTTTGATTGTGTCAGGTTGCGCTCATATTAAAAGTTGAAAGTAAACTGTTTTCACTTCCACGCTAACCTGACGCGTGTAAAAATCCAAACTTCAAATATTGCACGTGCATTAATATATTCCCCCATAGAAGTCAATATAGCAAAAAAGTTTAAATTTGAGCCCTTATAATTTTTTTATGCAATATTTTTTGGGATTCATTTATATTAGATTGTGTTAATATAAGTAACTGTACAAACACCTAAGATTAATCCCTTTTCTGGGCCTTTATTCTTTACTGTGACGTTTAAAGAAAAAAGAAAAACAGGATGAATGTAACAAGCATTAAACTACTGCCAATAGACTATAACAGTATAAGGCATTGATTTATATCTGTATATCTAAATCTCTATTTATCACATGACCAAGCCGCCAACGTCACCAAGCCACTCACATGACACTATCTTAGAAAGAAGGATGCGGGCCATATCTTTACGCTAAGCAGCATGATTGGATAACCAAACGGCTCACTTGACCCAGCTGGACATGTGAGCTTACCATCAGGAAGAAGAATGTGGCCATGTTTCTTATAGTTACATTGTATGTATGAATTAACTACTGCGTTCAAACAATGTATCTACGTATTTCGTGTGCACACTTTAGTGACTGTTGTGTGCACACTAAATACTTAAAACTTTAGAAGAAACGTGGGAACGTTTTAAAAACATTTTTTAACACTGCCACCAACAGAAAAAAAATCTGAATGAAACCACCAGGGCTCCGTAAGTTTTCCAAAGCAGGTAAGAAACAACTTTCCAAATCATTTGAGAAATTTTACTTTATGGCCTGAAATAAAGTGTTTAATACAGCATTGATGAAACCTCTTTGTAATAAAAAAAAGGTATATATCCTCTAATCTATCAAGATGGCAGACTCAAGTTTTTTATGATTGTAGAAAACTTGACATCTGAATCATAATAGAAAACCAAATTCTGCAGGGACTGACTGGAGAATTCAGATTAATGAAGAATGCACTATTCAATTCAAACTATGACCCTTGGAAACAGAAGTCATCAAGTCTATCTCTGTAAGACCCCATTGCTCCATAATCTAGTAGAAAACTACCTGAAGGAAAAAAACATTCCTGTAGAAGGGATTACCTAGATTTCCTTCATGGAATGCAAAATAAAGAACATTTTTCTGTGCTCATTTAAAAAACTATGCACCTTTCTAAATTAATGCTAAGGAAATGCAAGATCCCCCTAGATATAAGCTACATCTCTAATATTGTCTGAATAAAAACTTGGATAAGTTTCTCCTTTGAAAAGAGGACAGTTCTGAGTGGACCTAAAAATTGCACTGAATCCAAGATAATTATTGATAGCCTCACCTCTAGAGGAAACAAAACTCCCTGTGGTCTCCTAGACCCCCAGACTGAACACAAATCCCAGAGATTGTTGTCTGCAGATATTTTCTAAGTTGTGTGAATAAATGATGCCCCCAGAAAAATAGAGATAGTTGAGTACAATTTTTTTCACCATTGTCAAAGCATGCAATGTTGAAGAGGACTCATATGGAACCCTGCTGTGATCATCAGACCTTACACTTCTATACATTGAGCTACAGATGCGTTGGAAATTTAGTGTAGTTATCAGCAAATTGACTTTGATCCCTGATCTTTTAGCAAAAGCTGCATAGTATATAATCATTTCTAGAAAAGAGACTCTTGATAAATGAGAAAGATAACTCTTTTAAATTCATTCTACAACCAGTTCTGCAAAGGAACAGCAGTAGACTGTTGGTATGAAATACAGCTCTTATTACAGACAGGAGAGTATCTAGACCCTTAGTAAAAATCTGGGAGCTGTAGATACACCAAACAGAGCCACAAACTGAAAAATATTTCCAAAAAGTCAAATCATAGAAACTGGAGATGGTCTAGGAATAGGAAGGAAGGCAACCTTCAAATTAAACGTTGACATAAATTGACCCTGTTGAATAAGGGGTAGAATTGTCTAGATTGTATAGTCATTAAATCCAGAATAGTTCTGCTAATTCCCTTGTTCTTGGGAATAAAGGAAAAGGATTAAATAAAATCCTTGGCCTTATTCCAAAACTTGAACTACAGATAATATAGCCATAAAAATCAGAATGTCTTTTGGAACATGAGTACGTGAGACAGAAGACACCTTCCTCGAGTAAGCCTTGATTTAAAACCTGTTTAGTAATACTGGTAAACTATCTTTTAGAAACCAGAAATCTTGGACAGACTGTGATAGTTATAAACTGTACCCTACCAGAAAAGAATCTGGATTGGGACTGTACCTTAAAACAAATCTTGAAGAGGAAGAAGGTTCATAGAATACTTGGCATTAGTACAACTGTTTTAAACTTCCATGAAGATCTGGAAGATTCGGGTTAAGGAGGAGGAACATTTTTGCTTACTAGATTGACAAAAGGAACAAGAAAGTACTATTTGTTATATTTTTCCCTCAGACTTCTTGTCCATAGGTAGAAAAGTTAATTTTCTTAAAGACACCATGGGAATGATAACGTCAAGACTAGGTCCAAATAAATTCTTCCTTGAAAAGGAGAGATACATTCTATCTATGGACACCCTGTTTGCTGAAAATTACTTAAATCATATTTTTTTTCTAATAAAGCACTGTTAAAGTAATGTACTTAGTATAAAATCAAATTCATCAATGGGTCCACATATAAGTGCATTAGTTGATTTTATAAGTTTCAAATCATTTTGAAAATCTTCATCCACAGAGAAATTGTCACACGAAAGAGCAGGCACAACTGCTACAAGAAGCAATGCTGACTGAAAAAGGCCTTTTGATGAAAGGTTAACAATTTCATGTCCATATGGTTCCTGAAAAATTTACTTTCCTCTAAGAGTAGTGCGTTTGGCTAAAGCGAATAGCACCATCCACCATTGTAAACGTTTTCCAAAGCTCTACATTAGAAGCCAGTAAATGAAACATCCTATTAAAGTTAGAGGACAAATTAAAAGAAAACCAGGCTTGGTTCATTCTATGAAAAAATATTTTAATAAAAGCCTCAGGAACAGGAAAAACCCTGTTGAGACTTAATATTTATGATCTTGAATGCCTAAAATGCATAACACCTCTTTAAACAGAACTAAGATGTTCAAGCTCAAACATAAAAGAGGAAGATGCTGTGTCCTGATCAGCAAAGAACTCCTGATCATCATAAAAACCTCACGTTTAGAAAACAACCTGAGGTGTCTGAGTCTGAAAACTATATGGGCATCCTAATGTGTTCTGATCTCTGATGATGCAGAAGAACCTGATAATGTAACTTTAGGATGACTTTTAGACATAGAACTTTTGTGCACACTTGGAGGAGGCATAGCAGCCACAACTACAGAGTGCACAAACCTTTAAATCCTGGAGAAATAAGGTTGATATAAGTTGTAGATTGCAGGCCATTTTTGTATAACTGTAATAATAGTGGGATATTTAAAGGGATAGAAAAGTGAACATTAAACTTGCATGATTCAGACAGAGCATGTCATTTTAAATTCACTTCTGTTTTCAATTATTGGTATCCCTTGTTAAAAACAATGCACACATATCCTACACTAGTAGGGACTAGTTGCTAATTGGTGCCTGCAAACATTTGTCTCTTTTGATTGGCTAGCTAGAGGTGTATATATATATATATATATATATATATATTATATATTAGCCTTTTGCAACCAAATACATATACCCTATACCTTTGAACCCTTATATTTTTTTTATGAATATTTATGACTAATTGTTATTAGTTTTTATGAGTGTAACAGTATATTTTAATGTATTTATGTTGTGTAAAGTGCACATTTTATTTTACGCCACACCTGTGTATGTACATTTTTATGTGGGTGTCTGTATGAGTGTGTGTGAGCATCTGTGTGTCCAGTGTCTGCTCCTTTGTAGGACAGATTGGCCTTACTACTGAATAGTTTCAAAATATGTACAGACTTTGAGACTAATGAGACCTTTCTGGAAGTCACCACCCCACCACTCAACCACTTAAGTTTTAAATTAGGTTTTAGGCAGTTCAGGGACTTCCTTTTCAGTCACTGCATACTGTTGGTATCATATAGTTGGCATCTTACTTGTCAAAAAGATAATCTGAACTATATATATTTTTTGTAATTCTCCTTTCAAAAATGTAGTCTTACTACTGAGTCAGAGCTGAATGTTTTTGTGTGTGTTTTCTATTGATGTGTGTGTGAGTGCATGTGTGAGCGTGTGTACATTTGTCTGTGGGTGTCTTTGAGGGTGTCTGGATGTCTGTGTGTTTTTTTTCTGTGGGTGTCTATGTGAGTGTGTTTATGTGTGAATGTTACTGTGTAAGTGCGTGTCTCTGTGTGTGTATTTCTGTGTATGTGTGTTACTACTGTTACAGCATTTTCTAGTTTTAATACACTTGAATAAAGTGCGCACAGGTTTTGCACACGTCAAATGAGGAAGAGAACCCCAATTAATGGTTTAGTGAGGGATCCCAAAATTTCAGTGACAGTCCTGTTAGGTGCACACTCCACTGGCTTATTTATAGTTGTCTCTAATTGATCTCAGCAGAGAAGGTAACCTAGGTGAGAACATGGTGGCACAAGTTGCTTTATGGACACAAAAAATGTCATCTATTTGTTAATATTTAAACAACTAACCTATGAGGAGAAAATTAGGGAAAAGGTTGGACCCTTCCCTCTAATGGTAGTAAGAAAATCACCAAATTTAAAAGACCATTTGGTCAGTAGCATGTACACCAGAAGCCCATCTATGGCTGACTGGTTTAGAAAAGATAAAGGGGTAAAAGGGAACTACCCATGTGGTCAATGTGTTGTCCCACAAGACAACCCAAAGGTCTAAATGAAAAACTAGAGTTTTCCTCCTTCTTATAACATATGATTTATGTATAGGTTAGGACCAGTTAGGGAACTCTTTAGACAAACTTATAATGTTACATTTTGAAATGCTATAATAATATTGTAATTGTGTTTAGGTTAAATCATTTTTTAGTCATTAAGATTCTAAAAATGGACATGACATATGTAAATATGCCTGTTTAAATAATCCTCATGATGTAATGAGCGTCTCTAAGGATGTACATTTGTATACATTGGATTTATTGTAATTAGCTGTTTGTCTTTTTGATGTTTGTTTAGGAATAATTTAGTTACTATTGGTTTATATTGTACAAATTGATAATAACAGTGACATCATGAAAATCGATGGGGCCAACATGTACAAAAGGAAGCACCTGTATCACAGTAATTAGCCCTGATGAAGCCCCTGCTGATTAGAGCAACATGGGGGTGAAATGTGCGTAGGTTAGCTCCTGACTATGATGCACATTCTACTGCCAAACCACCTATACACTTCATGCCCATGGACACACATTTGGGGAAGTTAAACCCTATGCCGTTATAACAGCCTTTAGCAGCCATTGTAAAAACCATTGGGACAGCCATTGTAATAAGTGAGGAAAAAAAGTTGTATTCCGATCTAAGAGGTGACATCACACCTGACCCTGAAGGAGGAGCTGATAAATAAGAAAAGCCGTTCTCAAGGTGAAACCGGTAACAGAGTGCCGGCCGGGCATGTCCAGACAAACTCACAAACCTGTATTGGGGTCCTCTTAACATCCAGCTGATCGCTGACCTCCGTTGACGTATAGCCCGATGCGGGCGTGCTGCGCTGGACTAAGTGCCTGAAGATACGAATTACGGAGGAGTAATTAGAGGACACCTGTTTACGTAAGCTGTTTGTTAAATCCATGCAAGAGACGGTAATGAAAACTTCCGTTTTATTCTGATGGATTTGGTTATGTCAAAGGCAAATGGTAATAACCACGACTACAACTTACCTATACACTGCAGGCATTTCTCTTAACTTTCTGTTGCGTATACTCTGACATACTCTGCAACATATCTTGGAGGACTTGTATTCTCAGATCCTCTTTGTTACATTGAGGCATTGGGCTTGATTAGACACATTTGATGAACTTAAACATCTGCCTTATGATGCTAGTAGGTACGTTTGTTCAGATTTGGGATATATGTGTTTATGTATACTGCTGTGTACATTATAGTGAGTTTCACTCACTGATGCTAATAATGAATTTTGGCTATCTTGCATTTATATGAAGTTTTATATCATTATAAAGTGGCTTGCCAGCTTTTTGCACATATCATGGTTTTTAATGCGTGGATGTGTATATATTAAATTTTTCACCTACAATGCAATTGCCCTTTAAATAACATTTGTTAACCTAATAAATTGGATTATTTTTGTTAAAAAAGAGTGCTGTATCCCCTCGCTTTTTTCAGGATTTGTAAAAATCATGTCCGTTTTCTTTCTTACTATTCAATCAAATATATTTTTGAGGGTCTGCTCCACATATGCCTCTGCATAGTATATATGGAAATTGGGAATTGTATAGTCATCTCTCTTCCACTCATTTATATATTATAACTAATTATATATACAGTATATATATATATATATATATATATATATATATATATATATATATATATATATATATATATATATTCTGCATATTATTCTCCTGTTAATATTTGCTTTGAATACATAATTCTATATTGCATTTATTTAAAGATGACTTTTTAAAAAAGGGACATTTGTTCTATTAGGAGGATTCGTTCCTTCAAAAACAAGGGCCAGCTAAATGTATCAGGCAATGCTGCTTTGAAATATACCAACTGGTGCAGCAATTTGCTTTCATTTCACTCCAGTGATGTATGCACAGCATACCAAGCACATTCTATTTCTGGTTAATAAAAATATTTGGTTTCTAACAGCTTCAGAATTATGAAACATAGTCTTTGCTTGACTGGGGAACTATATATTCCTGATGAGACGCATTGTTCTGTTTCAATATGACAACACATACATCTGCAAACCTAGACAAAAAAGGAGCTCTTCCAAAGAAACTAATAAACATTTTAAAGTTTAAAGGGACATGAAACCCATGTTTTCTTCATGATTTAAAAGAATATCTAGGCTCAACAGTTGCTGATTGGTGGCTGCACATTTATGCTTGATGTTATTGGCTCACCCATGTGCATTGATGTTTCTTCAACAATGGATACCAAGAGAATAAAGCAATTAAGATAATAAAATAATTGAAAAGTTTTTTTAAAATTACATTCTCTATCTGAATCATGAAAGAAATTAATTGGGTTTTATGTCCCTTTAAACATTTAAAAAATATATATAAATAAATGAATATAACAATTTGAAACCCCACTGAAATGCTAAAAAAACATAATTTATGTAAGAATTTACCTGATAAATTCATTTCTTTCATATTGGCAAGAGTCCATGAGCTAGTGACATATGGGATGTACATTCCTACCAGTAGGGGCAAAGTTTCCCAAACCTCAAAATGCCTATACATACACCCCCACCACACCCACAATTCAGTTTAACGAATAGCCAAGAAGTGGGGTGATAAGAAAGGAGCAAAAGCATCAACAAGGAATTGGAATAATTGTGCTTTATACAAAAAAATCATAACCACCATAAAAAAGGGGTGGGCCTCATGGACTCTTGCCAATATGAAAGAAATGAATTTATCAGGTAAATTCTTACATAAATTATGTTTTCTTTCATGTAATTGGCAAGAGTCCATTAGCTAGTGGCATATGGGATAGCAAATACCCAAGATGTGGAACTCCACGCAAGAGTCACTAGAGAGGGAGGGATAAAAATAAAGACAGCCAATTCCGCTGAAAAATAAATCCACAACCCAAATCAAAAGTTTTAATCTTTATAATGAAAAAAACTGAAATTATAAGCAGAAGAATCAAACTGAAAAAGCTGCCTGAAGTACTTTTCTACCAAAAACTGCTTCTGAAGAAGAGAAAACATCAAAATGGTAGAATTTAGTAAAAGTATGCAAAGAAGACCAAGTTGCTGCTTTGCAAATCTGATCAACAGTAGCTTAATTCTTAAAATCCCAGGAAGTAGAAACTGACCTAGTAGAATGAGCCGTAATCCTCTGAGGCAGGGATTTACCCGACTCCAAATAAGCATGATGAATTAAAAGCTTTAACCAAGATGCAAAAGAAATGTCAGAAGCCTTCTGACCTTTCCTAGAACCAGAAAAGATAACAAATAGACTAGAAGTCTTTCTAAAATCTTTAGTAGCTTCAACATAATATTTCAAAGCTCTAACCACATCTAAAGAATGTAAAGATCTCTCCAGAGAATTCTTTGGATTAGGACACAATGAAGGGACAAAAATTTCTCTACTAATGTTGTTGGAATTCATAACTTTAGGTAAAAATTTTAATGAAGTCCGCAAAACCACCTTATCCTGATGAAAAATCAGAAAAGGAGACTCACAAGAGAGAGCAGATAATTCAGAAATTCTTCTAGCAGAAGAAATGGCCAAAAGGAACAATACTTTCCAAGAAAGTAATTTAATGTCAAGAGAATGCATAGGCTCAAACGGAGGAGCCTGTAAAGCCCTCAAAACCAAATTAAGACTCCAAGGAGGAGTGATTGACTTAATGACAGGCTTGAACCAAAGCCTGTACAAAACAATGAATATCAGGAAGATTAGCAATTGTTCTGTGGAACAGAACAGAAAGAGCAGAGATTTGTCCTTTCAAGGAACATGCAGACAAACCCTTATCTAAACCATCCTGAAGAAACTGTAAAATTCTAGGAATTCTAAAAGAATGCCAAGAGAATTCATGAGAAGAACACCATGAAATGTAAGTCTTTCAAACTCTGTAATAAATCTTTCTAGATACAGATTTATGAGCCTGCAACATAGTATTAATCACTGAGTCAGAGAAACCTCTATGTCTAAGCACTAAGAGTTCAATCTCCATACCTTCAAATTTAATGATTTGAGATCCTGATGGAAAAATGGGCCTTGAGATAGAAGGTCTGGCCTTAAAGGAAGTGGCCAAGGTTGGCAACTGGACATCCGAACAAGATCCGCATACCAAAACCTGTGAGGCCATGCTGGAGCCACCAGCAGTACAAATGAACGCTCCATTATGATTTTGGAAATCACTCTTGGAAGAAGAACTAGAGGCGGAAAGATATAAGCAGGTTGAAAACTCCAAGGAAGTGTCAACGCATCCACTGTTTCCGCCTGAGGATCCCTGGACCTGGACAGATACCTGGGAAGTTTCCTGTTTAGATGAGAAGCCATCAGATCTATTTCTGGAAGCCCCCACATCTGAACAATCTGAAAAAACACATCTGGGTGAAGAGACCACTCTCCCGGATGTAAAGTCTGGCGACTGAGATAATCCGCTTCCCAATTGTCTATACCTGGGATATGGACCGCAGAAATTAGACAGGAGCTGGATTCCACCCATGCAAGTGTCCGAGATACTTCTTTCATAGCTTGAGGACTGTGAGTCCCACCTTGATGATTGACATATTCCACGGTTGTGACATTGTCTGTTTGAAAACAAATAAACGGTTCTTTCTTCAGAAGAGGCCAAAACTGAAGAGCTCTGAGAATCACACAGAGTTCCAAAATATTGATTGGTAATCTTACCTCTTGAGACTTCCAAACCCCCTGCGCTGTCAGAAATCCCCAGACAGCTCCCCAACCTGAAAAACTCGCATCTGTTGTGATCACAGTCCAAGCTGGACGAACAAAAGAAGCCCCTTGAACTAAACAATGGTGAGCTAACCACCTAGTCAGAGATAGTCGAACATTGGGATTTAAGGATATTAAATGTGATATCTTTGTATAATCCCTGCACCATTGGCTCAACATACAAAGCTGAAGAGGTCTCATGTGAAAACGAGCAAAGGGGATCGCGTCCGATGCTGCAGTCATGAGACCTAAAACCTCCATGCACATAGCTACTGAAGGGAATGATTGAAACTGAAGGTTTCGACAAGCTGAAATCAATTTCAGACGTCTTTTGTCTGTTAGAGACAAAGTCATGGATACTGAATCTATTTGGAATCCTTAAAAGGTTACCCTTGTCTGAGGAATCAAGGAACTTTTTGGTAAATTGATCCTCCAACCATGTCTTTGAAGAAACAACACTAGATGATTCGTGTGAGATTCTGCAGAATGTAAAGACTGAGCAAGTACCAAGATATAATTTATTACCTTGGAAAGAGAGAGATAGCAACGTTGATTTAGAAGTCATATCAGCATTCCAAGATTTAAGCCATAAAGCTCTTCTAGCTAATATAGCTAAAGACATATATCTTACATCAATTCTAATGATATCAAAAATGGCATCACAAATGAAATTATTAGCATGTTGAATTAACTTAACAATGCTATACACATTATGATCTGGTACTTGTTGTGCTAAAGTTTCCAACCAAAAGGTTGAAGAAGCAGCAACATCAGCCAAAGAAATAGCAGGCCTAAGAAGATGACCTGAACATAAATAAGCCTTCCTTAGAAAAGATTCAAGTTTTCTATCTAAAGGATCTTTAAAAGAAGTACTATCTGCAGTAGGAATAGTAGTACGTTTAGCAAGAGTAGAGATGGCCCCATCAACTTTGGGGATCTTTTCCCAAAACTCCAATCTATCAGTTGGCAAAGGATACAGTTTCTTAAACCTTGAAGGAGTAAAAGAAGTACCCAGTCTATTCCATTCCCTAGAAATTACATCTGAAATAGCATCAGGAACTGGAAAAAACTCTGGAATAACTACATGAGGTTTAAAAACCGAATTTAAATGTTTACTGGTTTTAGTATCAAGAGGACTAGTCTCCTCCATATCTAATGCAATCAACACCTCTTTTAATAAGGAACAAATATACTCCATTTTAAATAAATATGAGGATTTGTCAGTGTTAATATCTGAGGTAGAATCTTCTGAACCAGATAGATCGTCATCAGAGATAGATAAATCAGAATGCTGTTGGTCATGTAAAAATTCATCAAATTTATGAGAAGTTTTAAAAGACCTTTTACGTTTATTAGAAGGTGGTATGACAGACAAAGCCTTCTGAATGGAATTAGAAACAAATTCTCTCACATTAACAGGAATATCCTGAACATTAGATGTTGAAGGAACAACAACAGGTAATGGATTATTACTAATGGAAATATTGTCTGCTTTTGAAAGTTTATCATGACAACTAGCACAAACTACAGCCGGAGGAACAGTTACCACAAGTTTACAACAAATGCACTTAGCTTTGGTAGAACCAACATCAGGCAGCAGGTTTCCAGTAGTAGATTCTAATACAGGGTCAGCTTGAGACATCTTGCAATATGTAATAGAAAAAATAACATATAAAGCAAAATTATCAATTTCCCTATATGACAGTTTCAGGGATGGGAAAAAATGCAAACAGAATAAGCCTCTGTAAACCAGAAGCAAAATGAAATAAGGACTTAAATAATGTCAAAAATCTGGCGTCAAGTATGACACACAACTGACAAAATATTTTTTGGCACCAAGAACGCCTGCAACAAACACGAGCGTCATAGATGACGCAACCACGTGAAAACTCTTGGCGACAATTAAGACGCTGGAAATGACGAAATTGCGTCAACAAACTTAATTCTCGCGCCAAAAAAGTCTCACGCCAAGAATGACGCAATAAATTATAGCATTTTGCGCTCCCGCGAGCCTAACAGCCCGCAATTTAGAAAACAAAGTCAATTTGAAAAATTTTCAGGTAAGAAAAATCTTTTCTCTTTCTTTTTTTTTTTTTTTTTTTTTTTTAAATATATATATTTATAAATGCATTTCCCAAAAAATGAAACTGACAGTTTGTAAGAAGGAAATATACTGATTAACCTGAATCATGACAAATATAATTACAAACATTATATTTAGAACTTTACATATAAAGTGCCAAACCATAGCTGAGAGTGTCTTAAATAAAAGGAAAACATACTTACCAAAAGACACTCATCTACATAAAGTAGATAGCCAAACCAGTACTGAAATGAGAATCAGTAGAGGTAATGGTATATAAGAGTATATCGTCGAACTGAAAACGGAGGTAGGAGATGAATCTCTACGACCGATAACAGAGAACCTATGAAATAGATCCCCATTAGGATGACCATTTTATTCAATAGGTAATACTCCCTTCACATCCCTCTGTCATTCACTGCACTCTGAGAGGAACCGGGCTTCAGCACGCTGAGAAGCGCATGTCAACGTAGAAATCTAGCACAAACTTACTTCACCACCTCCATAGGAGGCAAAGTTTGTAAAAACTGAATTGTGGGTGTGGTGGGGGGTGTATTTATAGGCATTTTGAGGTTTGGGAAACTTTGCCCCTCCTGGTAGGAATGTATATCCCATACGTCACTAGCTCATGGACTCTTGCCAATTACATGAAAGAAACTAAAAGTTTTACTGTTTATCACAAATATGTTACATATGTTTAAGTACATTGTTAAAGGGACACTAAACCCAGAAAAAAACTTATCTTCAATCAAAATATCGATATATTTTGAATAGTTATGTAATTAGCATTGTTTGTCAAATTATTACCGTTTATTAGCAATCCGATATAGAAAATCAATTTATTTCCAAACCCACTGCTGGCTATTGTTTTCTAAACTCTAATCCTGAACGATAACCCAGGTTATCAAAATGGCGATTTTTGGACGCTATGCGCATGCGCAATATCCCGGCACATCACTCACAGCAGACAGGAAGACCCTGTATCTAAATCAGACATAGCTGATGAATACGCTACACATAGCAGGTAAGAGCTGAGTGCTGCGCTGCGATGCGAGAATCAACCCTAACAATAACGAACATTAAATCTTTATAGCACAATATGAAAAATGATCAATTAAACACATATTAATTTCATTAGAATAGACACTTTGTGGATATTATGACGATTACTCTGATGGAACCAAATACTATTGTTATGGACACTTTATGTGCAAATATGCTTGCCACAACGGATCGCAACTCGCATGCGCATGGTGACTACATTGTCACATAATGATATGCACGAAATAGGAAATTGGGTTTGGTCGTGCACGGCCCATATTAGAGGGTTGGATATAATGACGTCATCTGCAAAAAAATTTATTTAATTTTATAGCGTTTCTAAAGTTCATTGGACTGTAAAATTAAGTTGTTGAATAAATGTACACCTTATTGATTGGAAATTGATTTTCAGGTTGTGGCCAAAAACGGAAAGTTTTGGAATCCTTTAATTTCCTTGGTTATCATTCATTATATTGAATAAAAATAAATAGGTATTATTGTTGCATTCATTTTTACAAAGTCATATGGACCATTATGGCAATTTTCAATATAAATAGTGTATGAAAGGGGGATTTTCTGCAGAAACAATGTTCCAAGACTCCAACAGCAGACTCCTCTTCAAGAAAAACAAACAAACATGCTTTTCTAAATTCACATGATAATTATAAAAACAATCTAAGGGTTTAATTAAAGTAAGTGATTCTCTGTTTGGTGACTACTCCAAAACATATATTTTTTTCTGAAAATTAGAATCAAGCAAGAAATGCCAGAACTCATATGGTTACATTCCTATAAAACACACAACAAAGCATTATAAAGAAGCAGATGTCTGTAGAAAAAAAATGAACACATTTAGTTTTCATGTCTGGATTTTCTAACCCACCAAATGTCAATGGAAAAAAAAGAAACACATTTGGTTTTCATTTTATTTTTAACTCACACTCTGGCAAGACTCGGGATCGGGAAATGTACAAATTCTTAAAAAAAAGGAAGCACTTAAACTCCAAACTCTCATGTATTTTTTAATTAAATACAATTTGTGATGGTAGCAATGGAGTTATCTAATAACGCTGATTTAATTCACCTATAATTTACTAGAGAAAAATGTTAGCGAGATAAATAAGTACGTTTTGGCACATTCATTAAAATAACTTATGTTAACCATATTTGCTTGTTCTAATATTTGCTGAACATTCAACATTTGGTTTTCTCTAAATAGCTGTTTGCCTTTATCAAATTTAACATTTAAATATTAACAGTAAAATCTTAATACCTGAATATTAAAGGAACACTGAACCCAATTTTTTTCTTTTGTGATTCAGATAGAGCATGAAATTTTAAGCAACTTTTCTTTATTCTCTTGGTATCTTTATTTGAAATGTAAGTTTAGATGCCGGCCCATTTTTGGTGAACAATCTGGGTTGTCCTTGCTGATTGGTGGATAAATTCATCTACCAATAAAAAAAGTGCTGTCCAGAGTGCTGAATGAAAAAAATAGCTTAGATGCCTTCTTTTTCAAATAAAGATAGCAAGAGAACGAAAACAATTTAATAATAGGAGTAAATTAGAAAGTTGCTTAACATTGCATGCTCTATCTGAATCACGAAAGAAAAAATAATAGGTTCAGTATCCCTTTAATATTGATTCTCTTAAGACTTCAGTGTAAGCCTATGGGAACAAATATTTAAATGCTGCATCTGATATCACAATGGTAACATTTGTTTGTTTCAAGAGAAACAGAAATTCGCCCATCTTAAAAGGGAAAGTAAAGTCAAAATTAAACTTTTGTGTTTCAAACAGAGCGTGCAAGTTTAAACAACTTTCCAATTTACTTTTGTTATCAAATTTGCTTTGTTCTCTTGTTATGCTTTGTTGAAGAGTAAGCCTAGGCAGGCTAATAGGAGCTCAGGAGCGTGCACATGTCTTTAGAACTCTATGGCAGCAGTGTTTTTCAATACTGTTTCTAGAAATGTTTACATTGTTTCAAACACTGCTGCCATAGAGTTCTAAAGACACGTGCACGCTCCTGAGTTCCTATGAGCCTACTTAGATTTACTCTTCAATAAAAGATGCCAAGAGAACAAAGCAAATTGGAAAGTTCTTTAAAACTGCACACTTTGGGGCCGAATTATCAAGCTCCGAATGGAGCTTGATGCCCTTTGTTTCCGGCGAGCATGAACAGAAGTTATGAAGCAGCGGTCTATAGACCGCTACTCCATAACTTGTCCGCCTGTTCTGAGGTGGTAGACAGAAATCAACCCGATCGAATACGATCAGGTTGATTGACACCCCCTGCTAGCGGCCGCGAATCTGCAGGGGGCGGTATTGCACAAGCAGTTCTGATGAACTGCTTGTGGAATGATACATTTATTGATGCAGCGGACATGATACGCTACATCGTATCATGTCCACTCGCACTTTGATAAATATGCCCCTTTATCTGAATCATGAAAGTTGAATTTTGCCTTTACTGTCCCTTTAATTAACTCTATACTGGTCTACAATCCATTTAAAACTTCATTGACAACAAAATAATTATTTGTAAACTATGTGGTTAATATTTATTATTTACCAGAACATATTTATTTTACGTTTTTTACAATTGCGCAAATGTAATGGTTTTAAATTTGGAAATAAAAGTTGAGAATTGCCATGGGTAGAAGCCATTTCATTTATTGGTAATTAGTAAAGCAAATATTTCTGCCAATATGATTATGTATTTTGCCACTGCATACACTATCAACCTTTGTATAGTACATGATGCTGTTTTGTACAAACACTCCACTTGCTGAACACCCTTTTCCTAAGAACTCTTATCTTTTAATGTAAAGCCCCTCATATTCACTACAAATGCATTCTCTTTGTCCAGGCAGAAGTATCAGTACGGGAGCAACCAGTAAGTACTGTAAGACTGATTTATGAAACAGAAACAACAGAAGCATGGTTGTCTGTGTTGTTGGAAATCAGTGCCTGCAGACTAGTGTCCCCTAGTGGTGCACTATAAGAAAGCAGCTTGTTTTTCCTTAGGGACAATGACGTCAAAATGAAAGGGATATAAAACAGTCTCTTTCATTGTTTTAACCTTTTAACGCCGTTATGCCGTTCTATTCCGTCATATTTACACTGGGCTTTAAAGCCGTTATGACGGAATAGAACGTCATATCAAACGGCTGTCCTGAAGCCTTCTGCGCTTCAAGGACTTGATCGCGGTCTGGAGGGCGTTCCTAGGGTTGTAGGGACGCCCCCCAGATGCGATCCAATAATTGAAATCTCGCGATCGTATGCACGATCGCGTAGTTTCAATTTGTCTACATCGGAACAGGTGTTCCGATGTAGACACTTTAACCCTGTCACGAAAGGGTTAATAAAAAAAACAATAAACAGTGGGTTCCATGTAAACAATCATTTCTGTCACAGCCCCACAAGGGAGCTGGGGTCGCTATAGGAAGGCAACAAAGAAGTATTTCCTTTGAAGTATTGCAAGGAGACAACTATAATAGCTCCAGACAGTGTATTGATCATACTCAGTAGAGGACTTTTGCTGCAAACATCATGTGACAGCAGAACTTAAGTTATGTAATGGTAGCTTCCTTATCTAGTTGCAGGTAGTGGATACACTGAGAATTTCTAAGGGTTCATTTAGCAAGTAAACAAGTAAGTTGTTTGCTGTTTTTTTAACATAATCTGATTTTTAATAAAGGAGCACTGTTTAATTTCCCTTTAAGTTTCATAATTCACATTAATTATGTTATCAAATTTTCCTCTTTCAATTGGTATCCTTTAGTGAAACATAGGTCCTTGCCAAGTCGGGGTACACGTTATTCGAAGATAAATTATAGCCAATAGATATATAGATATGATCTGAGTGCCACAGTAACCAGTGGGGTGCTACAAAGTATTGGGATGTGTGTTTTATTTATGTTTACTTCTAAAGCCTATCTAAAGAATGACAACCATTATTATTATTTTTTAATAAAATTATTAAAAATTAAATTTTTTACTGACAAATAAGTCACAGTCTTTTCTGCTTGTGTCTTTGATTTTTTTTTTAAAATGCTAATGATAGATATATTTATTTAAACAACAAGTATTACCTTTCTTATTACAGTACTGAATTATCTTTCTGATGGTACTTTGTATACACAAGTATTAAAGATAGTACAAAACTACCATTAAGTTGCAGGTATAACCTGTATTATGTAAATACTTGATCCCATCCCCTCTCCAAGCTGTCCATTTTACAAATGCAAATATTTAAAAATCCAAACTCTTATGAAATCCAAACCTTTTTTGGCCCCAAGCAGTTTGGATAAAGGCTTTTGTACCTGTATAATACATCACTTTCTTACATAAACAGTAAAACTAAGTGACAATCTAGCAGATTTCCCTAGCTACTTTATCCATACAGGGACAGTAAAGTCAAAATTAAACATTTATATTTCAGGAAGATCATGCAATTTTAAACAACTTTTCAATTTACTTATATTATCATTTTTGCTTAGTTCTCTTTGTATTATTTGTTAAAGAGTAATTCTAGTAGAGTTTAGGAGCGTGCACGTGTTCTTAGCCATCTGGCAAAAGTGTTTGCAACATTGTTTATAACAATGTTATACATAGTTGCAAACTCTGCCGCTATAGAGTGTCTGTAGCAATCAATGGAAGCAATGTTTGCAAATATGTATAACATTGCCATAAACATTGTAGCAAACACAGCTACCAAATGGCTAAAAACGCGTGCACACTCTTGAGCTCACCTAGGATTACTCTTAAACAAAGGATACCAAGAGAACTAAGCAAAATTGCTAACATAAGTAAATTGGAAAGTTGTTTAAAATGGTTTATCCAATCAATTTAAGTTTAATTTTGACTTTACTGTCTCTTTAAGCAACTTGCCAATTTCCCCATCAAAACAGAACAAATGAATACATTATTTTTCCAGACATTTTTATCTTATTTAAATGAACACAATCCTTATTGCTTTAGGATTTTTACCTGCTGTATTTTTATAAAAAATGTTTTCTTATTTTTTTTTTTTTTCCTTACAAATAAGTCAAGGGTGAGCTGTGTTTTTGTAGACAGATGTCACACTTTGGTTTACACAAAGGGGATTTCTCTGAAGACAGAATTAAATTGTTCTGTTCTCTTACACAGCCCTGCTCCTACTCTCTATCAGCTAGATTACAAATTTGGCGTTATGAGTCAAATAGCAGCGTTGTGGCCCATAACGCATAATTTTCCCTAACGCAGCCATTACAACTCTTGTCGGTATAGGGGTACCGCAAGCCTTTTAGCCTGTAACACAACGTCAGTACTGCACTCGTAAAAATTACATTTTTTCATGAGATTCCCATAGCGCCGGTATTACGAGGTTTGCGTTCTGGCTAAAAAAAACGGCGTAAAGTTATTAAGCCCTACACCGCCGTTACTATAATAAACCTATTAACCCCTAAACTGCAAGCCCCCCACAACAAAATATACTAAGCTAAACTATTAACCCCTAAACCGAAAGCCCCCCCACATCGCAATAAACAAAATTATACTAGTAACCACTAAATCTAACGCCCCCCCCTAACTTTATATTAAAATTACAATATACCTAGCTTAAAGTGAATGTAAAGTCATTCTGGCTGCTAAACACAGCATTAAAATTTATTTAAAATAGGTGTATTTTAATTGATGATTGTTTTAATAAATTTGTATTTACAGAGTATTTTGTTTTTAGATAGCTGCGGTCGTACTTTTAATCCTCCGCCTGCCATCTTTGATGATTGATAGACATAGTAGGCTCGATCTTGTCAACCAATCAGTGACACCCCCCCCCCTGGGGGGATCAAGCCCTTTTTCTCTATGTCACGCGTCTGTAATGCGCTTGCGTTAGAGTGCTGTTCTATCACTGATCTCAGACGCACGTTCACATTTTGCGTATGTGCTCTTCAACAATTTTGGGTCTTAGTCATTTATTCTTCAACTTTTGGATTGCAAGGTAAGTAGTGATCGTACAGAGGCTGGCTCGATTTGAAAAACAAATCTAATGTGTTCGTAAGGCAAAAAGAGTAAACATTATTGGGAATTATATAAAATACCGATTATGTTATATTAGTTTCAAAACTACAGAGGGATCGCTGCTGTACTGTCTTCAACAATAGTATTTAATGAATTTATTCATTCATTGAATACTATGTTACTATACAACTACATCGGCGTGTAACTCATGCGCGGATGTGCCAATAGCCAGGAGCGCGCATTGCCTCTACGTAAAAAGTGGGTGGGACCGCTGTATACGTAACATGGAACAAAATCTGGAAGTTGCGGATTGGAGGAGCTGATCCATATAACGGCCGGAAATTGGTAATAAAAGTATATTTATTTTACGTTTATAAAAAAAAAAAAAAGTGGCGGTTTGAATTATATACCGAAAAGCAAATAAGATAAACGTTCAAAGTAGAGAAAATTTACATTCACTTTAAATTAAATTAAAATTTACCTGTCAAATTAAAAAAAATAAGTTTAAACTAACAATTAACCTAATATAACTATTAAACTAAAATTAAACTAACTACCAATTAAATAAAATTAAACTACACATTAAAAAATCCAAACACTACTCTAAAAATTACAAACTATCTAATTACAAAAACAAAAAAATACTAAGTTACAAAAAATAACAAACACTAAATTACGGAAAATAACAAACTCAATTATCAAAAATAAAAAAAGAATTACACCTAATCTAATAGCCCTATCAAAATAAAAATGCCCACCCAAAATAAAAAAAAACCCCTAACCTACAATAAACTACCAATGACCCTTAAAAAGGCCTTTTGTGGGACATTGCCCCAAAGATATCAGCTCTTTTACCTGTAAAAAAAAACACAACACAACCAACGCCCCCAAAATAAAAAACCTAATTCTTAAAAAAACTAAGCTACCCATTGCCCTGAAAAGGGCATTTGTATGGGCATTGCCCTTAAAAGGGCATTTAGCTCTTTTACTGCCCAAACCCTAAACTAAAAAAAAAAAAACACCCAAAAAACCCTTACACTAACCCCCGACAATCCACTTACAGTTTTTGAAGTCCCGCTTGAAAGATCGTCATCCAGGAGTTAAAGTCCTCATCCAGACAGCGAGAAGTCTTCATCCAGACGGCCTCTTCAATCTTCATCCCGGCGTTGAAGTCCTCATCCAAACGGCAAGAAGTCTTCATCCAGACGGCCTCTTCAATCCTCATCCAGACGGCATCTTCTATCTATTCAAATCAGCCAATAGGATTTAAGCAGCTCTCATTCTATTGCCTAATTCAAATTAGCCAATAGAATGAGAGCTTCTTAAATCCTATTGGCTGATTTGAATCGCCAATAGGATTTTAACAGCCCTAATTCATATTGGCTGACTCAAATTTTTCAGTCAATAGGAATGCAAGGGACGCCATCTTGAATCACGTCCCTTGCATTGAAGATTCAGTGTATGGTGGCAAACGTATGAAGAGGATGTCCCATGCCGGGTGTCTTCAGGATGGACCTGCACAGGAGTCAAGATAGAAGATGCCGCCTGGATGAAGATTGAAGAGGCTGCCTGGATGAAGACTTCTCGCCGCTTGGATGAGGACTTCAATAACGGGATGAAGATTGAAGAAGCCACCTGGATGAAGACTTCTCGCCGCCTGGATGAGGACTTCTCTGCCGGGATGAAGATCAATCAAGCGGGACTTCAAAAACTGTAAGTGGATCTTCGGGGATTAGTGTTAGGTTTTTTTTAAGGGTTTTTTGGGTGGGTTTTATTTTTAGATTAGGGTAAATGCCCTTTTAAGGGCAATGCCCATCCAAATGACCTTTTCAGGGCAATGGGTAGTTTATGTTTTTTTTAGAGTTAGATGTTTTATTTTGAGGGGGTTGGTTGGGTGGTGGGTTTTACTGTTGGGGGGGTCTTTGTATTTTTTTTTCAGGTAAAAGAGCTGATATCTTTGGGGCAATGCCCCACAAAAAGCTCTATTGGTAGTTTATTGTAGGCTAGGGGTTTTTTTTTTATTTTGGGTGGGCTTTTTTATTTTGATAGGGCTATTAGATTAGGTGTAATTCTTTTTTATTTTTGATAATTTGTTTGTTATTTTGTGTAATGTATTTTTTTATGGGGTGTTTGTTTTTCTTTTGTAGGAAAACAGTTATCTTTAGGGCAATGCCCTACAAAAGGCCCTTTTAAGGGGGTGGGGGTTTGTATACTGTTAGGGGGTGTTATGTTTTTGTTTTTTTGTAGCAAAAGAGCTGTTTAACTTAAGGCAATGCCCTACATAAGGCCCTTTTAAGGGCCCTTGATAGTTTGGTGGGTGGTGGTTTGTATACTGTTAAGGGGTGTTTGGGGTTTTTTTGCAGCAAAAGAGCTATTTAACTTAACTGCCCTACAAAAGGCCCTTTTAAGGGCCCCCAAAGCCCTTTTAAGGGCCCTTGGTAGTTTATTTTAGATTAGGCTTTTATATTTTTTTTATTTTTTTTTTAAAGGGTATTAGAATAGGAATCATTTTTTTTTTTTTGGATAATAATAATTTTGTAATGGTAGTTTTTTGTTATTTTTCGTAATAGTAGTTTTTTTTATTTTTTGTAATGTTAGGTTTTGGTGTAAGACAGGTTAGATTTTATTTCACAGGTAAATTTGTATTTATTTTAACTAGGTAGCTAGTAAATAGTTAATAACTATTTACTTACCAGTCTACCTAGTTAAAATAAATACAAACTTACCTGTGAAATAAAAATAAAACTTAAGCTAGCTACAATATAACTTTTAGTTATATTGTATCTAGCTTAGGTTTTATTTCACAGGTATTTAGTTTTAAATAGGAATTATTTAGTTAATAATTGTAAATCTAATTTAGATCTATTTCAATAATGTTAAAGTTAGGGGTGTTAGGGTTAGGTTTAGGGGTAGGGTTAGGTTTAGGGGTAGGTGTAGGGGTTAATAGTTTAATTTAGGTTGTTGCAATGTGGGGGGCTGGCGGTTTAGGGGTTAATAGCTTTAATTATTTTAATAATTGTAAGTTTAATTTAGCTCTATTTTAATTATGTTAAAGTTAGGGGGTTTTAGGGTTAGGGTTACTTTATGGTTAGGGGTTAATAGTTTAATTCAGGTTGTTGCGATGTGGGGGGCTGGCGGTTTAGGGGTTAATAGGTTTATTTAGTGGTAGTGATGTGGGAGGCCAGAAGTTTAGGGGTTAATAGCTTTATTTAGGTGGCAGCGATATCGGGAGCAGCAGATTAGGGGTTAATAAATGTAGGCAGGCATCGGCAATGTCGGGGGCAGCAGATTAGGGGTGTTTAGACTCAGGGTTTATGTTAGGGTGTTAGGTTTAAACTGTATTTTCTTTTTCCCCATAGACATCAATGGGGCTGCGTTACAAGCTTTTCTTTCCGCAATCGCAGGTGTTAGACTTTTTTCTGACCCACTCTCCACATTGATGTCTATGGGGAAGTGTGCATGAGCACGTCAAACACAGCACTTGTTTTTGGTGCGGTATGGAGCTCAACCATATCGCCCGCACAAGTCTGTTTTTTTAAAACTTGTAATGGCAGCGCTATAGGGGATTAAATAACGCAACTTTCGTTGCGTTCGTTAATTTCCTTATAGAGCTCAAAACTCGTAATCTAGGCGAATGTTTTTTTAAGAAAGACATTAAATGAGCACTCCAAATCACATAATAAAGGTAAAAATTCAGCAAGCTATGCATTAGTTAGCACCAAGTATTTCACTCTACGTAAATGATTCTCAACGTTTAGCTTTGGCTAAATTAATTAAGGCTGAAGGCAAAAAAAAATAAAGAAATTCTCTCCTGTGTAGGCGGTGACTGATGACCTGAGTGGATCATTTATGAGAGGATACAGAATTTACATTATACTGACTTACATGCATTATATTGCTTACAAATGTTGTGCTCTGTGACAGTGAAACAGTCATAATTTTAATAGTACTTATTTGTACTCATTTAGAGCATGTCATGTTAGAACTAGTGACCCTCCAATCATCAGTGGCAATCACACAGCTGGGTTGTGCGAGTGCCACTGCTGATTGGCTCACCATCCGTTTCCGCTTGGAACTAGTAGTCCTCTTGAACATCACTTTAACTATGTGTTTAACCCATTTGTGGGAGTTAAACTCATAGCATCACAGGGTCACTGATGCTACAATTACATGAATGTAATATTTCCACTATAATGGTCCCTTAAAGCAGTCTTTGAACCTTTTGTCCTTAAACAACTACTGCAAACTTTTTTGTGGTTTTGACATTAGAAATGATAACTGCAATCTGAGACATAGAGAAAAACCAACCTGGACTGCCAAACCCCCCAGCGACCGGTCCAGCTGTACTGTAAGGAAGGCAGATGTTGTTAACTCATCTCTTGTAGCCTGTGCTCCTTGCCTTGAAAGGAAAATAAAACACAACACTTAATGGAACATTAAAATCATTTCTCTACATGGATCATTTATATCAGCAATTAGACGTTGCAGTGCAACAGATCTGCATACATAGGCCTAGTTTCCATCGCTGCTGTAAACTGTCTACACTGGCGTAACGGTATCTTTATTAAAGCCTACTGAGATGATTTTTTATGTTACCACCAGTTTACACTATGTACAACAGCAATGGAAACTAGGCCTAAATGTTTTATAAGCACTTTGATTTTGTAAGCGAAATTGGAAATGTTTTTCTGTTTCAGAGCAGTCCAGACAAACACCCCTCAAATATTTCAGACTTGTCTTTTTTGCTGTCATGGAGCTTAGCAATCATTGTGTAGCATGTTTTTGGTTAAGACAAACTGCAGCATACTTATGTATGCAGGATGCTGTGCACCCACTCTGGGGAAGTGGAAAAAGCACACTTTACACAGACATATTAAAGGGGAAAAATGTAAACAAATAATGAATGTGCATTACCCTAATTTTTTTTTTATGCAGCGAGCAGTTCAGCCAATCAGAAGGCAACCACTTGTCACTATTGATTTAAACTAGCTCACTCATGGCGCTCCTGTGTCAGCTTGAAGGGAAGCTAGCTCGTATGTGAGCTCACTAGCTCAAATCAATAGTGGTGAGCAGTGGCTGAAGCTCTCCCTACTTATTATAATAAAAAAGCAGTGCACCAGTGAGCAGTCAGGGGCACCTTATGGGGGCACATTTAAAAAGGTAAAATAAGTATATACCAATGTTATTTGGTAAAATATTTAAAGGGGTTTGAACTTTAACTGGCTGGAATCTATTACAGCAAAGTTGTTGTTTTTAATTTGACTTTTAATTAAACTTTCAAGATTTGCATAGAGCAGGCAATTTTAAACAACTTTTTAATTTACTTCTGTAATCAAATTTCCTTTGTTCTCTTGGTACCTTTTATTGAAGAGTAAAACCTGGTAGGCTCATAAGAGCTCAGGAGTGTGCATCTGTCTTTAGTATTCTATGGCAGCATTGTTTTGCAACATTATTTGTAGCTTTGTTATACAATGTTACAAAACACTACAGCCATAGAGTACTAAAGTCACGTGCACACTCCTGAGCTATAATAAGCTTACCTAGTTTTACTCTTTAATGAAAGATACCAAGAGAAGTAAACTGGAAAGTTGTTTAAAATTGCATGCTGTATCCAAATCATGAAAGTTTAATTTTGCCTTTACTGCCCGTTTAATTACAAATTCAGATTTGATTCTGAGTTTTACATTTTTTTAAAGTGAAAATACTATTGTGCTTTTATATTATAAAATGAATAAAGTGTATAGTTTATATTGTTAAGACATCTAAAATATATATATTTTAACTGGAATATCCCACCCACTACCTATAACATCATGGATGCACTTGCAATGCCAAAAATAGACTATAAAAGTTTTGTTAATAAAACTGCAGAAAAAAAATATAATGTAAAGGGCACAGAACTTGTATATATGCATCATGCTTTGAGATAAAGAAGAATAGAAACTTACCAAGTATAAATAATTTGCCCTTTGGGATAGGTATACAAAAGGATGTAACAGTCTCCACCATAGAACTGACCATAAGTGCTGGGATCAACTGGGATTCTACCATTGCTTTCAACACGCCATATCTAGAAAGAAAAAAACATGATATTAGATACATTTTCAAACAGTAGCAACATCTCCATAAACATTTAAGGGATATGAAATTCAGTAGTTTGCTGGAGCTGTACATATATCTATCTATCTATCTATCTATCTATCTATCTATCTATCTATCTATCTATATATATATATATATATATATATATATCTACACTTAACATACCTGTTACATATATGCAAGCACTGATCGGTAGGTATTCTCTGTGTATGGTACAAACTTACCAGTTGGCGCCTCTGTTAATGCTGAAATTGGCACTATACAGATGATGTTGACCTTGACATTAAAACATATGGCTGAAGCAAACAAAACCATATGTAACAATATATGCAACACATGACCTAAAGTCTCATTTAGAGCTTTTTTTCCCTTCAAATTTGACTGAAGCGTCAGTGTACTGTAATTTTATTCTACCCATTTAACTTGTTCACAATGATCCAGTTTACCTGCTGGAATGTATTAAATTGTTTGTCATTGGAAATTGACGTTTTTCCTGTTGAAACCTCCACCTGTACTAAAAATGTCAATACTGCAGTAATTAGGGCTTTCTTTTTTTTAAACCATCATTATGTAAAATGTCAGTTGTAAGTAGATGATACATCTGAATCCAACACACACAGGTGTTCCAAAGGATTGTTATAAATTGCTGTCCTATTTCCTAGTTTCCTTTACTTATTTCCATTCCTCATTTCCCATGTAAGGGCAAATTTCCATTGAACTGTGAGCCACAAAGTGTTAAAGGGGTACTAAACCAAATTGTTTTCTTTCATGATTCGGGTAGAGCATGCAATTTTAAGCAACTTTCTAATTTACTCCTGTTATCAATTGTTCTTTGTTCTCTTGGTATTTTATTTGAAAAATCAGGAATGTAAAGCTTACGAGCCAGCCCATTTTTGGTTCAGCACCCTGGATAGTGCTTGCTGTTTGGTGGGTACATTTAGCCACCAATCAGCAAGCTGTACCCAGGTGCTGAACCAAATATGGGATGGCTCGTAAGCTTGCATTCCTGGTTTTGAAAGCAAACACAGATTGCTAGTCGGGTCAACGTGACTCATGTAGAGGGTACTGCTCATGTAGATAGTACTGCGTTAAAAAACGTTGCACTAAACACAACATAAATGGATTTAAATTACAGTTACAAACATATAAACTATATATTATCTAAAAAAATTATTCATAGAAATATTTTTACAAAAGTTATAAGGGTTAAAAGTTTTATGGCATATGACAAGTTATTTGACTGCAAAGGACTATAATGTATTTATACATACATATACATGTCTAAATATATATATACAGTATATAGCACACAGAGGAAGTCCAGCACTCACTTGCAAGCTCTCAGCTAAGATTAAAAGCAAAAACGGAAGAGTTAGTTATCGCATCTGGCCAAATGGGACAAGGTCTCTCCCAAAACCAGGGTCACTAATACAGCCATACAATGCAAGCTGGCAATCATACAAACTGGGAACAAGTCACAGGTTCAAAGACTTATGTAATCACCCTGGGGCCAACTGCCTGTGACTCTGGGGACAATGCAGCTGCCTGAGACTGATATTGAGCACCCAGGGCTGTGCATGTTGCAGGGTTATAGGATGTGTACCCTTTATTTATAGTATTTCTTAATAAAAATTACATTTTTTATGTGAAGAACATAGGAATGTAAAATATGCGCAACGAGATTCGGATTTCGCACATGAAATTAGATTTGGGTCTAACGCACATGAAAAATTACTAATCTTAAAGAGCGTTCTTGAAATATTAAATATAAAATATTTAAAAAATATGGATAATAATCATTAAAATATATTACACCTACTTTAAAAAAATTGAAAAAAAATCAGTAGAAAAAAATAAAAATAAATAAATATATATATATATATATATATATATATATATATATATATATATATATATGCACAAGAGAAGATTAGACAGCGCTTTCAAATATTAAGCCATAAGACAAGGGTTATATTGAAGAAAAGAAACGAAAAAACAACCCCCCCCATAAAAAAAAAAAAAAAACCAGGGAAAACCAACAAAAAAAATTCTGGGTGTTCAGGACTACTATACACCCGCCCACTTCTCTGTTTGGTCGAGTGCACATCGCCACCCTCATAGATTTCTGATATCTAGCAAATATCAGATTACTTTTTGTTGGTTTTCACTGTTTTTTTTTGTGTTTTTGTTTTGTTTTGTCATTTCATTTTCTTCACTATAACCCTTGTCTTATGGCTTAATATTTGAAAGCGCTGTCTAATCTTCTCCTGTGCATTGTTTTTTGGTAATCACTCCCTTTAATGTAGTGACCTTAAAGAATCTGTCTCATTCATTTGATAGCAGCATTTTAATATTACTCTACCCCTGTGTATCCCCTTATCTTCGTTAATACAGTAGGGTTCTTTTCAACGCTGACACATATTTTGTTGTTTCATATATATATATATATATATATATATATATATATATATATATATATATATATATATATATATATATATATATAATTTTTTTTTAAGAGTAAGTCTAATAATTTTTTTAACAACTATTACTCATATTTTTTAATATTGGATATTTAATATTTCAAGAACATGAAATTAGTAATTTTTCATTTGCGCTAACCTGACACTGCGTTAGACCTAAACAGTAAAACCTGAATCGCATTACGCATATTTTACATTCCTACGTTCTTCACATAGATTTTTTTAAAATTAAATATGTAATTCTATGGGGTAGATTTATTAAACAGCGAATGCTGCTTCCGACCCCCTTTATTTTCTGAAACGGAAGTTAAGAAGCAGCGATCATAAGACCGCTGCTCCTTAAATTGTCCGCTACCTTTTAGGTCAGATAAAATTGGGATTATTGACGGCCCCTGCTAGCATCCGACTGTGAAATGCTTGTGCAAAGTTAAATGCAGACAGTGTATGCTATGTATGTATAGGAATAGATATATAGCTATATATATATATATATATATATATATATATATATATATATATATGAATAAATATTCACAATAAAAATAAAACATTTCTGTATGTGAAGAACATTGGAATGTGAAATAATAATAACTCCTGTTGGCTTAGTGCGTGAGCGATAGCCATTTTTTCTTCTGTGCTCTCCATTGAAGTCTATGGGGGAGAATAAGTTGACGCAGTCACAAAATTTGAGTGTGTTTTAAGACAATGTTGGGTACAGACCTATATATCTTAAATAATTCTATTAATTGTACATTTGTGTGTGACGTAAATCTGCCTATGGTAAAGTTCTGTAAGATGTGTCAAGACAGTATAGTTATATTTTAAGTATCTGGTGTACATTCTGTAGATCTGTGTGAAATACAGATCTGTATATAGTATCACTGAACATATCCATGGGGGCATTGCTTTGTGCCTTCTATAATCTTGTACTAGTTATGGTTCTAGTAGTGAATAATATGGTAATGTTATGGTGGCAAAAGTTGTAACCTCAACACAAGCAATACTGTGGTCACTGTTTTAACACTGGTACAACAACATTGTCTACAACTTTGTGGTTACATAACACTTGACTGTATTTTGTAAGCTCATGTAAGTGTAGGTCTGTGATCAGTGTTCATATATGACAAAAATGTGTGTGTTATGTGATGTAGGTCTATGTGTGGAAGGCAGGTGTGTTTGTTTCAACGTAATTTAGTAGATGTGTAGTTGTGGGGTCTTTATATATGTAGGTATGTGTCTGGTTTGTTAATGATATATATAAAAAATGCAGCCCTCTAATAGTATGGAAATAGTATAATGAAAAGCTACATATTCAATATATTCCACATATGTAACAAAAATACCTCCACTTTTCCAGATCCATCATCAACCATGTTGTGTTGAGCGGCCATTTGTGGGGACTCATGCAACTTTGAAGCATCAAATTGAATCTGCTGTATTTTAGCAATCCTTTCTGTGACATACACCTTTCCAAGTCCTTCACTTTGATCCTTTTCTTTCCAGTCTTTGAAAAATTGTTTAAAGATAGGTGTTTCACCTCCTTCAGGAAATACTTGAATCTATACAAAAAAGGGAAAGAATTATTGTTATTATTATTATTAAAATAATGCATTAATCCCACTTATTTAGTTTGAGAAAAGTGTTACCAAAATGTGTGCACAGATCTAAACAGCTGCACGTATGTAATATATAATATAAATTCAAAAAAGGAAAACACATGGCAAATGAGTAAAAACTTTTAACAATATTTATTATAGTTATAGCAAAATCATTTGAAACTCTGAGGTCTAGATTCCAATCTTTAATAGTCTGCCATTAAAAATAATTAGCTTCTATCAGTTATTTCTTAACAATAGCATTACAATCTATTAGAAGTCAGTCTAAATTTGTTAGCCCACTCAGTTTACGTCTATGCTAAATTTACGGGTTTGGGTAAAAAAGGAAATTTATGCTTACCTGATAAATTTATTTCTTTTACGATATGACGAGTCCACGGATTTCATCCTTACTTATGGGATATCGCCTCCTGATCAGCAGGAAGTGGCAAAGAGCACCACAGCAGAGCTGTATATATATAGCTCCTCCCTTTCCTCCCCCTCCAGTCATTCGACGAAGTTAGGAAGAGAAAGGAAAAGCCAAAGGTGCAGAGGTGACTGAAGTTTAACAAAAATAAATACCTTAGAAAATCCTTACTTATGGGATACAATACCAAAGCTATAGGACACGGATGAAAGGGAGGGACAAGACAGGAACCTAAACGGAAGGCACCACTGCTTAAAGAACCTTTTTCCCAAAACCAGCTTCAGATGAAGCAAAAGTGTCAAATTTGTAAAATTTGGAAAAAGTGTGAAGAGACGACCAAGTTGCAGCCTTGCAAATCTGTTGAAC